>NC_082689.1:31464829-31767125 GCF_949987515.2 Delphinus delphis | reverse complement strand
ATTTGATAGCTCTTTAGGGTATACTCTGCACTATGTCAATCAGAAAATTCTAAGATTTCCAAGGTTTTTAAGGAACCACTGTGATGCCTCTTTCATTTTGCTTGGTCTGCAAGTATGTGATCAAGAAGTTTAAACTATACTAGGGAACTATTTCTATAATTGTTCCTTCTTCCTCATTACTGTTAATTGATATTAATACTTTGGATTTATTTTTTTAACTTTTTTTCATCTGATATTAAGGACAAACCAAATAGAATTCTTCACAAAAGTGAATTAATTTAACTTTATTTGAACCTTCTCCCAAACGGAGCTTGATATTTCCAAATGAGTGGCATAGAAGTTAATACACAAGGATTTTTAAAGTAGCTTTAAAATAAAGGAGTTGGACTAATTTTTCTCAAACTTTTCTTTCACCTTTAACGTTCTGTGATTCTAACATAGCTGGTTGTTAACTGAGATGGAATGGGAACCCAGGAATGCTAACTTAAGCCCCTTTCCCTGGTCAAGATGCCATTCTTATTTGATGAAGTAACATTTGCCAAGGAAGTCTTCACTCGTCCCTTGGAGGATGAAAAGTCTGGAAACATAAGAAACAGGTCAAAGAAGGAAAGGTTCAGCAACTAATGTGTGTACTTAAGAGAGTGGCCGTAGTAATTATTTGGTGGGTGAACTGTACTTACAGATAAAAGTCATGGTTAAAAAATGCAAAACAGATGGTTGTTAGGCAGTGGGGTGAAATTCTTCCTCGGAGCCCAATGGGATTTGAACTAAGACATTTTTGAGAAGTCCAAAATGTTAACAGAAACCTTGACATTAGATTTTAAAAAGAATGTGGAAAATATTATCCATTTGCAATCTGCTTCCATCTAGCTATTAGAATGGGGTCAAATAAACCTGAAAATAGAATCAGGAAGAAATGGAAGCTAGTCTAATGCTATGAGTTGGAGGTGAAATGGATTTCAGAACCATGGAAAAGTTAGCATGCTTTAAATGCTAGGTTGCTCTATTGTCCACACATACCTGGTTTTCTCCTGGACCTATTTGAGAGAAGAGCTAAAGAGAATGAGGAATTTGAATTTGAATTGATTGGGTATGTTTTGTGCTTAGGACTTTTCCAGGATCCTTGAGCTATTTGAGCCCTGGACTAAAGGGGTTTATAATCTTATTCCTGCACAGAACCTGTTAGCTAAGTGGAATAAGGAAGGATATGATTGGGCTTCCCTGGTGGCGCAGTGGTTGAGAATCTGCCTGCCAATGCAGGGGACGTGGGTTCGAGCCCTGGTCTGGGAAGATCCCACATGCTACAGAGCAGCTGGGCCCATGAGCCACAACTACTGAACCTGCGCGTCTGGAGCCTGCACAACAAGGGAGGCCGCGATAGTGAGAGGCCCGCGTACCGCGATGAAGAGTGGCCCCCGCTTGCCGCAACTAGAGAAAGCCCTCGCACAGAAACGAAGACCCAACACAGCCAAAAAATAAATTAATTAATTACTTTTTTTAAAAAAGGAAGGATATGATTGAATGTTAAAATGTGCATTATATAAATTACATGCTATAGGAAGTCAGAGCACAGTGATTGATCCAGGCAAGGGAAATGAGGCTCAGAAAAAGCATTCAGGACAGGGTGACCTCAGACATGGATGTGATTAATGAGTGGACTTCAGTCAAGAAAAGCAGAGAGATGAGGACCTTCTATTGAAGGAGTGGAGACTATAATGAGTGACTCTTGTAATGAGTGAAAATTTGGTGTTGAGGATGGGCCCAGTGTGTTCAGGAATTAGAAAGCAGTCTTCTGTCACTGGGATGTAATATCTTATTAGAAGTGGAAAAGCTGTAGAGATAGTTACCTCAAACAGGCCTTGATGTGAGATGTGAAAGCTCTTGTTAGCAAAAGACTGAAGGAGCAGGGAACTGGTCGCTGGATGCCCACCCTAAAAGGGACAAAGCCTATATAAAAAGATAAAATGGTACCTAGGAGGTATCAGCATTAAGATTTTTTTTTTTTTTAGTGCAGTTTCAAACCTCGCCTTCATCTAATTCCTTGATAGAGTCATGCTATCACAACATAGAATCATACAGCAGAATGTAAAACTTGAAACAAAATTTTAAAATTTTAAATTCATTCTTCTCATTGTAAGTAAGAGAACTGCGGCTTCCAAGGAAACAAGGGACTTGCTCAAGGTCACATCTGGGAAATGGTGGGAGTCTGCTCTCTCAGACCTTGCCTTCTGTACAACAATAAAAAAATACATTGTTTAAACTTCAGTTCTGATCTGCTGAGATCCTGATCTTTCAGCTAATATTTAAACTAGCCAAGGATTTGCTCCACTTCTTTCCAGTATCTTTGTGGGTAAAAGATCTTTTTATATAGAATAGTCTAGAACCATGTCCCTCAAGGTTTAATTCATAAATCAACTGTATCAGAACATTCCTAATTCCCATCTCAGAATTATCCACATTAGAATTTCTAAGGTTAGGGCCTTAGAATCTGCATCCTCAGATTCTGCATTTTAGTCAAGAATAGGCACGATTTTATGCACTAAGTTTTGAGGGTCACTGCTCTAAAGCAAACTAGAATTCATCCAGGATGCTTTAATTTTATTTTTGAGCCTCAGGTAACTTATACAGCAAAAACAACTTAAATAATTTGTTATTTATCAGTTTAAGAACTAGGGATTTTTCATTTTAGTGTTAATACTTATACTCATGTATTCAATCACTGGAATCCTATGGGGCAAAACATAAAAGTGTGAGCGATTTTTTACTCACATAGCTGCAAGGTGAAAGAGGATACATGTCTGAAATACGTGTGTGTGAGTGTGCATTGTGTGTATGTATATACATGTAAATTGTGGCGTAGATAACACCCAGTGAAGAAATTGAATTGATAATTTATGATCTATGTTTATGCCCAAAGTCCTTGATCCAGATGGTTTTACAGGTGAGAGTTATCAACATTTCAAGGGACACATCATCTTTGGCTTACATGTGTTGTTTCAGAAAGAAAAAAAAAAAAAGCTATTTTAATAATCTTATGGGTCTTACATAATTATGGTTCAAAAATTAGATAAGAACAAAAGAACAGAACAAGAAAAGAAAAAATCAGAATCATTACACTCATAAAATAGATGCAAAAATCTTAAATAAAATATTAATTAACCAAATCCAATCAAATACCTCAAATATATTATAATCAAGAAGTATTTATTCCAAGAACGAAAGAAAAATTTAACAGCAGAAATTCACTACATTAATAGACTAAGGAAGAAAAAAATCACGACTATCTCAACAGAGGCAGAAAAAGCATTTTATACAGTTAGATACAGTGATAAAGTCAGATTACAGTGATCAATTCAGGCCAGAGAAATCAGGCTGGATTGTTATGAGATATATATATATATGCATTATATATTAATCAAACTTATTTATAATAAAACATATAAGTAAATGAGGAATAAAAGGAAAGAGCCTTAATTTGATAAAGTCTATATGCCTAAAACCTAGAGCAAAGGTTATATTAACAGAAAAACTCTAGATTTATCCCAATTAGTATCAGGCAAAAAACTGTTACAGTCACAACTGGTAATATCGCACTGGCTGCCCTGGCCTATTATATAAGACACAAAAAAAAGTTTGGGAAAAGAAGAGCTCAGACTCTCATGTTTTACTGATGATATGATTGTTTCCTTCAAAAATTCAATGGAATCCAATCAACAAACTGTTAGAAGTGTTAAGAGCTCAGCAAACTTGATGGATACAAAATTATCTAATAAAACCAATAATGTTTCTCTCTATCAGCACCAACAAGCTAGAAAATATCATAGAAACTAAAATACCATTTATAATAGCAAAAAGAGTTGGTAAACCATGGTCCATGGGATAAATCTAGCCTACTACCTATTTTTGTAAGTAAAGTTTTATTGGAACATAGTCATGTCCATCTGTTTACATATTGTCTATGACTGATTTCACATTTCAGCTGCAGAGTTGAATAGTTACAACAGAGATTGTATGGCTCACAAATCCTAAAATGTTTACTATCTTTACAGAAAAAGGTTGCCAACCTATCCTATAAGATATTTAGAAATCAACATAAAAGTATGCATAATACCTTATGAAGAAGTTTGTTAAACTCCATTAAAAAACATTTGAGTAAAAGATATATCATGTATAGGATGGGATGATTTATCGTTGTTAATTCTTCCCTAATGAATCTATACATTCAATGCAATTATAATCAAATTCTTATCTGAATTTTGAGGAACTTGAAAAATTCAGTTTAAATTTATGATAAAGGAATAAATGGCCACGAATACCTAAAGGTAAAAAGAAACAAAGATGGGAGACAGATTACCAGATGTTATTGACATAGTAAAAACCATAAAATAAAAATAATATGTAATGAACGCAGGAACAAATAGACTAGTGGTATATACTAGAAGGTTCAGAAATATCATAGACATGTACTTTTCTGTGTGTGTATGTGTCTGTGTGTGTGGTGTGTGTGTGTGTGTGTGTGTAAACTTGATAGCTTTGTACCACAAAGCAACAGGAAAAGGAAAAATTGTTTAGAAAATGGCATTGGAACAATTTGCTCAGCATACGTGGAGAAATAAAGTTGGATTTCTACCTTATTCCATATACAAAGGTGAATTTCAGATGGATTAAAAATATAAATGTAAAAGGTAAAACTAAAAACCTAATGCTAAAACCTATAAGAATAGCTTCATGACTTCTGGGGCAGAGAAAATTTTCTTAAACCAAACCTGAAAGGCACCAATTACAAAGTGAAGATTTAATAGGTTTGATTACATCAAATGGCATATTTTTGTTCAATGGAAGACACCACTTAAAAATGTAACAGAAGGGCTTCCCTGGTGGCGCAGTGGTTGAGAGTCCGCCTGTCGATGCAGGGGAGACGGGTTCGTGCCCCGGTCCGGGAAAATCCCACATGCCGCAGAGCAGCTGGGCCCGTGAGCCATGGCCGCTGAGCCTGCGCATCTGGAGCCTGTGCTCCGCAACGGGAGAGGTCACAACAGTGAAAGGCCCGCGCAAAAGAAAAAACAAAAAAAAAAGTATATATCCTACAATCTAGTGACTCCAATCTAGTCTTTACCTCAGAGACTTCTTGCAAAGATCTGTAAAGAAACATGTGCAGGGATGTTCATAGATGCATTGTTTACTCTGAGAAGTTGGAGGTAACCTAGTGGTCTCTCAGTAGAATGTATAAATAAAATGTATATGCTCTGCAACTCTCTGCAAAATGCAGAAGCAATAAACTCAATATGTATACAGCAGCATGTGTGGATACCAAAACATAGCATTAAGTAAGAAGTGTTGGGAACAGGACATCCCTGGTGGTCCAGTGGTTAAGACAACGCGCTTCCAACGCAGGGGCCACGGGTTTGATCCCTGGTCGGGGAACTAAGATCCCACATGATGTGTGACACAGCCAAACAAAAGAATATTGGGAACATAATATGATTTATTACATAATACCATTTCTATAAATTAAAAATATATGGATTGGGATTGACATATACACACTACTATATATAAAATAGATACTAATAAAAACCTACTGTGTAGCACAGAGAACTCTACTAAATACTCTGTAATGACCTATATGGGAAAAGAATCTAAAAAAGAGTGGATGTATGTATATGTATAACTGATTCACTTTGCTGTACAGCAGAAACTAAGACAACATTGTAGATCAACTATACTGCAATAAAAATTAATTAAAAAATAAAACAAAATAAAAACCAAACCAAAAAAACTCAAAAATATACACATAGAAAATAACATTAAACTTTTGTAAGGATATATATCAGATACATTTGATTGGCTACTTGAAGGGTGGAGGGAGGAAAATAGAAACATGGACATTTAGAAGGAGGAGGGGGAGTGAAAGTAGTACAATAAAATTTGCTAAAGAGCCTTTCATCAGCTGATGACAATATTCTGTGAACCTAAGAGTGGAATAAACTTTGTGCATTCCAGGTTTAAAAAAAAAAGTAATGATAAACTTTTAGCCAAATTTTAAAATAATGAGATTAGCAGTGTTCATAAAATGTGCATTTGTTATTTAAAATTCATCAACTTTGTATGTACTTACAGAATTTCTCTTCTTTTGTGGCTATTTCCTAGCTCAGTCAGAAAGCTGTGTTTATGGGCATTTTGGAGGAATTGAAGGTTGAGAGGGTTTTGCTCTGCTGTTGCTCAGAATGTCATGTCTGACCAGGCTATCTGCTTGGCTATCAGCAACTATCAGCTATTAGTCCTCCGGTGAATCAGAATTCTACAGGATGTGGATTAGCATTTAAATGTAATAGGATCATACCGAACACTGCTGTGGATGAGATGCCGAAGTTATTTATTCCCTTAGTAACCAGCTCAGACTTGTATCACACTAACTGAGAATTTCTTTTTATTCCTAATGGTTCTAGCGTGGCACTAGGCACACGTTAGATATTTTTTCGAATATTGAAAAATACTAGTTGAATGAGTAAGTAAAAGCAAAAAAAAATCAGGCCCTTGCCTCAAATGAGATTTGAAATTTTTTACCACTAAAGCATACAATAATTGCAAACTTTGGAAAACTTGAAAAATATATTTAACGAACGAACCGTCCCTTTCTTAGATTAAGAAAACCCTCTTTGGCCCTATGGGGTCCATCCATCTCCTTGTTTAGTGACTGGTAATACATAAGATGATGGCTTAAGCTTAAGTGCAAGGGCTAGAATTTTTAGACTGAATAAGAGATCTCAGCTAATCCAAGGACACAATGATGAGGGAATACGGGAAGAGTCATGAGCAAACAAGGACTGGAAGAGTTCTGTCAGAGCTATTGAACAAGAGGGGAGTTGGCCTGGGCATTCAACCTTGGCTAGGAGAAGGCAGCTGCTCCTTCCCAGTATAGAAGGTCAAGTGGAACTCGGGCCGATGTAACTAGCATTTTTGAGAAAATCTATGAGCTAAGTGCTTTTCAGCTGTTATCTTCCTTAATCCTTACAACCTTATGAGGTGACCGAGGCAGCGATTCCAGTCTTCATTTCAGATGGGATAGCTGAAGGCTCAGAGATCTGAAGGATCTTGCTAAGGTCAGGTCAATGGTAGAAGTAATATATGAACTCACATTTTTTTTTTTGACCTCCAAAGCAGGGGCTATTTCCATAATATCAGAGTCTGTTCTTTAGCTTAAGCTGAGAGTGAAGGCAGACCAAGGAGAAAATACAAAATGTTAATACCCAGAGGAGAAAGATTTGAGTTCAAATGGGCTGGCCTCAGGTAATGGGAAGTGATGATGCCTTAAGTAATGTTTATTTACTAAATTGGACTAACATTGACATTGTGTCTACTGTTTGTACCTAGAGCTGTCTACCTGGGCATAATTTTTAACATTTACCAATCATCAAAAACTTTTACAGTGTGTGTTATGTATAGGAATACTCTACTAGTTACTGGGCTAGAGGTGGGGTAAGGATTCAAAGAAACATTCCTCACTCTCAAGAAGTTTGGAAAGTAACTAGAAAGACAGGACAGATAAAAAGTGGACAATACAAGACATAAGGGTGGAACCGACAAGTGTTATCAGAACACAGATGCAAGGATGATAACTACAGAGTGGTTTGGGAAGGGAAAATTTCAAGGAGATAGTGAGATTTAAGAGAGGACATAACAATGAGAAAGGTTTAGATCAGTGGTTCTCAAAGTATGGTCAGCAGACCCCTGGGGGTCCCAGACAGCCTTTCAAAAAGTCTGCAAAATCAAAAGTGTTTTTATAACAATATAAGACTTTGCCTTCTTTGCTGAGTTGACCGTAGTATTGATAATGCAAAAAAAAAATGCTGGTAAAACTTCAGTGGCACCAAACCGTATAGGTAGTAGTATATAGATATTCTTTACTGTTCACGCTCATGGTTTAAACAAATTGCCAATTTCACTTAAGAATATTCTCGATGAAACAACAAAATAATTTTATTAACTCTCAACTCTAGAGTACAGGTCTTTTTAATATGCTGTGTGATAAAGTGGGAAGTATACAAAAAGCACTTTTGCTGTGTTTTGAAGGATGACTGGCTTCAAAAAAAGTACTTTGTGATTGAGTTGCAACTTGAAATAGCTGCTTTTTCTTCACAGGACAACATTTTTTCTTGAAAGAATGACAAACAGACAAAGTGTGGCTGTTCAGGCCTAGATATTTGGCAGGCATTTTCTTGAAACTGAAGGAAGTCAGCCTGTCACTTCAAGGAAAACAACTGGCAGTATTTGTTGGCAAAAATAAAATTGGAGATTTCAAGTGAAAAATTCGAATTTTGGCAAAACATATCCACCACCATAAGCTTGACAGCTTCCCAATACTTGATGAGTTTTCTGATGAGATACGTGATGATATTAATGATTGCAACATATATATATCATATACCATATATATTATATATAAATAAAATGATAAAATGGGCCAAAATTTGAAAGATTTGCATAACTCAGTATCTCTGAAATGCATTCAATGTGCAAGATAGACCAACCATTTTTAATGTAACAGTATGGAAAGCTTCATGATATGATTTTCGATTTCACATTGCAGCTATCTTTAAAAAAAAACAAAAAGTACTGCTTGAAGAATTTTGGTGCAGCATCCGAGACAAATAGCTACAATTGTCTGAGAAATATCAGAATACTTTTTCCTTTTCTAAATACATATTTGCAATGAAGTAGGATTTTCTTCATATACTCCAACCAAAACAAATAAATCAATAGATTGAATGCAGAAGCAGGCAGGAACATCACAATGTCTTCTATGAAGCCAGACACAGAGATATTTGCAAAAGTGTAAAACAATGCCACTACTTTCACTAATTTTTTTGTTTTTGAAAATAGTTATTTTTCATAAAAGTATATTGGTTAATATACTTGTTCATGTGTAATGAGGTTACTATTTAATATTTTAGTTGAATTTGTAAATATGAATTAAAGATGGCTTTCTCACCATTAGCTTCTTTTTTTAATTAATTAATTAAATTTATCTAATACACATAGAGCTAATTCAAGTAATCTTCTTCTTGAGTGAGCTTTGAAATATATACATTATGTATAAGGAATGAAAAAAGAATATCACTAGAGATCTACATCAGAAGGATTAAGAGAATATAATAAACAACTTTATGATAAAAAATTTGATTAATTTCTTGAAATGGGCAAATTCCTTGAAGACAAAAACTCACCATTAGCTTCTAATATGATAAATATTAATAGGTACAACCCATATAAAAATGAACTCTTTGGGTTCCTTGGTAATTTTTGAGAGTGTAAAGGAATACTGAAACCAAACCCTTTGAGAACCACAGGCTTATATATACGTGTGTGTATTTCATGTTGTCTTCCTTTTCTTTTAAGTTAGGTTTAATGAGGTATAACTTACATAGAGTAAAATGCACCCATTTTTGTGTACAGTTATGAGTCTTCACAAATGCAGCGTAGAGTCATGGGTCCACCACCATATTCAAGTCCTAGAACATTTCCATCATCTCAAAAAGTTCCCTCGTGCCCATTTTTATGCCCCGACTCCAGTCCTTGGCAACCACCAAACTGTTTTCTGTTTCTATACAAGGATACCTTGGAGATATTGTGCATTTTGTTCTAGACAACCACAATAAAGCAAGTCACATGAATTTTTTTGGTTTCCCGGGGGCATATAAAAGTTACGTTTACATTATACTGTAGTCTACTAAGTGTGCAATAGCATTATGTCTAAAAAAACAAAGTATTTACCTAATTAAAAATACTTATTGCTGAAAAACGCTAACCATTATCTGAGCCTTCGGTGAGTTGTAGTAGTGACATCAAAGATCATTGATCACAGATCTCACCATAATAAATATAACAATAACAAAAGGTTTGAAATATTGTGAGAATTACCAACATATGACAAAGACATAAAATGAGCAAATGCTTGTTGGAAAAAATGGCACTGATAGACTTGCTTGATGCAGGGTTGCCACAAACCTACAGTCTGTAAAAAACTCAGTTATCTGTGAAGCGTGGTAGGGCGAAGCACACTAAAACAATGTATGCCTGTAGTTGTATCTTTTCCATAATGTCAAATAAATGGAATCATACAGTACATGGCATTTTGAGTCTGGTTTCTTTCACTTGGCGTAATGCATTTCCAATTCATTCACGTTGTGGGTTTGGTGGGTTGTTCCTTTTTATTGCTGAGTAGTAGTTCATTGCATGGACCACAATTTGTTTATCCATTCACCAGTTAAGGATGTTAGGGTTGTTTCCAGCTTTGGGCAATAATGAATAAACATTCACATAAAAGTCTTTGTGTGAATGTAAGTTTTCATTTCTTTTGGGTAAATACCTAAGATTTTAACTGTGAGATGGGTTAGGTATTTGAAGACACAAAGAAGAACATTCTAGATAGAGGGAAAGTATGGGCAAGCTACCCTGCCTTTTGACCCCATTTGTTCTCTTTTGTGGATATTTCACAGCTGAAATATCATCTCTATTTTATTTGTCTCTTCCACAAGTGCCCACAATTTACTCAGTTCACATGTAAGAGATGTCGCAGCTACATTGCTGCCTTTGCTCGGAATGCAAGATTCTACACAGCACTTCTCGGATCTGGTAAATAGACCAGTTTAATTGTTGCAAAAGACTTGTGGAGTACTGGGAGAAGATCCTGCAAAGATAGTTTGGAGCCAGTTTGCGGAGAGTGCTGAGTGCCAAACTAAGGAAATAACTTTTTCCTGGTAATGAGTGAGAATTAAAGACACTTGGGAAAGAATAAATGCTTCTTACTCCTATTAAGCAAGTGGCTTCCAAAAACAGAAGTTTGGGACTATAAGGCCTATGGAAATTACTGGGTGATGGGTAAGAAGTCTGCTCTTCAAGGATATACAAGGCACATGTTAAGTCCCCCCTTAGACTTCTCTGTGTCGCTGACCCCAGACCATCAGCTGCTTGCTCCTCCTTAGCTGTCACCTCCAGCCAACAGAGGACACCTGGGTCTGGGTAGTTATTGTTGCTTATGGCTACTCACTTGCCTGAGAATCAAGAAGAACCAGTAAGTTTGGAAGAATTAAAACAAGTTTGTTTTAATTTTTTTCATGGAATTTATCTTTTGAAAATATAAAAGTAATTCACGGTTATTATAGAAATTTTGGAAATTTAGAGTTTAAAAATCCTTTACCTAAATCAAATTACTCTTTGCATTTGGATTATTTTCATCCTATTTTTTTCCATCCTTATTTCTAAATAATTGTGATCACATCCTCCACATTATTTTGTACCTCATTTTTTGCACTAATGCTCTATCACGATCATTTTCTCCTTGTAAAACTCTTCATAAAAATTATTTCAATGGCTGCATGATAGTCCATCCTACAGCTCTAACATAATTTACTTGGTCATTTCTTTATTCCTGAGAATTGCTTTGTTTCTGTTTCATCACCAGTAAAAGTAATGCTATGGTAAACATCTTCCTTCATAAAATTTTTTTTAAATCAAATTTTTTCTTTATGTTCCCAATAATAAAATCACATGAACACTTTTGAAACTTTAAAAAAAAATTATAAAGAGAAACATCTTGAACGACCCTGGGAAACGTTTATTTAATTTTCTCTCTTTTCCCCCTGAGTCTAGCAACATTGGACGCCTACCATCTGCTGATTCCTCGACTAGGCATAGAAAGAAAGAGTTCCAAAAAAATGCAGTTTGAGGTTCATATTTTGAGTATCCAATTCAGTTAAGCAAATATTCGTTGCCTATTGCACCCAGCGCTGTGCTGGGTGTTGGGATGTTACGTGTGCTAATAGCACCTGGTTTCTCCCAACTGGTTTCTAATGAGGAGGTAGGCCTTCCCAGTGCTGTCAGAGATGGTCTCAGTTCATCCTCACACCAAACCAAAATGCCCGCAATATTATTAACCCCACCTTATAGCTGAGGAAGTACAGGCACAGAGAGATGAACTGACTTGTCAAAGCCATGTAGCCCATAAGAGGCAGAGCCAGGATTTGAACCTGTGTGGTCCAGAGCCACTACCCCTTACACTACATTATTCCCACAAGAGAGCTTGTGGTTAGAGGAAGGAAAGGTCCACAACATCTTGTGTTCCAGAGGGTCTCTTTCCTGCCTGTGTTTATGTTCCAAGAGTAGTTCTCTGGAGGAGTAAGAGAGGAATGGTCAGTTCCAGGACTCCAGCTGCTAATAGACAAGGGGGGTTGGCATTCACTACACCATTGGGTTCAGCTTCCTAGAGTAGCTTAAACAATTCCGAGTCACTGGGATGTTCTGCTGCTAACAATTATTTGCCATGTTTTGGAATGTATGTACATTTTAAAAAACACATACAGGACATGGAAGCAACCTAAGTGTCTATCGACAGATAAATGGATAAAGAAGTTGTGACACATATATACAATGGAATATTACTCAGCCATAAAAGGAAATGAAATTGAGTTATTTGTAGTGAGGTGGATGGACCTAGAGTCTGTCATAGAGAGTGAAGTAAGTCAGAAAGACGAAAACAAATACCGTATGCTAACACATATATATGGAATCTAAAAAAAAAAAAAAAAAAAAAAAAGGTTCTGAAGAACCTAGGGGCAGGACAGGAATAAAGACGCAGACGTAGAGAATGGACTTGAGGACATGGGGAGGGGGAAGGGTAAGCTGGGACAAAGTGAAAGAGCGGCATGGACATATACACGCTACCAAATGTAAAATAGACAGCTAATGGGAAGCAGCCGCATAGCACAGGGAGATCAGCTCAGTGCTTTGTGACCACCTAGAGGGGTGGGATAGGGAGGGTGGGAGGGAGACGCAAGAGGGAGGGGATATGGGGATATATGTACACATATAGCTGATTCATTTTGTTATACAGCAGAAACTAACACAACTTTGTAAAGCAATTATACTCCAATAAAGATGTTAAAAAAATTAAAAAATAAATAAAAAATAAAAAACACATGCACAAGGAAGCAACAAAGTTTGAAGTACAGACAAGAAGTTGAAGAAAACATGAATTCTTAAGGAAAAAAAGTTCGGACTGGACGTGACCATTTCCCCAGCGGTATTTTACGTAAAAGAGTTTTGTGGGTTGGCAAAGTTCAGGACATGCTGCTGTCTTTATCTTTCTTTTAGAGATTGATTAGGCGAATTCAGGAATTGAAGGCTCTGACAAGTACTGCCATGAAGCAACCTGTTTCAATTTATTTGATCCAGGATTTCCAAGACTTAATTATGCCCAAAACCATTTTCTCAGGTGACCTCTATCTCATCCCCTTCACTCGGTGAAATGGTGGACTAGACTTCTGCCAATTGAACAGTAATTCTCCTCAGGTTGCTTCTGAGAGTAGGATCCAGGCCTCATTTGTCGGTGGGTTCCTAGAAGTGGCCGAGGGGGCCAGCTGGGCTCTGGTGGCTGTGTTTTCTCTCCTTCGTCAATGGGATAAAACAGAGCAGCGAAACACGACAATTCTCACCACACAGGCTAACATTCCCGTTCTGACTCATTTCCCTTACGCTTTTGCAAGCTGCGGAAGCCAAAAGGAGCCGCGCTTACAAAGCAGAGGAAGGCGTCTTCTCCACGTTTCATGTGAAGCCTAGTGCAAGCGTGTCGCCCTTACAGGGAGCACCTGCTTCCCGTCCCGCGGCCCTGCGGCTCCGCCCACTCTCCCAGCTGGTCCCCCGCTCCCAGCACAGGAACTGCTCAGGGGAGTGTGATGAAGATTGGCCTCAGCCCCCAAACCGCCTCCTACCTCCTCCCAACCCCTTTGACTATTGTTTGGATGGAGGTGGTGATTGAATTACCAAAGCTGTTAAAAGCAGAAATGGAGCGCACGGAAAGCAACTCAGAACCCTAAGAGGCAACTTCCTTTGCTCTCTACTCTGGAGCAAAAATGTGAGCTGCACTTAAGTGGTACCTGGTGATTACAGTATTAGGGCAGATTTGCTCCTCGATGCCTGTCACCCACCGCTGGAAAGAGACCTCAGCGGGGGAGGGACAATGCACAGCCCTGTAATTATGATGCTAATTCCCCAAAGGTCAGAACTCCTTAATCAAACGTTAATCAAACCATTTTGTAAATGATGATGATTCCATCCAGGGTGGGAGGTAGATCAGCCAGGGGCTGAGCCCTGAGTCCTCTTGAACCAGAATGGATTTTGAGGATAAGTGTTGGTAAAAGCAAATAGCTTTACTCAGGAAGAGAACAAATCAGTAGCAGGGTTTTTTTTTTGTTGCTGTCGTTACCGTTTTTAAGTTCAAAACAATCATATCTTCTATGTCTTTTTACCTTGAATAACCATGTCAGAGGACCAGTTAAAGGATGAGAGTCCGAATATGCTGACATCCCTCCTCTCCCCCGCCCCCATTATCCTTTCTAAGCACATTCCTTTATAATAGCACTTAGATTTTCAAAGCCCACTTCAGTTTATGGAACCCATCCATCTGCATTGTCTTGTTCGCTCTTTGCAGCAATCTCAAAGCCAGGCTTAATCCATTACAGAGGTGAGAAAACTGAGACTCAGAGATTCAGTTGTTTTCCTTTAGCTGGCACAGTAGCAGAGGGAAGACGCAAACCTAAATCTTTTGCTCCAAAATGCAGTGTTTTTTGTGCACACATAGCTTCTATTAGAGGAGATCTTGGATTCTTGGATTCCTGAGCCATCTGGGCCCCTTATTTAGTAACCAGTGTTCCTCCCGACTGTGCCCCAAATAAGAATTCAGGAGCTGACTTTTTTTTTTTTTTAATTCATTTATTTATGTAAGAACACTTAACATGATATCTACCCTTTTGGTTTTTAACATCTTTATTGGAGTATAATTGCTTTACAATGGTGTGTTAGTTTCTGCTTTATAACAAAGTGAATCAGTTATACATATACATATGTTCCCATATCTCTTCCCTCTTGCGTCTCCCTCCCTCCCACCCTCCCTATCCCACCCCTCTAGGTGGTCACAAAGCACCGAGCTGATCTCCCTGTGCTATGCAGCTGCTTCCCAGTAGCTATCTATTTTACATTTGGTAGTATTTATAAGTCCATGCCACTCTCTCACTTTGTCCCAGCTTACCCTTCCCCCTCCTCATGTCCTCAAGTCCATTCTCTACGTCTGCGTCTTTATTCCTGTCCTGCCCCTAGGTTCTTCAGAAACTTTTTTTTTATTTTTTAGATTCCATATACATGTGTTAGCATATGGTATTTGTTTTTCTCTTTCTGACTTACTTCACTCTCTATGACAGATTCTAAGTCCATCCACCTCACTACAAATAACTCAATTTCGTTTCTTTTTATGGCTGAGTAGTATTCCATTGTATATATGTGCCACATCTTCTTTATCCATTCATCTGCTGATGGACACTTAGGTTGCTTCCATGTCCTGACTATTGTAAATAGAGCTGCAATGAACATTTTGGTATATGACTCTTTTTGAATTATGGTTTTCTCAGGGTATATGCCCAGTACTGGGATTGCTGGGTCATATGGTAGTTCTATTTTTAGTTTTTTAAGGAACCTCCGTACTGTTCTCCATAGTGGCTGTATCAATTTACATTCCCACCAGCAGTGCAAGAGGGTTCCCTTTTCCAGGAGCTGACTTTTGATGGCTAGGGTTCTTCCTTGCAAACCTCCCAGTTACAAATAAATAAGCTATAAAAACAAAAAAAAATTTCTCCAGTTTCTGGGTCTATAGAAATACATTTAAAACACACATACACACACAGGGTTTCTTTCGTATTGAAAAGTATGCATATTTGTAGACTGGCCCCATGAAAAAGCATGATCTTCTTCACTAGATCCCTTATGTCTCATTGCACTTTTTAAGGCTTTAACTTTGGCCCATATCATTTTTTTAAGCATTGCTGAGGTCAAGCTAGTGGTCAGCTTCTAGAAGGTCTCATTATGCAACAGGTCTTGGTCATCCTTCTGGGCAAAGTGGGTTTCTTTGTGGTCCTGTGTTGTGGGCACCAGTCTGCAAACTCCAGGCAGAACACATTGGCAAACAGCCTCCTCTTCCAATCCTCATTTTCTCTCCTTCCCGGCCTGTGAGCTCCCCAAAGTGTGATTAATCCATCTATTGATCGCCTCCTGCTATACTGAGGGTGAGATGGATAGCAATCGGTGCCAGGCCGCCGATGTGACCGGACTGCTAAGGCGAGGCGAGAAGAGACAAGTGCTAGCAGGGGCTTTCCAGCCCTGCAGATGGAGAAGGCATCAATAGCCTCGCTTCCCACAAGCCTTGCGAAATGAACCCGCTCATCAAAATGCAGCTGATTTTTTCTCGAATGAATTATAATGTATATTCCCTGCTATCTCGATTGGCTTCACAAAGGTCTAATAAAATTTTATGGGTAAAAGGGAAGCAGAAGATGGAAAAAAAAAAAAGTAACCAGACAGAAACCTCCTGGAAATAGAGCCAAACAAGAATGTGCTGCTTTGATTGAAGCAGTCCAGGCAGATGTAATGGATGACCACGTGCATGCCAACCAAAGGGATTAGAAGAATAAGAAGGCATTTATCTGATATTCAGAGGTACTGCGGTGGGGGGAAGGTAGGGGAAGACAAGCCCAGGGGATAGGCAAAGACTCTAGAGAGGAAACTTTCTTCTACCTGCCAACGAGGAGGGTGAAGTGAAAAATATGGGCACCGAACTCATTCCCAAGGGGAGTTTTGGTCAGTAAAATGAGGAAAGATAATTTGTCAGAAAATGGTCAGAAAAGCATTTTTTCCCTCTTCTCTTCTGCCCAAGAGAAAGCAAACATGCCTGTCCTCAGCCTAAGATGCCACATTGTCTTTCCTATTGCCTCATATGTTTGGAAGAAACCCTGGTCCACAAAGTCACACACTCTTCATTTCAGCAAGTCCTATCTGAAGCAGGAAGTCACCTGGGATGCCGCTGCAACTTCCATTTCCTGTGGAATTGATTTGCAATGCACCCAAGCCCAAAACAAATAAGTGGAAAAGTTCATCAGTGGTTTAAAACCCAGTGGCCCTTCTGCCTCAGGGAGAGTGGCAGTGTAAGGGTTTTTTTGTTTTTAAATTTATTTATTTATTATTTTTATTTTTGGCTGAGTTGGGTCTTTGTTGCTGCGTGAGGGCTTTCTCTGGTTGCAGCAAGCAGGGGCTACTCTTCGTTGCGGTGCACGGGCTTCTCAGGCTCTAGGCGTGTAGGCTTCAGTAGTTGTGGCACACGAGCTCTAGAACACAGGCTCAGTAGTTGTGGCACACGGGCTTAGTTGCTCTGTGGCATGTGGGATCTTCCCAGGCCAGGGCTCGAACCCGTGTCCCCTGCACTGGCAGACGGATTCTTAACCACTGTGCCACCAGGGAAGCCCCTAGTGTAAGTTTTAAGACAGCCAGACGTAGCTCTCATGTTTCTGACTAATGTTAGCTTTCCTGCTTGCCTGTTCCAAAGGATACCTACAGACATCTGGGAGAGATAACCAGATTTGACGAAGGACAAAAGAAAGGCCACAAGTGTAAAAACTGCTAAAATGAAACTAAGAACAGAAAATAAGTCAATTACAAAAAATTTTAATAAAAACTAATTAGTCTGACATATGTAGTATTTCTATGTAAGTTAGGTATAAAGAATCTAATATATTTTAAGCACGTACCTAAATGTTAGTTTTTTGCTTGGGGCTGGATGTTCCACAGTGATCAAGGCACAGACCTTGCACTCAAAAAATTTGTAACTTGCAGGGGAAGAGACCATCAGAATACAGGACCAAAATTCTATAGGAAGGTTTTCAGCTCAGGATGAGATGGGAATTTAACCAAGCCACCAATCTGAGTCTGGGTGACTCTTTCTTAGGGTTCCTGGAAGAAATGATGCATGAACTGAAACCTGACAAATGGATAGGAGTTTGCCTTATTACAAAAGAAGCAGATGGAAGAGAGGTAGGAGCGTGGGTGGGGAAAACAGAAGATCATTCTAGACTGAAGGACCATCATCACACAGGCCTGGAGGTGAGGGATCAGGGCAATAAACTACTAAACATGACCAGAGCTTAGTGTGTGAGGAAGACAGTGACAAGCCATGAGACTGGGAGTCAAATCAGGACCCTGTAGAAAGTGTTAAAGGATTTGGATTTAATTCTGAGGGCAATTACAGAGCCACAGATGGGTTTAAATAGAATAGTGGTATGATCAGGGCTGACAGTGTAGGGAATGGGTTGGAAAAGGACAACACTAGAAGCAGGGACCAATTAAGAAAGGACTGCCCTAATCAGAGCAGGTGGCCTGATCTCAGGTGTGGGCCATGGGGATGGGGTGGAGGAGAGGGAGGAAACCATGGTGAGTCTCAGGGAGGAACTGTGTCCATTGAGAATTTATCTAGAGAATGTGTACCTTCTAAATGGGCTCTAAGAAGAGCCCAGCACTTCTTAGATGCTCAATAAATGGTTAACCAAAAATGTAAGTGAACATTTGCTCCTTCCAGTGGGTTCTGTGAGTGGGACAACTCCAGGAGACAAGAAAACAATAGACATGTTAAGTTTATATTCTACTGGTAGAATAGTTCCAGAATATAAAAGGAAAATCTATGCAAAATTCAAGGGGAAAATGGAGTCACAGGCCACATGTGAAGGCCTGGCCATGCCATCCTAACTCAGAGTCACTTTAGGCAGGTTGCTCTCTCAACCACCAGCCAATGAAGGCAAAGTTGCACGTGTTGGTGATGAGCAAATCGTTTCCCACAAAACCAGTGATGCAATATTTTGCTTGGCATCCAAGGTCACATTGGACTAGAGAAGAATGTGATTTGGAAATAGGCTGAGATTTAATAAATGCAACAGGCTGTAAGAAACACTAGTGTTTCCAAATAACTAAGTATAGTCTCTGACAGAAATATTATTTCTTAGTGTCTTTGTTAATAAATTGGAAAGAGGGATTCTCTTATTGGTGCAAATCACAGATGCTTCTAAATTAGGCAACATTGTCAACACCCAGCAGATCACAATGTCCCTAAAGAGGTTAGAAAGGAGGGGCAGGAAATAATAAAACAAGGTTAAATTTGGCCGCATGGAAACTACATCTGGTGAAAGATAATTCAGAAAGCAGATATTCATTGGGCCAAAGAAATCTGGACCACACTGGTGCCAAAGGAGACCCAGGTGTACACCGGATGGCAGATGAGGTGAGGGTTTAAAATACGCTACGGCAGCCCAAAGCCTCTTTGTTCCTGGCCTGTCTCATCTGATCAAGAAAACTGATAAAGGACTGTTCTGCCTTAGCCTTCCATGTTTGCAGGCCGTTCACAGAGAAAATTCAGTCCATTCACTGCTTTGGTTTTAGTTACTGAGATAAAGCAAAAATCATCTACTAGAACTATAAAGCCTCTACCGTTATCTCAAGTTCATGGCCAGTGCTCTTCAGTTAAACAGATAAAGCCATGGTAGTTTGCATATAGGAGCTTCATTTATAGTAACTCATGATATGTTGCCAATACTCTTTCATTATTCTCCGTGATTGTCTCTTTGTAATGGCCGTTCAGGTAAGCGGCGGGCCACTCATATCGTCCACCTCTGTTTTACAGATTAAGCAGCTGAGGCATGGTTGCCAAGGGCGTTCAAGAATGTCAGTTATTGGTCTCTCCATCTGGTGTTTTGTCCATTACAGGGACATGTTCTTTCTAAATAATTTAGGGTTTGAGAGACTTGATGTGGAACTAGAAAGTTGTCATCAACGCCACCACAGCTCTAAGTGGGCATTATTGGATGACTCAATGAGCAGGTGAAGTATGTGGCTTAAGGTACTAAATTTTTTAAATTAATTGATACATAAATTTCACACAGTCTTCATGGTAAAATTCAGAACTTTGGACACTCCTCAGTTTAAGCTTCATTATTAAACTACTTTGAATTATAAAAGGAAATATAGGTAGGAAATGATCACAGTAATTTCAGTGTTAAAGATGTCTTAAGGTCTATATCAAGTTTAGCTAAAAACCTTGCCAGAAAGAAAGGCAGGAAATGGAAGTAAACACTACAGTTGCAAAGGAAATTATTTCATTATTTCCTTAATTTACCTTCATGACTTATCGATCACGCTCAGAGGATGTAAATGTTCCTAGAGCAAAAGCAGATGATTTCACCCAATTATCAGGGCTCAAAATGAAACACACCCATTGACCATGGACAAGTTCGGGCAGAGTTCCAGGGCTGTTACTGATGTGCACACTCAAAGGATCTCCCCAGAACTGAAATTGCATGTTGACCTTGACTAGAATCTGGGTACTGTGGTTTCGGAGCTTAGTTTGTAGTCAGATCATTTCAGTCATATTATCTAAGTGGCAACTCATTATTGCAATTCAAGTAAGGGATAGTTTGTTTGGCTTGGGTTTTAGTGAAGGACAGTAAATTTTACAGCGTATGTAATTTGGAACACGCCTGTGTTCAGCCCATACGTGGAACACGTCTGTGTTCAGCCCATATGTGGAGATCTGCCCGGGCGCTTATTATTATGCTTATCTGCAAATGACCAGATGGCTTTGCCCAAATGTAGAGAACCATTTAGTGCCATTTTAAACCATTAAGGCTATTAGCTCTGACTTGAGATAATCCTTTGCCCAAAGGGAACTAGTTTTGCTGTCCTTCAAAGTCATCAAATGTAATTAAATGCCATATTGAGGAGTAGGCTTTAATGGACTAAGCAGACAGCACTATCAAACAGTCCTGAGTCAACCAAAGCAGAGGAAATGTAGGAATAGATCAGAGAGATGGTGTATCAGGCAAGGTATTGGCTTAGCTTCTGTAACAAAGAATCCCTAAGTACAATGACTCAAAAAAGGTAATCTGTTTCCCTTTGAGGCAAAAATCAGAGGTGGGTGGGTGGTCCAAGATAGGCAGCTTATTTCTTAAGATCAACCAGAGACCCATATTCCTTCTGTCTCATTGCTCTGACATCTATTATGGTATTTTCCTCACCTACATGGCTGAAGCTATCTCACCAATGCAACTACATTCCAGTGCAGCTATGTGGGGAAAAGAGAAAGAGGAGAGCAAGCAATTTTATTTTAAGGAATTAATGGTAAAAATGTATATATCACTTCTGTTTACAATTCCACTGGTGTGAACTTAGTTATTTCATCACCACTAACTGTAAGGGAGGCTGGAAAATATAGTCTTCAATTGGCCATGTGTTCTGCAAAAACCCAGTGGGGTGGCAAGTTTTACTTCCAAAACGAAGAATGGAAGAATGGGTACTGAAGCTCTAGTCTCTGCCACAGATGGTACTGTTCCAGAAGCTATAAAGCCAGAAATAAAAATTGGGCAATTACCATTATAAGGAGTAAGGAACTACGAGGAAGTTCGCAGCTAAGAAAGGTTGGTATCTGGTCAATGCACGTGAGTAGGACCAAAGATTATACTGTGTCCTAGAAACTGCAAGTTTCTTTGTGTATATTAGATCATTTAAGTGTCACAGCAACTCTGTGAAATTGTGTGTTAGTTCAGAGCCTCCAAGAAGAAGATACCGAGACAATTAAACATGGAAGACATTTATTAGGGGAAATATCTGTGAGAGAAAATGAGAAGGGCATAAGTGGAGGTTGGGAGAGCACATCTGACACTGAATGAAAAAGAGAAGGAAGCATAGAAGGTTGGGTCAAAGCACTTTAGACTGCAGTGCAGCTCTAGGGAGAGTTTGGAAAGTCTGTCGGGGAGTCCCTGTACCAAATTTGCCCATCAAAAGAGACCCACGCCTTCCACGTCTTGCATTTGACCTACATCAGCCATGTCTCACTGTGCTCAGTCACTGGCTGGGAGAAGCCCATGTGAAGTGTGGCTTCGATGTGAAGGTGGTGACTTCAGAGAGCAGAGGCTGGGGCCATAGGTCAATTGTAGTCGCTGCAGCTGGAGATCTGAAAGGCACATTTTTGTGTCTGCCATGAGAGGTATTGCTTTTTTTCTTTCTCTCTCTTTTTTTTAAGAAACAAGGTTAAGATATATGTCCAAATTTGATAGCTGATATATGGCTTAGATGAAATTGAGTGCACAGCCTATCTTTAAACTAGTCAATACACACACCGTCTCCAGAGCTTATTGGGAGCACATAGTGAGTGGTTTTTCAGATGTCAGATCAAAATGACCAGAGGACAGAAGTGTACATCATGCCCCCAAGCCAAAGGCTTAAAAGTGAGGGAACTCCTCCCTCAGGCTGCCTACTGATGGAGAAACCAAGGCCAGAGCCTGTTCCTGAAAACGGGAAATGAGGGTGGGAGGGCTTCACAGAGGAGCTTGTCATTTACACATGATCCCTCCACCTCTTGCCTGAAGTAGATTTTGGAGACAAACGCATAGCACAAGGCTAAGCCCTAAGCCTTTGGCTCAATCTCTTGTTGTTTTTAGGCTCCCATTGCACCCTGAACCCCTCCTAAAATGAGTTCCCTGGCCTTTGAACACTGGAGGGTGACAGGCTCCAGCAGAAATGTAGACTAGTTCTTTCAATCAAATGAAGCAGGTTGGGCATAACCCAGCCTATGCCCCATGTGAACTGGATAAAGGTACCCCCTGGGGGAAGATGCAGAAGCCCCAGGGTGAATGGCTTGGGCAAGCAGAGGGCAGGCTGAGTTTCAACTTCTATTCATCCCCTCCATCAAGATAGGTAGGGCTGGGCTTCCCTGGTGGCGCAGTGGCTGGGAATCCTCCTACTGATGCAGGGGACACGGGTTCATGCCCCGGTCCGGGAAGATCCCACATGCCGCGGGGCGGCTGGGCCCGTGAGCCATGACCGCTGAGCCTGCGCGTCCGGAGCCTGTGCTCCGCAACGGGAGAGGCCACAACAGTGAGAGGCCCGCGTACCGCCAAAAAAAAAAAAAAAAAAAAAAAGATATGTAGGGCAGAACTATACCTAGTGACTCTGCTTAGGGCCCTGTGATCTGTCAGGCTTAGAAGCCAACAGAAACCCCCAGACTCTTAACATGGAAACAAGTCCCGGGAACTTCCAGGGCCAGAGTGCCCATCGTAAGCTGTGCCGTGTTCCTGAGAATCCGTCCCTCTGATTCTTCCCCAGGGTGAACCCTGTTTCCTTCCTGCCTTGCAGCCATCTGGGTTCCTCTCACCCAACAGCCAGCTCCTCAATCCTGTCTCTACTTCCTGGTTGGCTAACGACTGACCTCTTTTCCTGGTCCATGAGCACATTTGCAATATTTTCATTTAACAGGTTTTAGCTGAGCAAACACTAGGTGCTGAAGAAACTTCAGACCCTGCTCTCAAGAGCTCAGTCTAGTGAGAGATCTGCTGTAACAGAGGTTTGCTTGCACAGGTTGTATAGAGAAGGGATGATGTCATTATGCCTGAGGGAGTCCAGGGAGGTACCAGTGAAAGATGAATCTAAGTAAACTCAGTGAGGAACTGAAAGGTCATCCTAGGGAGAGAGAACAGCATGTGCAAGGGCCCAGAGGTACACAAAGCTGTGTGGTAGAAGCTCAGGCTACGTAGTTAAAGCAGGGGAGATGGGAGACAAGGCTGGAGAGAGAGAGAGAGGAGCAAGGTCCTGAAGGGGTTTGATAAGGAATTTGGACCTTATCTTAGAGGTGCTGGGCAGGGAGAGGGTATGCCAAGATTGTATAGAAAAAATGGCTCTGCTTTGTCCTCTTTGTCCGAATCCTTTGCTGCTTGGACTACCTGGTCCTACTTAGCACTCTAGGGAGATAAGTTTAGCATGCTGGAACAAGGGTAGAGGTCTCGATCCTGAAGAAAGACTGCCTGTCCTTGAACATCTCAACTTCTGTGGGAGTAGATCTGTAGGTTATTTAACCTGAGTGCAGGTAACGTTGGAGCCACTGCTAAAAGCCATCCTCTACTCTCATTGGTTTTAAATGAGTCTCATGGGGTCTCTTAATTTCAAAAGAGCCTTGTCCAGCAATATGTAATGTTAGAACAAGAAGACTTTAATTTCCATAGTTTTTTATTGTTTGCAAAGTAGTTTAATATCTATTAGCTCATATAATCCTTATAGTGATATTGTGATAATATTAACTACTACTACAGCAGTAACTACTGTACCACTGTACTACTATTGTGGTAGTAGTTAATGTTACCTACTCCCACTCGACAGAGAAAGAAACTGAGAAAAATTGGTTAAATGTTATGTCCCAAGGTCACAAATAAGTAAAAGGACTAGTTTCGAGCAGAAACTTGAAAACAGGTCTTTTTGATTGCAAATGCGATGTTTGCCATGTGTATTAGCCGGGGTTTTTTAGGGAAACAGAGACAATAGGATACACAGAGACGTATTTAAGGGGAGATTTATTATAGGAATTGGCTCATGTGGTTATGGAAGCTATGATCTTCTCCGTGGAAGCTGGAAAGCCAGGAAAGCTGGGGGTAAATTCAGTCTGAGTCTGAAAGCCTGAAAACCAGGAGTTTTGATGTCCAAGGGCAGGAGAAGATGGACATCTTAACTCAAGAGAAAGAGAATTAGCCCTTCCTTAGCCTATTTGTTCTGTTCAAACCCTCCAGTCCACAAAATGGCTAATGCCCACCCACACTGGTGACAGCAGATCTTCTTTACTCAGTGTACTGAATCAAATGCTAATCTCTTCTGGAAACACCCACGCAGACACACTCAGAAATTTTTTACCGACTATCTGGGCATCCCAGAGCCCAGTCAAGTTGATGCATTAAATTAACCATCATACCATCATTAGAGAATGCTGTCTATAAAGCTGTTTATTTATATTCTAATTCATTCCACTTTGGGCTTAAGTCTCTTTAAAAATACTTACAATAGAACAAAAAACAACATGCAGACAAGGGAATAAATAGACTAGGAAAACAAGGCAGAAGAAAAGTTAAAACACTAAATAGCCATAGATTTCTCCATAGTAACTGAAATTAACCTGCAAGTTGAGTTCTGAGCTTCCAGGCAGCCTAGGCAAAAGAGGAAAATAAGACTCATACTGCTCATAGGAAAAGACATGCTATATCTCAAAGAAAGCAAAACTTTTTTTGGCACTTGGATATGAGAGAATTTTCTCTTGTAGGTCCTTCATGTTGAAGACATTGAGTGATGTGGTTTAGAAATTTCTCAAACATTTCTGCCACCAAGAGGGCAGAAATAGGGATCTACAATTATTTCTTATATCAATAAATGCTCTCATGAATATGAAAGGAAAAATTAACCCTCTTTTAATAATCTTGCTCATTTGTGACACTTTCAGCCATGGATATGCTGATCTGTTCTTCTTCAAAGATGAGTATGTAAGAAAACAATCTCTTAAGACTGTTTTGGAAAAAGGGAAATTTCTGCCTACTGCAGTAGGAACATGGGAGTCCAGTGAAGTTTCTCCCCTTGGGAAAATCTGTGGAAACTTCGCTCCAGTTTTTCAAAGCTAGCCTTGACTAGCTCCCTCTTGGGGTGTGTACATAAGACAAAACTCAATACCAGAGAAATCTATGCTCTGCCATTAACCACTTACCCTGAAGGATAAAGACAGCATATTTATAAGACAAGTTTCCACTGCACATTCTCTCGGAAAGAGGGCAGACAACTTTCCTCCATAAAACTATCTATTGGCTGCAACTGCAACAATTAACACATTAACATTTTATTTCTTAACCTTTACATGGAAGAAGTCAGTTTGATGGGACTTGGCTATCCTACACTTGTTCAAAGAGCTACCAGAGAATATGATGGGGAAAAAAACAGAAAGGCCCACCATGTTGTTATTATTGTTGCTTTCTCCTCTCAGAAATAAAATCCCTTCTAACTTATTTCCACGACGCAGTAGGCTCAGCTCTGTCCTAATTCTGCTTGGCTCAGAGGACCCTGGTCTCCATTCATACTCCTTTTACTCCCAGCTTCCGTCTTCACAGACAATGTCTTCGATGGGAGAGGATTCTCCAAGCCCCTCCTGGATGACTATGACAATAGAGCTTGATGATTTAATCATGTGTTTTCCAGGCTGCCTGGGAGACAGCTGGCTAGGGCTAGGATGCAATCTGTGGCTATGGAACTAAGCCAAGTAAACCGGGGTTGAATCCATGACCTTGGCCTCCTGGGAATTAACTCTAATCAATGGTACTAAATGGCCATATATATGGCAAGAGTGTTAATAATAATAACACATACTTGCATCTGTGGAGTACTTACTATGTGTAGGCTCTTGCTGAATTCCTTTAAGGGGATTATCCCCTTGGAGTCTCTCAATTCCTTATGAAGTAAGGAGGTCTTTCGTCATTTCCGCTTTTCATGTGAGGGAATAGAAGCTTAGAGAGCCTATGTAACTTTCCTAAGAGCACATAGCTAAGAAGCAGTGAAAATAAGAGTCAAACCCAGGCAATACAATTCCAAAGTTCCCACCATTCCTGTGAGATTCCCCATAACGCGGACAGGGCAACAGAGACAGAGAAGCTACAGCACGCTAATAATCTAGCCAGCTAGCGGCAGTCTCCAGATTTTCAATTTAAGACTCTACTCATCCGGCTGAGAATTTTTGAACTTGTAAGTTATGACATTATTGTTTTTCATGTCTCAGAACCCCACCTTTGGTGCTGGATAACGACAGGCCCAGGAGGGAGTTGGGGATACTAACCAGGCCCACACAGACCACATTCTCAAGAAGTATTTTATGAAAACCCAGGTTTCCAAGGAGCAAACATTCAATCATCCCTGCGTTTTGTACGCACAGCTTGTAGGATTATAAATAGTCTGGAAGATGGCTTGGTAATAATGTATCAAAACCTTAACTGGGGATATGTATTTGACCCTGGAATTCACTTTGGCAAATTTATCCTAAGGAAAGAACATTGGGGAAAAACATGCAATGATGGGATCAAGCAAGAATTTAGTCACACTATTGTTTGTAAAAGTGAAGAGTTGAAAATACCCTAAAGTCC
This sequence comes from Delphinus delphis, assembly GCF_949987515.2. Taxonomy (NCBI): domain Eukaryota; kingdom Metazoa; phylum Chordata; class Mammalia; order Artiodactyla; family Delphinidae; genus Delphinus; species Delphinus delphis. The sequence continues at coordinate 31,740,273 of NC_082689.1, read as the reverse complement.
ATCAATATGGGATTGATTAAGTATATTTTGCTAAATCCTTACTATAGAATTCTACTTAGCCATTTCAAATGGAAATATAGATCTACATTTCCGTTTGTGATATGCTGGTAAATTAAAGATGCTTGTAATATATTGATAAGTGAAAAAAGCAATCATCGAATACTCTAGACAGTATGGTGTACTGATTGCCCAGGGCTGCTGTAATGAAGTACCTCATATTGGGTGGCCTAAAACAGCTTTATTCGCTCACGGTTTTGGAGGCCAGAAGTCTGAAATCAAGGGTTGGTTCCCTCAGGAGAATCTGTTCCGTGCCTCTCTCCTAGCTTGTGGCGGGTGCCAGCCACCCTTGGCGTTCCTTGTAGATACATCCCTCCCATCTCTACCTCCATCCTTCCACGGCCTTCTCCCCTGTGTCTCTGTGTCTTTACCCTTTCATCATTGGATTTAGGGCCCAGCCGATTCCAGGATGATCTCATCTCAATATCCTTACTTTAATTACATCTGCAAAGATTCTTATTCCACATAAGGTCACATTCTGAAGTTCCAGGTAGACAAAGCTTGGGAGCCACAGTCCAAGCCACTACATATGGCTCTATATTTGTTTTATTAAAAATATGTATTTATACATGTATATACTGTATATATATATATATATATATGAGTTACTATAGCTATACTGGTCTTTGGAGTCAGACAAATGGGCTTTTGATGCTGGTTCCATCTCTGACTAATTATATGGCCACAGGCAAATTACCTTAACTCTTGAGGCCTTCGTTTTTTCATGGGGGATAATTCTTATTAATACCCTAGGTGAGTGGTAATACTTCACAGGGTTATTATAAGGAGATTAAGAGATAACATACAAAAAGTGCTTAGCAGAGTGCCTGACTCATAGAAAGTTCTTCATAAATAGTAATTATGATATAAATGAATAAGAGCTCAGGAAGGGTAAGTCCCAGAATATTAACAGCATTCATTTTTTATGGGGGTTAATTATTATCAGTGGTTTTTACTTCCTTTAAAATTTATTTCTGTATTTTATAAAAATTTTAACCGCACATATATTACTTTTAAATCAGGAAAAGAAACAATAAAGGCATTTCTATTTGGGGAAAGAACAACAAGACTTATTAGATTCCGTATCCCCTCGATACTTGTACACACATATGAATCCCCTTGATACGATGCCAGACACTGTAGATTAAATTATCCATGCAACTCATTTTAAAAAAATTCTCTCCTAGGCCTCTCCTTCCTCTCCACGTTTTTCCATGAGCAAAATTTGTGTTGGCTTCCCTGACATTTTTCAGTGCCAGAGCTACAATATGCTGACAAACATTTAAGAAAAGCAGCGTTTCTTAAATGTCCACAGTGCAAAGGGTGATGGCATGTTTCAAAAGATGGGCTCCTTCTGTGGAAAGATTTGCTGTCTCAACACAGTGATGCAGGAGTTCTGTCAGAAGTAGGATTTGGGGGAGGGAGGGAGATAGCCAAGTCAAAACCCAAAGGTTTAGGTCAGATGTGAAATTGTCTGATGGACGTGTCATATTTGAATGTACATCTTTGAGGGAGCTGCTCTCTGAGAAACAACTTACCAGTATATATGTATTAAAAACATTTTTCATGTTGAAAGTAGTACGTTTTAAAAATGTAGAAGACACACACACACGCACACACACACACACACACACACACACACACACACACACGTCCCCATCAGTATACATAGTGCCTGTGTGTGAAATAGAAAAAGACGTTCCTCTTTGGGAATCAAATTTTAAAAAGATGACCCCACTGGACAAATGCAGCCCCTGTAGGTGCATGTTTTGGCAGGTAGAGAGTACATCCATGCAAATTAGAAAAAGGACACCTTTTCCTCTGACCTGAAACATTCTCTTACCAGGGTGTCCCTCTGTGCCCCTGCCAGGGGACAACTGGTACACCTGCATGCAGTGGCCCCGAAGATGAAGCTATATTGCGCCTACGGTTTTTAGTTTTTTATTACGTGATATTTGATACATACAAAGTGGTACATGTAATAAAAATTCAGGTTATGGGGTAAAATTTTGAAAAAAATGGACCTACCAACCAAATGAAGAACAGAATCATTACCAACCTCATTGAGTTTCCCGCTATGGTCTTCATTCTCCCAATCCCGGCCTTTTTCCCAGAGGAGGAAAGCACTGTGTTGAATATTGTGTTTTTTTTTGTTGCCTTGACATTCTATCTATCTATCTATCTATCTATATCTATCTATCTATCTCACATCAGATTGGAAGTAGCCAATCATCTATGACTTGCTTTTTTAACTCACACTATTTTATAGCCTAGTTTATCACTTAATTTAACAAACATCTTTTATGCCATAAAAATTCTATTCTACAATATTGTGTACACTACAAAGTCTCCATTATGTGTTTGGACCCTCATTTAACTAATTGTTATTATGTTAAATTAGTTAAATTATGTTAATTTAGCATAATTAGTATTTAACTAATAAAAAGGCAGATTTTTTATGTTATTTCCAATGTTGCTATAAAACTTTCGTAATTGTCTTTAACTTCCATCTGAAGGAAATCTTGGACAACATCCTTCATTATTTTCTTACCATAAATCCCTAGACATATAATTGGCGTGTCAATGGTATGCTGACTCTAAGGCTTCTTCTGTGTATTAATACTGATGATATTAAGGTGATGAAGAAGCTGCCTAATGGACAAGTAATACCTGCACCAAGGAAGTTCAGGGTTAACAGAAACGTGCACACACCTTCCGGACCTGCTGACCTCAGAAAACTCCAGTGGGCAGCAAACCCCACAGGCTGAATAATGGTGTCAGTGTGGGGGTGCCCAGTTGGGGGAGAAGTCTTAACCAGGAACTGAGGTGCATAAAGAATCAAAAAACCAATCCAGGGAAACTTCACATCGGCTCCAAGCGAACCACAGCAGGAGGCGAAAGCGTCCCTCCATGTTGTAGTCAAAATAAAGGCAGACCAGGAAGGGGAATTCATAGAGAGATTAGAATCTGCATATTAAACTAGAAAGGAGGTGTCTGAATAATCTGTCATCACAGCCCGATGCCATCCCACAGGGAGAATTTCCCTCACTGAGCCAAGAGGTAGAGATGCAAGAAGGGGCAGGAGCCCCCACCTCTGCTTCAGGCCCAGGAAAGGAAGACAAATGAGTCCTTTCCAGGAGCAGAAGAACCTGATGAGAAAGACAGGCAAAGGTTCACATGGAGAGAACTTCTTCCTCAGAAGAAAATGTTTAACTCAGTCATTGTCTGCTTTGGCCTTGACAGATAGTTAAGAAACGGAAATATTAGTGTATTTGTTGCTTTAAAAAAGTAAATTTTAAAACTTTTCCCCCAGAAAACATCTCTATTTTTCTAACAGATTAAATTATTCAAATACTACACCTAAAATCTTTACAATGGAAATGAGCACGGCTTCCTTTCTTATGTCTGGAGATCAGAAATTAAATTTATATGTTAAGTAGATTGTCAGTAATGCATTTCAAAAGGTCATAATGTCTGGACTTAGCAAAATTGTGTTTTTGTATAAGGAAATGTTTTCTGGTCAAACGACACGCCAGCAGTCTCTTTCTGCTTCAGTTTGCGGCATTGGCCCAGTTTGCCATGTGATGAAACAGTATTTGCTGTGAACAACCAAACAATAATAGCAGTTACCACTGTCCGAGCATTTATTACGTCTCAGGCACAAGTTAAATCTTTTGTATGTATAAAACAGTTTAATCCTTTTCACAGCTCATCACGGAAGCTGTTGATGTTTTAACCAAGGAGCAAGTTGAGGTTTAGTGAGGTCACCTAATGGGTGTACAGAATCACACTACAGAGGCAGTGACTCCCCGCCCAGTAACCACCTTCCATCTGTAACCCTCGCCAATTGGGGGCAAGGTGCGGGGTGCACCAGCGAGATCCGAATGTGGGGTGGGCGCAGGAATAAGGGAACGGTGGAGCCGGTATTGTGACTCGAATGGAGAGGAATCATTAAAAAGGCTCTACCCTTAGACCCCTCTATCTGTCTCTGGGAGTTGCTTCCCACTGTTTTCCCTGAAGTTTTTTTTTTTCTTTAATCATAGTCTTCACATTGTCATGTCAACATACTAGCTTTACTATTTTTATTTTTAAAATAACAATTATCTTTAGAGAACATATGTAAGGGAAATGATTGCTCATCTCACCACCACTTCAGCTTTCAGTTAGAATTATGACCCAGGTTAGAAATAAAATCAAGCACTTCCTGAGCTTTGGATTGGAACCTTGAAGAATATGTCTATGAAAAGGTTTTACCTATAGGACTTACTATAAATTGAATTTATGGACTTGCTAAGCTCTGTCAAGGTAGCTCTGTCTTCATGAGTATTTCACTTTGAATTTACAAAGAATGCTTGAACATCCACTATATGCCAGGAACTATTCCAGTTGCTGGGAAGACTGGATAAGATGGATAAGGCATTGTCCTTGCCTGTGAGAAGTGAGGAGAAATAAAAAGATTACGAAAAAGGAGGGACTCTATCTGCCTATTAGAATCATATGGAGAAAATTTTTTAAATACGTCTGGTTTAATTGATCTTGGGGGGACCCAGTCATTTTTATAAGCTTTACGAATGATTCTAAACTACAGCCAGTATTCACAATCACTAGAATTGAGGCATGTATACGGATGTCCAGGGGAGATGATCTAGAAGCTTCTGAAGAGATAACATTTGAGTTAGATTTGGAAGTATTGATGAAACGTGTGAGGCATTCCAAGGCAGAACTGAGGGAAGGGCATGGTGGGAAAGTGGAAGAGCATGGACCCGACTCCAACGCGCAACAGGGAAGGTGACTTTTGGGGAGCGGCTGAAGCACTGAGTGGGTCAGAGCTCAGTGAAAGATGAGGCTAGAGGTGGAGGGGAGGCTGCAGGGAGGGGTCAGGTGAAAACGATTTCATGCCAGACTGAGGAGATGATTCTCTAGAGGCGACAAGTATCCATCAACAGTTTTGCACGAATCCCAGTTGCTGTGAGGGCGGGTGGGCAGGGGGGGGAGGAAGGTCTGGGAAAGAAGATCTCTACAATGAGTGAGCCTGGTGATATACAGAAAGAAGCCTGTGAGTAAGTTCTTACAATCCTTCTGGTGAGATCTTCTACAAGAAGAAGATAAAAACAAATAACTCATACACTTTATTGTTTGTTGCCTTGGGATTACTGACCAGTAACTACAATTTATTAAAGCAACAAGCATTTTTTAGAGAACCTGCAGACCCTGAATGAGGCACTGGGTAAACAGAGGTGGATAAGACAGATACAGACTCTGCTGTCCTGTTTCTTACTGTCTAGAGGGTAGGGTTACATACAGGTGGTGGATTTTCCAAAAACATCTTTGAAAGAAAAATTTCAGGAAGTGAAGCAGGTTGAAAATATACACAAATTCAAGAGAATTTGGACAAGTGTAGTGTGGGGATATTCTTGGGTTGTTAAAGATAAGTTAGAGGCATTTAATATGCTTAAAATAAACTTTTTATATTTGGTATCATGGAGGTCAACCGTGGTCTCCCAGAAGACATTGCCCATTGCATATATCAAAGATAGGACTCTTGGTTGAATTGACTGTTAGATATATCCTAGCATGGAATTTCTTATGTTCGGATCATTTTACTTTGATAAATGTGGCATATGCCATATAAGAAACTTGAGTGAACTGGAATTGTCCCAAACAGCCATAATTATAAAGTATTTGTTAATTTAGCCAAATGACCATTGCAAGTGTGCACATGAAAGCATTTGAATACTACACCCCACAACTATTTCCTAACAGAAATATTATCCCTCAAGTGAACTAAAATACGCATGAGACTTCTTACCCTCAAGTACTGTGAAATTGACCTTGAGTAATAAAGATGAGGGTGATAGGTTTATTATGATTTACTAACAAATATAACTTAAAACTCCACTTACAAATATCCATTTGCATGCAAAATCATTGTTCATTATAGTAAATATTTTTTTGACATTAAATTAAATTAGTAGAAGATTGGGAGGAATATGGATTCAATTAGCAATTTTTTGCCTTTTTTTTTTTAATGCAAGCTTTAAAGCTGATGAGGTGTTTTAATTATTTCGTTTCACATGTGGAAAGAATAAATCTAAAGGAAATAGCTTAGGGTTCTTTCCAAGTTTGAATTACAAATTATCCCAGGACCCTGGAGAGAAGCAAGAGCAAACAAGATTTTAGGCGGTTCTTTGCCAGGTGAGCCTTTCGATTGGTATTGAAAGCTATCTTGAGGACCTGCTTTTTTCCTGTGCTGTTTCCCAGAGTTAAGAGAAGTTTAATCTTTCTCCTGATTGGTCTCTAATATGTGTTATTCATGTTATATGGCTGGTGTCCCAGGCCCATATCCTGTGAAACCTGATTCATGTGGCCACTTCCACCTCAGCTAAGGCCTATGGAATGAAAGCCCCATTGGCCCTTAAGCTTGAGGCCTGAACCAGAGACAGGTGACGCTGACTATCCTTCTGTCCTGTCCATTGTCTGGATCGTCACAGGAAGGAGGAAACAGGCACACCAGCAGCGCTCAGAGCAGAGCTGGCTTACAGGCCATCCATAGTGGGACTCCCGTATCAGAGAAAAGATTCTCTGATAATCCCTTTTCCCTAAGCTCCATTCTGGACCAGCTCTGTCTTAAAGAAGAGAAGATCTACATATGAGAATATACCACATGGAACAGAAGTGTTCCAGGAAAGAGAAGAGTCCCAATTTGATTTTTTTTGCCATTCCTTTAATTTTCTCTCATAAGCACCCACCCCCACTTTACAATGGCCAATTTTATAGCCCTGAAGAATCCTTCTTCTCTTTGATTCATATCCTTAAACGTAGATGTGAAGGGCAACCTTGATCACCTCACAGGAATGAAAATATGCCACTAACCATAACTGAAACCTGGTTCTAAAAATCACACAACTTATTCTAGATGTTATCGAGAAAAAAATAACACAAAAGGTAAAATAGAATTTAAAAAGTGTCTAAAGTAGAATTTACCCCCAATAAAAGGCAGTGGGAGACACGGAGACTTTTGTACACAAACTTGGCAAACCCTTAGGAATTTTGTGCATGAGAAAAACAAAACCAAACTCGACAAGGATTTAGAGTTTGACTGAGCTTGGTCTCATTTCCATCCTCTATACCAGTCAGCCAGAGAGGTATTTTTTTGGTGCTGGTTTTCTAAAAGTCTTCCAAGGAGAGGATGTTTTTTTTTCCATTTGCACTGATTTCTTTTGACTCTAAACTTCCAGCTTGGCACCGGAGCAACCTCCTCAGGCACTTAAAGTGCAAAGGGGAAAATCCCAGGCATCTCAGCACATTGTGTCCTCCCAGAGTGCCTGTAAACTCCTCCCTCCCTCTCTGCCTGAAGGACACCTCCCTTTGGCATCGACATAGACAATTTTTTCCCTCTGGTGCAATGCAGCTTCCACGTCAATTGATGCCGGGAGCATTCTGCTGAGAAACAGGAGTAAAAGGAAAACCAACAGTGGAGTGACTGCATCATTTTTTAACATGTAATTGACCTTGTCAAGATAATTACTGCAGATTGGGAGACACTGACTCTCTGGCAGGTTAGATGGAAAACTTACTGATTCTGGGGAGATTAGACTAAGAAACAAGTTTGCTGTGTTGAATGAGAAGCCTGAGGCTAGGCAAACATTTCTTATTCAGAGATCATGAAGCTGAGAGACACACGCTTGCTTTAAATCTGGAAGAAAAATTATACTTGTGAGATTGTGTTTTGTCTCACAACCTCAACCTCAAAATACTGTCCTAAATTCCTTCTTTGAAGCCAATAGTATTATTCTCTACTTACACCGGCTCAGTGATTCAGTTTAAAGTGCTGTGTTAATTTCCACATGCAGTGCAAAGATGAATCACGTACAGTGCCTGCCTTCAAGGAGCTTATACTCTCATAAGGGAGGTATTATATTCATAAATAAATATAATACAAAATAGAAAATTCTATGATATCTAGAAGTCAGTTAGAAATGTTAAGTTAAAATTGGGAAGAGGTCATACCCAAAAGTAACTTTGGAATCATTGGAACCAACCATATTTTTAGAAATCTTGGGTAAATTCACCAATATTTTTCAAGGAACAAGGAACACGAATCCATTTTTTAAAAAGAATCTTATACAAACTGTGAGGATTAGGTTAAGGTACAATTGACCAGAAACTGGGTTGCCAAAATAAAATAGTTGCACTGGTCTTTGACTGTCAGATTACTTGATCATCAAGTCAACACTGATTTACACGTTTAGTGTTCAGTCTGGTACTGGTCAAGGTCCAGAGTGAAGAGTGGTCTTTAGGTTGCTTTCAGTGATGGTTTGATTTCCTCACAGAGAAGGCTCTCTTGAAATCTTGTTCTATTCAATAGTTATCATAAATTGGCCAAAGATGTAGGTGACACGCTTGTAGTGGCAGACCAGCAGATGAAGCTAAGAGAGAGATTTTTTGTGTTAGATGACAGAAAAGACTCCCAAATAATCTCAACCAGCTGTAATAATGTGTATGTTCTGAAAGAATGAAATGTAATAGTGAAAAGAACCTGTGTTTGAGTCCAGACGTTAAGTGAATGTGTACAAATGGCAGAGATGTGACTGGAAGTGCAGTGGGTCAGGACATGATCAACTTGGGAACCATCATTTCCTATAAGCTTAGTACAAGCCACTGATGTGAGGAGGCATTCATAAAATCTAACACACACTCAGTCTGCATTAATAAAGGAGGAATATTTCAAAAAAAGGGGACTGAGCCTCGCTATGGCCAAGGATGGTCAGAAATTATTCTTGGAATATTTTTTGCCACACTTTCAGAAGACCATTGGTAAATTGTAGATCACCAAGATTGGTGAAGGGAGTTGAAAACCATGATATTCAAGGTACGTGTGAATGCATGTGGCATGTTGAGTCTAGAAAAGCGTCGATGGTGGGAAGTACATAAGGATTATCTTCCAGTAAAGGAACAGCTGCCATGTGGGAAAAACATTCTCTGGTGCGCAAAAATGGGATCAGTGAAGGGAGTCATAGAGAGAGAACTTCTAGCTCAATATAAGAAAGAATTCTGTAACAATCAGAGCTACGGTAAAGAAGAACTTGGCGGTCTTGAGACAGAGTGGTCTCTTTGCCACTGCAAGCATTCAGGGGGCATATTTAATGGGGGTGAAAAGTATGAGATCACTTATCAGGGAAACAGGACAAATGACTGTTGATGTCCTTGATAACTTGGGGATTTTATGAGTTTACATACATGGGCCTGGAAAATTATCCTCTGTATGTATTCATCTAAACATCTAGTTTCAATCACAGTATTGCTCTTACCAAAAAAAATCACTGAGAAGGAGAATTATTTATTTGTCAAGAAGTGCATAATACAAGACCTACCTTGTAACCATGGCTCATACAGACACTCAACAAGGATTTGTTGAATGAATGAACTTGGCTTGTAATACCAAACAACTGAGGACAAAACACAGAGCTTTATGAATAATGCAGTATTGGGGTATGTGAATGAGATGCTACTCGCCACAGTCTCTATCTGTCTGCTTCCTGGACCAGGAGCAAAAATGATAAAATCTTAGTATCTTCCATACATCTTTCTTCGCCCTTTTTTCTCACTTGATGTCACCTCCCATCCCTCCTTTAGGAATTCTATTCAAAACCCTTACTCTCCAAACAAGCTTCCCACAGCTGAAAAGAATTTTCTCTCCATCGCTTAACCCTGCTGACTGCTAGACTAACTAGGGTGAATGACCTTCAGTCACTGCGTCACTTAACCAGGCCTGTCTTCCTCTACAATTGCGGCACAAAAGCTCCAGAAAGAAAGCTCAGATCTCAGCAAGCAGGAGGGGGAGGAAAAGCTTAGGGAGGGTATTGGGGTGAATCAGACCCTCCCCCCAGATTTCCCAGTGTGGTAGAAAACTTCTAAATGATGGGATCTATCGCTACTGATGTATTTACTACAAAAAGTAAATAAATTCAGATACAGAAATAATAAACCAAAAGTACAAGTCAAAAATATTTCAAAATTTAAAAATTAAATCACATGCTTTTTTTTTTTTTAAGATAGAAAAGAAAAACTAAGACTACCCAAGAGAGCCATCTCTTAACAAAAGCCTATTACTATTATGCATCCCAGTAAACTGCACTTTCCCCTGCCCCAAATTATTTTTTTGAATGGGGAGATGGGTATTGTCTGTGTGTGTGCACGCGCATGTGTGTTTGTCATTTAAACCTTCTATAATAGGAATGAGAACAGCAGAGGAAGACAAAGCCCCTGTCAGCAAAGCTGACCCTGAAGGGGATTTTTGCAAGGGGCGCAGAATAGATTTTCTCAGCTCTTCCCGCTTCCCTGGGGAAGATGGGCCAGTGTTTGGGTAAGTCGTGGCTGCTGGAAGCCTCTTTCCACATGTGGGCGCTTGTACATATGTCTGTTTGATGCCCGCTGGCACAATCTGGCTCCGGCCTTTCTCTGTGTTCTCAAGTGTTTCCTCCCCTTTGGCGAGGTCTCTGCTTTCCAAACCCTCCAGCCATTTCCCCTCTCCTTTTCTTTCCATGCTGAGCTCTCCCCTCTCCCAACTTGAATCAATCCCCCTTCCCTTCCTTACCTTTGACCCAAGAGATTCAGATGCGTGTTTTACATTTCCAGCTCATTTGTTGCTAGCTTAGCTCATTTATTTTTAAAGCTCCCTCTTTCTGACATCCTAAATGGCTCCATGTGTCTCTCTATGACTTCTACTTCTGCTAACATAGTTCCTGTATCAAAGAGGATATTGCAAGGCACGCTCTGAAATTGAGGTTTCATTCTATTAATACCAGCCCCATCCTTAGACCATCCAGGATTTCACGCATCCAGGAAAGAGAAATAAAGCTTCGGGGCATTTCACAAACAACCTTTTGTAAATTCAAAGCATTAACACCAGGGCACATCTGATCTTAGCAACCCCCGGCCCTTGCCACTGGGGAACGACTGCTTTAAAGCAGGAAGCATAATTTGCAGGCACATAGAGGCCCAGAGGTAGCTGAGTCCGTGCTAGTTCTGGTGAGTGTGAAGATTTAGTCTTTGGTTTCATGATAAACCTTGCTTCATGTTTGCAGCTGCCTTACCCTAGTGATCCTTATTGCTGCTCCCACTAGAGGGAGGAAGCCATGAGCTGAAATGAAAACATCAAGTGTAGAAGAGTGTCCACTACAGCCCTCCCAGCTGTGAGGTGGGCAGGCGTTGTATGCTGTTGACCTCGATACTTAAATCTAAGAACACAGACTGATACCCTTAGCTTGCATCAGGGAAACGAATAGAAAATCATGTGAAACTCTGGACCTAGAAAACAGAAGGGGGAGGATGCCGACGGAGGCATTTTCTAGGCGGGTGGTCTGTACTCTGTGCAAAGGGTTCTCTTTGATCATGATCTTTTGATGACCGGCTCTTAGGAGCCAAGGCCACCTGTGAAGTTGCGGACAGAGAACAAATAGCTGAAGAAGCAGATTGGAAAATTTGTTTCAGTGGAAATGGTATCACATCCAGCAATCCCTTCAGGCACCAATTCCCCAAGGACACGGTTCCTGCCTGGCCATATGGCCTTGGCCAAGGCACTGTTAATGCCACAACAAAAAGCACGTCTCTACTAAGGGCTGGGACAGCTGCCGTCCATGGACTATATGGGGGCTCAGAACTATGCTCTCCAAAGATGGGGTGACTTCCTTAGAGCTTTGAGAACTCCTTTCTATCAACTCAAATCATCAATCTCTTTTGATATCCAACCTGAGTTTTCCCTACACTTAATTAAGCTGCTGTGAGGTCTTACACGAGAAGGTATTTTGAGAGAGGCTTTTGGGTTTGTGTCTCTGTCTGAGAGTCCTTTGCTCCCACTTGAAGCCTGCAGAGGAAGCTCTGATTTCAAGTTCTTACCTTAAGGAGACTTAGGAGGCCAGGTAAAGAGTTCTAGTTACAGACACACCTCTGCCGGAGGAGTAGAGCTAAGACGGGGAGGGTAGATGGGCGAGATCCATTATCTTCATTCCTTACTGCTTTCCCAGGATATGAGGGAATCTGAACTACGGTATCTGAATCCTGTTTATTTTTGCTGCATCTGTGGAGAACTGGTCACAAAAAACGTAATCTGTCAGCCTACTTCCTTTCCTTTTTCCTTACAGCTAAAATCCCTTTGAAATCATCTCTGAGTTCATGTGCCATTATTGTCAAGTAGGTAGAGAGAAAAGCTGCTGGGCCTATGTAGTATTACCCAGAGGCGTAGCTCTGAGGCTGATTCTAGCATCAACAAAGAGATGGGAAATCTACACTCTTCCATCGCCAGTTGTGAGGAAATGAGTCTTGTAATGACCTTCTCCCACATTTCATGTACATGGAGAAACAGGGGTTCCACATTTGATGGTGAAAGAGTCATAGTCAAACAAGTAACATAGCAACTATGGTGTTTTAAAACACTGATAATTATAATGCTTTCTAATGTTCTTCTGTGCCTTATTTCTACAGCTTTCCTGCCCCTATATTAAAAAGGGGGGGACCTCCTTCCTAGAGAGGTTGGAGGGTTAAATCCCAGACCTGAACCACTCACTGGGATTTTCTGTCAATCCTCCTGGAAACTGGCCAGAGTGCCTCTGTCCAAGGCAAGTGCAGGCCCTCTGGAAATGGTCCACAAATGATTGTCACGTGAGTTCAGTTTTCCCGGTAGCCATAAAGAGAATCAGTGTCCTACTACCAGAAACATTGGTGCTCAGAGACAAACCATGCATTTTTCTCTTTCTCCCTCCTGGACACCCTCACTCCATCTGAGCCTTTGAATTATAAAGCTTGGGATCCAACGTCTCTAATGAGCCTGGTCAGCTATTTGGAAGAAATGTGTGTGGCCAATTTAGCCAATAATAAGGATACGGTTACAAATGATAATAATAATAACAACAACAACAGCAGCAACAATGTTAATTGAGCTCTTACTCTGTACTAGGCAGTATTCAAACCATTTCTGTGCATTAACTCATGTAATCCTCTTAATGGTTTATAGATACACACACATCCCTCTCCTGCTGATTTTTGCCTTGTGGCTTTGTAGGTTTGGGCAGAAATAGTCCATGGTAACTAATTGAGTTTTTCTGAGAGCAAGGTTTCTTATGAAACACATTATATTTGATCAGCTTTATTTGCCTTTTTTTTTTTTTTTTTAATTTAAGACTTGAAGAACAGCCCTATTATGGTGGAAGGAGAAGGGTCTGATTAGTCGACCTTTCACTACCCACCAGACGCAGAGTTAAATACTTCCATACACATCTCATTAAATTCTACAGAACAGATAATATTCTATTCATTTCATGGACAAGAAAATGAAGGTTCAGAGAGCTTATCTTGGCACAGATCGCTCAATGGGTAAGATGTTGAGCCTGGAGTCAAGTCCAGCTCTGTTTACATCTAAGCTTCATGCTTTTCTCCATGATACAATTTTTTACTTTCTTCCCTTGAGCAGAGTCAAATCCTGCCAGATCATTTCTCCTCTACCCTGACATACTTTTCCTCTTTCCTCTCCTTTCCTCCCCCTTGGTCCTAAGCCCAGAGTGATAAACAGAAATGACAATGAGAACAGAGGGTTAAGTCAATAGTAACATGATACCATTTCAATGACTCTTCTCCATTTCTGGCCCTATAGAGAGTATGGTAGCAAAGTCATGGTCTCAGCAAGTAATAGAGACACTAAAGGGAAGGATAAGAAACAAAAGCCAAGGGGCATATATGTCTGGAAATCATCCATGGCCCAGGATTGTAGGTAAATTTCAGACTTTTCAGATCCATCTATATTCTTTCATTCCCAATTCTTTTTATTCCTATATCTCTCATGTTAATTGTTTCTTTCCAGGCTAGGTACTCTGCTAGAGGCTGGGAGTAGTACAAAAAGGAATGAAACACAGCTCAGGCTCTCAAATCTCATTACAGATTGTTAGGGAGATGAGGTACATAAAAAAACCCTCCTGGACCATATGCATCTTGAGGGCAGGTCATCTCCACATCCTCTGCAAGGACAGACCGTGCCTCCTGCCCCAAAGTCAGAGAGACTCCTGTATTGACAATCATTCTGCCCTGGATTCTTCCAGCCATTTAGCTCACGTTAATCTTGTTTGGACTTCTAGGTTCACTAACCAGAGTAATCCAGTTTGGTCTAACACTTGATCTAATCTGAAGAATATCTGAATCTCTGGGTTGGCTCTAACTGGCCCTCTTCCCACAATTTTCCAGTTTTCTCTTGGCTAATGATGACAGAGAGAAAACAGATATGGCTTTGGTAAACATGATTCAAGCACTTACCACTGTGTTTTGCAATTATCGTTTTCACGTCCATCTCTGACGTTTCGTGTACATGCAGAACACAGGGATTACACACAGAGACTGGACTATACGTTCCTGTGAGTAGCGACCTTGTCCTTCATGTTTGTATCTTCAGCACCCAGCACAGTGCAAAAACGTAATAAATGCTAGACAAAATGTATTTTGAATAAATGATGTCTATACTGCAGAATGCTCTATTTAACTTTCTGTTTTATTCTGTACTCTGTCCCCCTAAATAAAAGTGAATTCTCTCTGTGTTTACTCTTGTCAGTCTGGGCTGGGATGTGTATGCTTCTCTGGCGGGCTGGGATCATGGTCATTTGGAAAACTCACGATAAACGTTTGCTTCGCCATGGGGACTCCCTATCTTTCCGAATCACATTTGTATATTGTTGGCCCACCCTTGTCTATGAAATTTTCATTTGTGTTTTCATCCCTGTGTGTTTACTAACCTATGTCGCTATCAAAATGGCTCCTTTTTATTTCCAGCCACTCCCCTGATTTGCCAAGTAGACATACAATTTTGGTCCTTAATACCGTCACTTCTTCCAGCTTGCAAGCCCTTGCAAGTTTAAGGAGCATTTGTGAAGGGGGTATGAGCCCTGGCCAACCCTTTGTTCTCTACCCCTCCTGGGCCTGGTAACACAAGAGGTGTCTGATCACATGTACCCTCAATCTGGTCATGTAGCATCAGTGAGCGGAACTGCATAAGCAAGATGACTGGTTATTACATTATCTGCTGTAGAAACAGAACAGCCAGGGGACATGGCTTGTGAAACTATATGAGGAACCCGTGATGGCTTTTCATGTGATGCTGCTTGCAGTAGAAGAGGCTTGGTGAGCCCTCCCTCTGAGCTGCCTGTGTCCTGACAGTTCCTCCTTTGGAACTGGCAGAGCCTCCCAACTCCAACACCCCTCCTGGGAGTGACAGAAGAATCAAGAAGCTGTGCTCCCTGATCAGACCCTGTCAGTATCTCCCAACCTGTATCTGTTTAGCTATTAAATGCATGCTTAGTTAGCTGGAGATGCATCCTTTGAGATTATGATCAAGAACTGTTAACGTTTATAGGAGGAAGTAAGTGCATGAGTGTTTCTTGCCCTACAAAGCTCCAAATCCATCTTTTGTAGACAATTTCTGACTATGAACCAACCAAGTAATCATCATTACCACCCTAACATCGAGATGTTACTTTATGGTTCTCAGAGCAATTCCATGCACCGTGATAGGTTGTATTTGTTCAGAATTCTTTCTTCCCTCCCATCCAGGCCATGGCTTTTCTACGAACTGAGAACACTTCATTGTCCCATTGACACTGGGCCTGACATTGTGACTTTCTTTGATCAGTGGAATGTGGGCCGAAGTGAGTGTCACTGTCAAGTTTAGGCTTTACCAGCCACAGTTAGGTTCCACTTGCTCTCTTGCATCACAGCCAGTGGTCATGTGAAGAGTATAATCTAAATGGCCATGACACCTTCAGCCTGGGTCATAGAATGAGAGGCACCTAAGCAGACTTGAACCCAAAGCCAGCCAAGTTCAGCTGAGCCACAGCTGATCTAAAAATCCCCAAAGGAGCAATAGTGTTGTTATAAGCCACTAGAATTGTGGAATTGTTTGTTATGCAGCATTATTATAGCAAAACCTGAATATCCATTTCTATGTGTCTGCATTATCTCTTATTTTTCTCAAAACAGCTCTATAAATGGGTAGGAGAGTGATCATTATTCCTATTTTACATAGGAAGCAACTGAAGCTTAGAAAGGTTTTCAGACTCATCAAATATTACGAAACTAGTCATTTTGGGAGGCTATGGTCAAACCCAGATGACCTGATGCCAAGAGCAGTACTCTTTCCATTTCATATATTGCCTCAATAACGCCCTTCTCTATGGGAAACCTCTAACCCATCAATAATTGTTTTCTCTTCCAGTCTTCCTAACTAAGCACATACCTAATAGCCATGCAGTTATGAGGTAGGAAGATTCTCTGGTATAAAAATGAAAATTCGGGCTTCCCTGGTGGCTCAGTCGTTGAGAGTCTGCCTGCCGATGCAGGGGACGTGGGTTCGCGCCCTGGCCCGGGAGGATCCCACATGTCGTGGAGTGGCTGGGCCCGTGAGCCCCGGCCGCTGAGCCTGCGCGTCCAGAGCCGCAACGGGAGAGGCCACAACAGTGAGAGGCCCGCGTACTGCAAAAAAAAAAAAAAAGAAAGAAAATTCAATTTGGTTAAATTTTATAGGAAACACGTTGTAGAAGTGTTATAAATTATTGGATATTTCCCATCTCGATTTGCACAGTGCACTGCATTTTTTCATTTTCTTTTGTAGCTGTTGTTAGAAATGGAAGGATTAGCTTTTCAAATGCTGCCTGAGAAACTCTATTCCTAGTCCTTTCCTTCAATCTATTCACTGGACAATTGCATCTCCCTGCTGGGCACTGGGAAGCATTACAAGAACTTCCTGAGCTGTAGCAGCTGCAGTCATCTCTTAGCAAAGATCACACTGGGTACCAACTGGCTTGAGTCCAAATGTCGCACTGACCATGTTAAATAGCTACCTAGGCGGGGAGGGTATAAACACAATGCCATTTCCTCAAGATGTGTCTTATTATTATAGTTATTGACATGTATTAAGCACTTAGCATGCCCAAGTGCTTAGCGCGTGTTAATAACAGACTACCCCCCATACATGTGATTTAACTCGGCATGCACCCCCTTTCTCCTTCTCTGCCATTTTATCCACATGAGTTCTCTGGGTCTGCTGAACCTGACTTCAGCTCTAATCAGGGAGATGGAAAATGATGACCCAGAGGATTCTACTTTGGAACGAGGTTGAAGGATGAGACGCCCAACTCTTTGCACTTGTCGGTGACAGTGAACTGGAGAAAATGGGGTCACCAGCACTTTGGGAAACAGAATCAGAAATCTGAATGAGTTGAAGTGATTGGACCCAAATGAAATGAAAGACAGGAAAGGCAGTGTCTCAAAATCTGGGCAGCAGGTGAGAAGGGCAGGCAAAAGGTACACAGTAGGGCAATATGTAGGAAGAAGGCTCACTGGAGAGCGAGGGGACCTGAGTCAGTAACACTGACTGCAGAGCAAGGAGAGAGACGGAAGATTTCCGTTCTCCTCCACTGACGACCTCTGATCAGAATACTGTGACCACAAACAAAGAATTATTTTTTAAAAAATTTAACAATTATTTATTGAGCTGTTTGTCTACACCAAGCTCAGTGCTGAGAAATGTTTGCGTAAAATGGTGGCCAAACAGCTGAAGCATTTGCATAATTGCTTGCTTGGATTTTACAATGTGGAGAAGGTACTCACTAAAGCCCTAATATAACCAAGTATTAAAAATATCTTCGAAGAAATATTGACATCAACTATCTGATTCACCAAGAGATGTAAAACTCAAATCTGTGAAGTGCTGGGCTCAGGAAAAGAAAAAAGATGAGCTTCAAGAAGTACAGAAGGTATTTAGTTTCCTTATGACAATGGCTGATAAACACTGGAGTTACGGCAGAGCAGGTGTTATCTCCTCTGCAAATGAGAACTAGCCTCACCTGTTTTGAATGGTATCCTAAGATGGCCTTCCTTTGCACATTTCAGAATCGCCCTGAGGACTTGTTAACACACCCCCCCCCACCCCCCCCCCCCCCCCCGCAAGCTTCAGAGTCAATGCTGATTCAATTTTGGATTTAATAGGTCTGGGGATGGGCCTGATAATTCATATTTCTAACAAGTTCCCAGGTGATGTTGATGGTCTTGAGGTCACATTTTAAGAGCCACTGGTTTGAATGTGTTTGCTTGATTTCCCTATTGGTAAGAATGACAAATGTGGAGCTCGGCTCTCTTCCTTTATCTCTGCGGGCAAAGTTGAGTCCCTTTTGGTCCACAGCTTTCATTCCCCCTTTGGAATTGAAGCCAAGTCCAGCAGCCCCAGAGAAGCGATGTGTTTACAATGGCAGAGAGGAAGAAGCTGTTTATCCAATTTCCTAGGCCCTCCCTCCGGATATTCATATGCTGTAGAACTAGAGTGAGGTCCAGAAACCAGCATTGCTCTCAAGAACCTCAAGAGATTCTGATGATCAGGTAAATCTGGGAAATACTAGTAGATAAGCTTTAGTTTCCCTCCCATGATTTTATGAAGACTGGCTGTCAGTTCCGTAGTGTGACACAGAGAAATACAGGTTTCAGTGTATTTTGCAACTTAAAGTAGTAAAAAGATAAATGGACTTGGAGTCAGAAACCTAGATGATATTTGACATTCTTACACTTTGTGACTGTGGGCAAATCTCTCCAAACATCAGGGATATCAGTAAAATACAGTGTTATCTGTAAAAAGGCTAATAATTAGCCCACCTATGCCTGCAGCTCTTCCCATGGGCCAGGTGGTCACCAAAGGGACCTAAGATGGATATGGTCCCTGCCTTCACAGAGCAACAATTTAGGCAAGCAGAATGTGAAAGAAGTGATAATAGTAAAATGCGGTGAGGTGCCCCACCTTTGTTCGTAGGGTATCTGTGAGGTATGAGGCAATAGCATGGAAACACTGGAATTACAAAACATAGCAGGCATGTCGGAATTCACCTGGTTGTCGTCATCTTTGTTATTAGCAAGGGAGAAAATTCCATTAACGATCTTGCAGGAAACAAGAAAGAAGGACCAGAAAATGGACAGCCTAACAAGAGAGTGTTGACGAAATAAATGAATGTCCAAGAGGCAAGGAGATTGGGAGTCTAGCATGATAAAAGCCAGGAGAGGAAAGAGTTTTTTAAAAATTTCAGGAGAGCCTGGTCTTTTGTTCTAAATGCTGCAGAGAGACCAAAGAGAGTAAGGATTGAGGAAAGGCATTTAGGAGGCTGAGTTGGGCCATGGGTGATTCAAGGGATGCAGGCAGATGCTAAAACAAAACAGGTTATTTTCCATCAGTTTTATTGAGCAGGACACTGAGCGAGAGAGAGATGCCCCCCAAATAAGTCATTTGCAGAAATCAGATCAAAACACTCTGCCTTACCAAAGGTCAAGTTATTTCATCACAAATTAGAGACCCAGTTACTCGTCTGCTGTATCCAGATACTGATGCCAGCCTGAGCAGTCCTGGGGGACCACACAGACAAAACAACTCTCATTTTGCAAGTGGCTTCTTACAGGTCCAGGTGGCTTTGTTGGGTGCAGAGTCGGGTGGCCTGACTCTCTTCATTATGCATCTGTAAGGTACTTTGAGGTTTAGGAGGCTGGCGCACTATAAATTGTTCCATCTTTAATAATAAATCATGCTCTGCAAGAAACCTGCATTGCAGACGTGAGAGATCCAGTGAAAAGCAATCTACCATGGGGTGAATTTCATGGAAGGTAGTAAAGAGATGAATGCGGGGGGGCAGGGGTGGGAAGGAAGAGTTAAACATCTAACATGTGTTGTCGCTGACATTTCAAAAAATATATATCTTTAAGGTATGGGGAGGAAAATCTGTCTCTAGCC
The DNA here is from genome assembly GCF_949987515.2 of Delphinus delphis. NCBI lineage: Eukaryota > Metazoa > Chordata > Mammalia > Artiodactyla > Delphinidae > Delphinus > Delphinus delphis. Next base: position 31,720,418 of record NC_082689.1, on the reverse strand, counting down.
TGGCTCTTTTAATGCTACTGGGCTGTTCACAACCTGAGGCATATGTACTGAAAAAGTCTGACGCCAACAAAATGTAGATGAGCTGCGGGAACAGACAGGGCCACAGTGGCAGATCAAAGTGAGGCAGGGAGGAAGCGGGCTCCGCTGAGTAAGACGAGGCATTACCATAATGAATTTTGTGAGTAAGCAACTCCCTTTAAAATCGTTCGTTTTGATCTGTTAAGAAGGTGTTTACTGTAATCAGGAAAAGGTTTACTTGGCAGAGGGAAGAACAGAGAAAGGGGAAGCCAGAGAGACAGTTTTCGATCTGGTTTCAAACAATTTTCTGTGCTCTCTGCTGTCTAGACCCTCCTCCCAGATCCTTGCTTCGTCTGATTCCCTCAACCTTCTTAGAAAAGATAAGTTAATTTAACTAAAGTATTTGGGGGTGTCATGGGGGAAAAGGGAGGAGCAGAGATAGAAAAGGGACAAACTCAAAGACATCTTGCTTTAAAAGGTGAATTTTTTTCAAACCAAATGAAACTATACTAGACATGATCGCTGATACAATGCGAAAAGGTGAAGCGTGTTAAGAGAAAGGTAAATCTCTGGGTAACTGATGAGGCTTCCTTGTTTTGGGGGGGATTCCTGGGCGTTGCTAAGAACGTGTCAGTGGAAGAAGTGCTTTTCAGCTCCCCTCTCCTTCATCTCAGACTGCTCTTACCATATTGTTTCAGGGAGAGGCAAAGGCCCCTGGAAAGTTAAATATCCTTTCTACTGGGGAGGGAGGGCACGTTTCACTGCTCTTCTACATCTGAGTGTGTATAAATCCTTTGTACTGTGAAGGAATGGGATTAAGACTCACTGTCAGACTGCTGGATTAAGTCTGTCTCCTTTTTTAATCCAGCCTTTCTCTTTCCCTTCCTCTCTCCCTCACTATCTCCAGGGACCTTAAGGGAAGGGGCTTTGACAATAGCTGATTTTGTCACATTGTGTGATGCACAGTTTGGGGACATTAGCCATCTATGTCCTCTTATCTACTTCCATTCACATTAGCACCATGCAAAGACTAGATGGAAAGCTGGAAGCGTGAGGCTTGCTGATTGCATCCCATTTCTGGCAGGAGCAGGTCTGGGGTCTGGGGTTGATGGACAGGAAAGAACCAAGAGCTCAGAACCATCTGCTAACCATACGCTGCTCATGTCATAGCAACAGAAGAGGCCCCATCCCTTACTTTTCCGAGAAAAATCTCTTAGGGGAAGCCCCAAGAATGTTAAAAAGTTGCTTTGACAAGACAAAAATCCCTTTCTATCTTTACAGGATTTTGGTAAAGAGCACAGGAGTCTCTACGGGTCCAACAAGAAGAAAAAGGAGAAGGAGAAGAAGAAGGAGAAGGAGAAGAAGAAAAACAACAAAAAACAACCACACACCCTGAGTAGGTTGTGATGGCAGCTTCAAGGAAGGTTACAGCTGGGGCAAGTCAGGCGTCCAGGTAACCCGTTCCCTATGGGACCTGCTCCCAACACTTTAATGTCTCTCCCAAGAAAACTCTCCCAGCTCCCCATTCCCAGGGACACCCACAGCCTTGAGGGTTTTCCTCAAGAGCTGTGCAGCAGAGAGCTGTGCAGCAGAGAACATAGGCATGGTGGGCCCTCAGGTATTTGTTGTCGGAATGCTAATGGTAAGACCACAAAGTATATTTCAATTCGGAGATTGTTTTCCTTAAAAGCATTTAAAAAAAAACCTTAAATTAAAAAAATTGTTTCTAGAAAAAGTGTCTCACATGGAGGCCAGTGCCCGGAGTTTTAGTGTCTCTGCCCTAATATTGGATATCCTGGCTTTTAAATATTTTAAAAACAACTCTACAGGGCTTCCCTGGTGGCGCAGTGGTTGAGAGTCCGCCTGCCGATGCAGGGGACACGGGTTCGTGCCCCGGTCCGGGAGGATCCCACATCCCGCGGAGCGGCTGGGCCCGTGAGCCATGGCCGCTGAGCCTGCGCGTCCGGAGCCTGTGTCAGGCAACGGGAGAGGCCACAACAGTGAGAGGCCCGCGTACCGCAAAAAAAAACCCAAACGCTACCGGGCAGTTTTCCAAAGTTGTTCTACATTCTACATTCCCACCAGCAATGTACGAGAGTTCTGACTACTCCACATCCTGGTTCACATTTGGTATTTGCCTAACTTTTTTTTTGCGGTACGCGGGCCTCTCACTGTTGTGGCCTCTCCCGTTGCCTGGCACAGGCTCCGGACGCGCAGGCTCAGCGGCCATGGCTCACGGGCCCAGCCGCTCCGCGGGATGTGGGATCCTCCCGGACCGGGGCACGAACCCGTGTCCCCTGCATCGGCAGGCGGACTCTCAACCACTGCGCCACCAGGGAAGCCCCTGCCTAACTTTTTAATTTCAGCCATTGCGATGGGTATGTAGAAGTATCTCACTGTGATTTTAATTGACTTTTCTTCTATGACTAATAACGATGAATACTTTTTCACGAGCTTTTTGGTCATTTGTATATCTTCTTTTGTGAAGTGATTGCCCTTTGACCAATTTTAAAAATTGAATTCTTTATTTTGCATTCAAGCCCTTTATCAGATATATGTTTTGTGAATATTTTCTCCTTAGTCTGTGGATTGTCAATTCATTGTCTTAACAGTATCTTTTCATGAGCAGAAGTTTTTGATTTTGATAATGTATAATTTATCATTTTTCTTTTTTTATTATTATTGCTTTCTCTGCTTAAGAAATATTTACTTATCCCCAGTTATGAAGCTGTCCTATGTTCTTTTTTTTTTTTTTTCAAAAAGCTTTTCTTCTAAAAGCTACAATTTTTCATGCTTGGATCTAACGTCATCTAAAATTATTTTTTTTATATGGTATAAGGAAGGGATTGAGATTCTTTTTTCCTTTCCATGTGGATGTCCGTTTATTCTAGCACCATTGGTTAAAAATCACTTTCCATTCCCACACTGAATTGATTTGACATTTTTGTCAAAAATCAATTGACTGCATAATTGTGGGTCTATTTCTGGATTCTCCATTCTGATCTATTGATCTACTTGTCTATCCTTATGCCAGTACCTCATTGCATTGATTCTTGTAGCTTTGTATTAACTTTTGAAGGCAGATAGTAAGTCCTTGAACTTGGCTCCTTTTTTTCAAAATTATTTTGTTATTCTAAGTCAGTTGCATTTCCATAAAAATTTTGGGATCAGCTTTTCAATTTCTATTTTAAAAACTCCTGGCAATATTATGATTTTTGTTGCATTGGATCTGCAGATTAATTTGAGAAGTGGTATCTTAACAATATTGAGTTTTCCAACCTATGAATTGGTATATCTATCCATTTATTTAGGTCTTCTCTAATTTCTCTCGGTGATTTAGCAGTTTTCAGTGCAGAGATTTTGCTCACCTTGTGTTCTGTTTATTCCTAAGTATTTTGTGTTTTCTGATGCTATTATAAATGGAATTAAGTTTTAAATACCCAGTTTTTTGCTTCTAGTATACAGAAATATAACTGATTTTTACATATGGACCTTGTATCATGAGACCTTACTTATTCCTGATATTGGTAATTTGTGTTTTCTTTTTTTCCCCTTAATCAGTTTTATCATGGGAGTATTGATTTTATTAATATTTTCAAAGAATGGTGTTTAGCTTTTAACGTTTTCTCTATTTCTCTTTCTATTTTATTGATTTCTTTTTTTTTTTTAATATTTATTTATTTAGGCTGCATCGGATCTTAATTGTGGCATGTGGGATCTAGTTCCCTGACCGGGGATCGAACCCAGGCCCCCTGCATTGGGAGCGCAGAGTTTTACCCACTGGACCACCAGGGAAGTCCCTATTTTATTGATTTCTGGTCTTTATTATTTTCTTTGTTTTACTTATTAAGATTTATTTTACATATCTTTTTCTAGCATCATAAAGATCAATGAAATCAAATCTTTCTTCTAACATAAGCGTTTAAAATCTTACGTATTATCTCTTAAAGCAGTGCTTTAGCTACATCGCATGACTTTTTGGTGTGTTTGTTGTATTTTCATTATCATTCAAATAAGAATTGTTTGTACTTCTCTTGTGATTTCTTCTTTGATCCATGGGTTGTATAGAAATTTAATGCTTTATTTCCAAATATTTATGGCTTCTCTAGATAGCTTATTGTTCTTTTTTTTTTTTTTTTTTTTGCGGTACGCGGGCGTCTCACTGTTGTGGCCTCTCACTGTTGTGGCCTCTCCCGTTGCGGAGCACAGGCTCCGGACGCGCAGGCTCAGCAGCCATGGTTCACAGGCCCAGCCGCTCCGCAGCATGTGGGATCTTCCCGGACTGGGGCACGAACCCGTGTCCCCTGCATCGGCAGGCGGACTCTCAACCACTGCACCACCAGGGAAGCCCCAGCTTATTGTTCTTGATTTATCATTTAAATTCTTTGTGATCAGAGAACATAATCTATAAGATTTCAGTCATTTGAAGTATTCTGAAACCTTTCATAAGCCCAGACGATGATCTATTCTAGTGAATGTCTCATGTTTCCTGAGAATGAATGTATATTCTGCATTGGGGGCAGTGTTCTACAAATGTAATGTAGTCAAGATGGTTAAACATTGATCCAATCTTCTTCATTCTTACTAATTTTTTGTCCTGTTGTTCTAAATCCCCAACTATGACTGTGCATTTGTCTATTTCTCCCTTTAGTTCTGTAAGTTTTGACTTCATGTATTTTGAAATAAAAGTAAGCCCATGCACATTTAAAATTATGTCTTTCTGATGAATTGGCCTTTTTATTATTATGAAATATTATGCTTTATCTATAATAAAACTCCTTGTCTCAAAGTTTATTTTGTCTGATATTAATATAGGTACTCCAGCTGTCATATGAGTAATATTTGCCTGATAAGAAATTTTTCATCACTTTACATTCAACTGATTTGTATTTTTGCATTAAAGTGCATCTTTTGCAGACAGTATAGAGGTAGGACTTCCTTTCTGAAACATTTTAAATTGATCTTGTCGATCTCTGGCATTTATAGACGTGCTTAGTCATTTAAATTTAATGTAATTGTTGATATGGTTGGTCTTAGGTCTGCTATTTTGCTGTTTATTTCTACTTCATCTGTTTTTTTTTTTAACATCTGTATTGGAGTATCATTGCTTTACAATGTTGTGTTAGTTTCTGCTGTATAACAAAGTGAACAAGCTATACATATACATATACATAATTTCATCTGTTTTTATTGCTCCTTCTCTGTATTTTTGAGGGCATAATAGAATACTTTAGCATTCTATTTTGTTTCCTCTATTGACTTTTTAGCTATATTTTATATTTATATAAAATATATAAATTTGGTAATTAAAATTTTGGCATTATATTTTTGGTGATTGCTCTAAGGATTATAATATGCATGGTTAAGTTTCATAATCTACTTAGAGTTAATGGTATGTTGCTTAATATAAAACATAATTACCTTGAAACAGTATAGATTTAACTACCCTCTCATTCTTTGTATTATTATTTATATTAATTGTACATGTGTTACAAACTTTGATATGGATCACTGTGATATAATAAAAAATATTTGATCTTTGACCCCAGTTCCTGGCACAGAGCTCCTAAAGCCCTTGACATCCCCTGAGTGATGTGTTTGATATGCTAATGAAATGGCTCCTGGCTGAGGACCTCCTAGACAGTTTCAGGATAGGGACCTGTCACCAGAAAGACCAAGCCATGATTAGAAGTTGGGACTTTCATCCCCAACCCCTGACTTCTGGGAAGGGGAGAGAGGTTGGAGATTGAGTTCAATTACCAATGGCCACCTTTGTAATCAACCACACCTTTCTAATGAAAACTCCACAAAAACCCCTAAACATCAGGGTCTGGAAAACTCCCAGGTTGGTGAATACGCAAAGTGCTGAGAGAGTGGCACACCCAAAGTGAACATGGAAACTCTGTGTTCCCTCCTCTTCCCCGCCAGTAACTTGCCCTAGGCATCTCTTCCATTTTGCTATTCCTGATTGCATCCTTTACAATAAACTGGTGTTGGTAAGTAAAGCACTTCCCTGAGTTCCCTGAGTCATTCCGGTGAATTATCAAACTGACTTATAGCTGGTCAGTCAGAACTGTGGGTACCCCTGGGACTTCCACCTGGCATCTGAAGTTGGGGCAGGCTTGAGAGACTAAGCCCCTTAGCTTGTGGTTGTCTCCTCTAATTCCAGAGAGTTAGTGTCTGCGAATTGCAGAGTTGGTGTTGGCAAAGATACCACATGTTTGGTGTTGCGACGGGGTGGGAGGAACCCTCATCTGGTGTCAGAAGGGATGTCTGAAAGAACCCAAGAGTCAGATTTTCCTGCTTCTTCACGTTTTTAGTGACTGCACATGTTTAGTGATACCAGACATTATAAAAGATATGTTGTAAAGACCCTGGATTCTATTTTGTTCCTCTTAAAGGCAAACGTTATTCCATAAGGCAGTTAATTTGGCCAGACTCAAACTCCAAATTCTATCTTCTCTGTGTAGAATAGCAGCTGACATCTCTGCTCACTTTCTCATCCCCTGGACTCCCCGAGGGTTTCCCCTAAAAACAAGAGCTTTAATCTATAGCTTAGGGTTGGTTTAGGTTTTCCATGTAAATTTGGGGTCTCTGTGTATGGCTCCCTTCCTTCCATGACTTCCCCCTGTTGGGTTATTCTGCCACGCACAGACCTGTAAGGCTGTGGCTTTCTGTCACCTGACCCTCACAAACTTGCAAATCCCACGCTTCACAGTTCCTCTTTCAAGGGAAGATTCCCCTCTGGTTTCTGCTTGCTGTTGATCATTCATTCTTCTGAGCCTTCATATGGTTGTGGGCGTGTTTGTGTTTAAATATTGTTTCCCAGATTTTAAAACTGTTTTCTCTGAGACAGTTAGTTGGACCAAATGACTCCACCATCACTCAGTTCACTTGCTGATAATTTGAGAATAAGATACTTTCTTGAAAGGAAAGAAGCAGTACCATTAATACACTATAAATTATTACTCTGCAGCCTATGGTTTCCATTTAATATCTGGGATTATCTGACTAGTCGGGGTTTAACAACAATTTAAAGAAACTTGCAGCTTATAGTAGATGATATTCTCAGCCTTAGATAGAAAGAGGACACACATTCTCCTCAATTCTTTAATAAAAGCTTGATATTTTATTATTTTAAAGTAACTTTTATATACCTCATCACACTATTATCAGAAAAGTAGGGCTTCCCTGGTGGCGCAGTGGTTAATGCAGAGGACACGGGTTCAAGCCCTCGTCGGGGAAGATCCCACATGCTGCGGAGCAACTAAGCCCGTGAGCCACAACTACCGAGCCTGCGCTCTAGAGCCCACGAGCCACAACTACTGTAGCCTGCACGCCTAGAGCCCGTGCTCCACAGCAAGAGAAGCCACCGCAATGAGAAGCCTGCGCACCGCAACAAAGAGTAGCCCCTGCTCGCCACAACTAGAGAAAGCCCGTGCACAGCAACGAAGACCCAATGCAGCCAAAAATAAATAAGTAAAATAAATAAATTTATTTAAAAAAAAAAGAAAAGTACACTTGGTTAATGTTGTACTATTTATATGAGACATTGCCCATGACGTTACTTGGAAGTGAGTGTGACTCCTCACGCTTCTTTTGCACAAAGCCCTTCAGAGGCTTCAAGCTCTAACCATGACCTACAAGAACCCTACCTGATCTGGCCCCTGTTATGTCTCTGACTTCCCTGCTACAACTCTCTCCTTTGGTCACTCCATTCCAGCCATGCTGGTCTCCTGACTTTTCTTTAAACACACCAGGCACACTCAGACCTCAGAGCTGTTCCCTCTGCCTGGAATTCTCTTCCCCTAGAGAGTCTCATCACTAGTTCCCTCTTTTTTCAGGTATTTGTTCGGAAGTGACATCCTTAGGGCAGCCTTCCAATTCTACTCTTGTTACCAAACTCAGGTCCAGCTGCTCGCCGCTCAAAAATCAATCTCAAGAGAGCAAATGTTGGTAGAAAGGAAAATTGCTTTTAATCAGAATGCTAGCAACCTGGGGAGATGGTGGACTCAGTGTCCCCCCAAAACCATGTCCAAAGATTCTGCTCGGCCATGAAAGTTTTTAAAGGGAAAAGGGGAAGTAATCTCAGTCAGTGAAATGGGGGTCAGGGTCGTCATAATCCCCCACTGTGTGCAGGTTTGTCGATTTGTGATTTTTCTTTAGATGTTATCTTGTTCACATAGTTTGTTCACAAGATGACTGAAGGGGAAGCTAGGGTTATTTCTAGCTTATTTCTACTTCTTTGATCTATGGAAAGAACCAAGAGATTAGGCAAGGTGTGATCAAACGATTTAAAAGGCGTGCTTGGGCTGGGGATGAGTAGAGCATGGGGGTGCCTGGTTTAAGGTTAGTGACAAGACAAACCTTGTCACTAACCTTAATGAGAGCTCTTTCCTGCCAAAGCCTGCTTATACGCTCTCTAAAATTACAACTCCCTCCCTCACTAAGAAAATCCTTCTAGGACTACTTCCCTTATTATCTCTCTCTAACATAGAATATAGTTTCTTATTTATCTTATTTATTTTCCAGATTTATTTACTGGTTATTTACTAGAATGTTATCTTCATAAAGGCAGAAATTTGTTTCTTTTTTTACTCATTCTTATGATACCCTAGAATGACACCCTAGAATGACACCCTGCACATCGTAAGTGCTAATGTGTTCAATGACTAAATAGGTGAAGCTCCCTTGATATTCTCTGGAATTCTGTTAAACATTCACCACTGAGAACTAACTTTTGGAGCTGAGTCACATACACACAAGCAGCTTTGGGTATTATAGAAGCTTCAGACTCACATTTATATTTTCAATTCAGTTCCTTCACTGGAAAATGTTGCGTTTTATGATACTATAGGGGGGTTATACATTATTATTATAAGACAAATACTATCATTATGAATAACACTGAAACCCAAAATGTAGTCCAATGAAAACATCTCTATGCTCTGACCAATGGCCCACGGTAATGGTACTTTGCTGGTCTTGTTATACTGAAATTTTCTCATATATGTTATATATGTGTGCCATATACATATAACATCAGTACAGTCAGTGTTCTTTTACCAGTCTTGTGATAATGAAAACATCTAACACCTGGCTGTATGACATAATGCGAACTGGAAAAGAAATATAACACAGTGGCACTAGCTAGTGTAGCACAAACAAGGAGTAACATACGATTCTCCTAAAAAAAAAAAAAAATTACAAGAGATTGTAATCGGCCCAATTCTCTGGAGGGTAAGAAAAACCAAAAGGGAAATGTCAAAGGGGAAAGAGGGTTGGCTTCTGCAAGAGTGCATTTCTGCCTTCTTCTGCGTGCTTGGGCAACTTTAATAAGCCCCCTGGTCTTTGAGGGAATTTGTCTCCAGCTTTGTTTTATGTCCAGCCCTTGACCCTAGGGAAATGACCTAGAAGTACTGGCAATGAGATTTCGAACGATGTTGATTACAGTAAATTCCAGCCCAGTGAAAGATCTTGTACTTTCCTTCAAGTTCCTCATGAAGGGATATGACCCGTAATATTTGTATAGATAGCCATAATTGAGCACCAAGGGGATACGTGACTTGCACAGCGGGACTAGTTTTCTCTGATTATCAGATCCTTGCCAGTTGAAATTACTTTCATTTTCTAATTCTTAAATGCTCCGAGGCAAGCCAACCTTCCCTCCCACTACCAAACTCCCCCTGCCCCCCATAAGGGTTCCCTGGGCCCCAAGGCATCCTGTGCCCTCCATTTGTTTGCCAGCTCCTGAGCTATGATCAAACGTCTCTAAATGGTGTCTTATCCAGGTCACATATAAATGTCACTCTACTTTCCATAACTGGGAGCAAGGGCACGTAGTAACAATTGTAACAGCTACAATATTCCTACTTGTCTCCTTTGTCATTAATTCACACAGCATTTGTGATTTTATTGAAGGGATTTAGTCAAATCATAAATCCTAAACTAGTCAATAGAAATGGTAACAAATTAATAAATTGACCATATCGGTTTAAATCCAAGATCCGCAAATTGCTGATTTCTGTTCCCACCTTGAATGCTCAACAAACCAAAATATGGTGTCTCTGACTAAGCCTTCCTGGCCGTCATTCAGATTCTACCCCACTCCTCAAAACGTTGTTTTTTTATATTTACTCCCTCCCATACAGGGGGATTAATTTCTTTCTCATCATTCCTCACCCTGCTTCTTTATTTAATTACTTAAACATACCACTCTAAGCAAATGTGTTATAATACATTTAAACTGGAACTAAACATAGCTATATTGTATAAAGTATATAATAGACAAAAAAGGAAAAGAGAAAAAAAAGAGTTGTTATTTCTATCACTCAGAGATGGCCACAGATAATTTTTGGAAGATATACATATATATGTGGAACATTAGTTACATGTATGTACTAATAAGAAATTATACATATCACTGTGTATATTTTAAACTACTTTAAAAAATACCTAATATCATCTTTATATTCAGTTAAATACACATTTATACCATAATTTTTGTTTTTTTTTTTTGCGGTACGCGGGCCTCTCACTGTTGTGGCCTCTCCCATTGCGGAGCACAGGCTCCGGACGCGCAGGCCCAGCGGCCATGGCTCACTGGCCCAGCCGCTCCGCGGCATGTGGGATCCTCCCGGACCGGGGCACGAACCCGCGTCCCCTGCATCGGCAGGCAGACTCTCAACCACTGCGCCACCAGGGAAGCCCTATAACATAATTTTTAATGTAGAATGTACATTTCTAAATGTAGAATTTGTGTTTTAGAGCAAGCTCTCTGGAGGACTGCCTAGGTTCAAGTTCTACTTACCAGCGGTATGGCTATGGGTAAATTACATAACCTCTATGTAATTCAATTTTCTCATGTATAAAATAGAAATAATAAAAGAACCCCCGATAATGTTCCTGTGTCGATTAAATCAATTAATATTTGCATAGCAGGTAGAACTCTGCCTGATACATAGTAAGTACTATATAGGCATCTATTTGTATCACCATCATCATTATTATTCCTTTTGGGGATGTATTAGGCTACTAGGTCTGCTGTAACAGAATACCACAGACTGCATGGTTTAAACAACAGAAATTTGTTTTCGTGCAGTTCTGACGGTAGAAGTCCAGGATCAAGGTGTCAGCAAGGATGGTTTCTTGTGAGGATTTTCTCCTTGGTTTGCAGAAAGCTGCCTTCTTGTGTCTTCACGTGGCCTTTTCTCTGGTGTGCACACTCCTGGTATTGCTACTTCTTATAAGGACACCAGTCCTATTGGATTCGGGCCCCACTCTTAGGACCTCATTTAGCCTTAATTATCTCCTTAAAGGCCCCATCTCCAAATACAGTCACATTGGGGCTGAGAGCCTCCACCTATGAGTTTTGGGGGGACACAACTCAGTCTGTAACAGGAGATGTATGCTCATTTAGTTATTGTTAGATATTTAGGTTGATTTCCGGTTCTTACCATAAAGATGTTCATGCCTCAATGAACAGTATCCGTTACTATTTCCTTAGTGCAAATTTGCATAAATTGAAATATCAAAGTGTATGTATAATATTAAAGCTTTTAGGACGTATTGCCATATTGCCCTCCAGAAAGGTTATACCAGTTTACATGTCCACTAGTCGTATAAGACTTATTTTAGTTTCAGTTTATTACAAGAAATAGTCATTTTAGATATTACTGAAGCCTCGTTACTCTCCACCATTCCTGCGTCTTCACCTCCCCTTCCCCCGGTATACACACAAAGTTGTCCTCTTGAAAGGTAATATCACAGGAGGGCAAGTTGGGAAAAAATACATGTTGGCCTACCCAATGCCAATGAGAAGAGTTATATCAATAAGCATCCTATTTACTCGTGTAGACCTCAGCAACTGAAATGAAAATGTAGTTACAGAAAACACCTGGACCATGGCAGGCCAAAACAGAAGAGACGTTGGAAATCTAGGTGGCAAAAATTAAAACAATCGTGTAAACACAGAGTCATCCTAATACCCTGCACCCGTAGGAAAAAAGAATCCTAAAACAAAATAAATAAATAAAATTAAGCAAACCAAAATTGAAAGAGAAAGTGAAAATGAAAATTCGTATTTCACAAAAGTAATTTCTTAATGGTAAAGCAACACAGTTTAAAAACCTGACTATGGGGACTTCCCTGGTGGTGCAGTGGATAAGACTCCACACTCCCAATGCAGGGGGCCCGGGTTCGATCCCTGTTCAGGGAACTAGATCCCACATGCATGCCACAACTAAGGAGCCTGCATGCTGCAACTAAGGAGCTGGTGAGCTGCAACTATGGAGCCTGCCTGCCGCAACTAAGACCCGGCGCAACCAAATAGATAGTAAAAATTAAAAAATAAATAAATAAAATTAAAAAAAAAACTGACTATGGTGCTTGCTTCGGCAGCACATATACTAAAAATTGGAACAATGCAGAGAAGATTAGCATGGCCCCTGCGCAAGGGTGACACGCAAATTCGTGAAGCGTTCCATATTTTTAGCAGAGACCTTAATTAAACAAGAATTATTAAAAAAAAATTACTACGAGCATGTTCAAGCATACAGAGAACAAGAAAGAATTCTACAGTGAATACTTTTATATACCCACAACATAGGTGTGTTGTTAACATATTTGCTTTATCTATATGGATATATATATTTTTTTCTCAATAATTTGAACGTTTCTACTTCATTGCTAGATACTACCATATACATCTTCCCAAATAAGGATTCTCTCCAAAATACATTATTGAAGGATTATCACACCTTAACAAAATTAGCCATAGTCCCCTTGATATCATTGAGTAGCCAACTCACAGTCAAATTTCTATAATTTTCTGTCAAATATGCTTTATAGCTGTTTTCTTTAAACCAAGATCCAATCAAGTACCAGGCACTGCCTTTGATTGCTGTATCTCTGAAGTCCTTTTGCAATTAGCAGGTAATTTGGGACCTGATTTGCTGGTGTCATGTGAATGTCTAGTTGCTTAGTGAACTTTTTTTCACCTAATGTCTTCAGTTTCTACTGGTGATTTGATTGAATTTACCTATTTCATTAGGGGATACAAAATGGAATTTTTAAAATTTTAACTTTGATTCTGGATTTATTGGCTCAAAATTCTGTGTAAAGAATTTTCTCTAATTAATTCGTTATCAAAAATGCCCAAACACATGCTCTATTCTCTGTCTTTTGTTAACCATTTTCACATCAAGAAGTTGATGTAAGTCACTTCCAGTGGTAGTGAATGCCATTATTTTCCCTGATATTTTGGTATCATCATAGACACATACATTTTTATTTCAGTTTTAGTTTATTTTCTTTTTTGTTCTCAAATTGTCACAGATATCGCCAGTAGGAGCTCTTTCAAGCTGTCTTCTCTGTGCTTTCGATATGACCTCATTAATCTTTCCCTGTTTCCTTACTTCCTCACACAATAAGATGTCCCACCTTCACCTGTTTAACATCCGTTTGGTTATTAAATTTTCCTACAACCCTTTTTCATCTTTATATTAACCAAGAAATGTGAAATAAAGAAGCAAATATGTGATTGTAACCTGGTGTCTTGATTTTAGTTTGCCTTTTTCCAAAAGCAAATCCTGAATCAATGACTTCAGTACAGGTACATTATTTAGGAATTGATCCCAGGAAGCCAAAGTGAGGGGATGGGGAAATTGAGATACAAAAGGGATAAAAGTAAAAAGCATGTGTGTTAGTGACCTAGTTATCACTGTGGGCAACAGCCGTGTCCCCCTGGGTGCTTTCTGTGTAGAACGGAACATTCATTTCCTCAGAACCGTCCACTGAGGAAAAGGAAGCTGAGATATTTATCAATTGCATTTTCTCCTTGGTTAAGGGTTATGCTGGGAACATTAACTCTTGAGCTGGAGAAAGCCCTGAGGTGGAAAAGCAGAGCTCAGGTGCTCAAGGTAGGAAGTTATCAGTGGGCTAAGGTTACAAGGAGAGGGGGGCAAGGTACTGAGAGCATCTACTATACTGGGAAAGTCAAGTTGGTGGCTCCTTGACTTGAGAAATGTTCTGTTCCTTTTCTTGTTTCTTGACCCACGGTCTCTACACTTTGAACGCCAACTGCATCTGGATCCAGAAGTGTCCATGTGGGTACTTTCTCCTGCTCTTCTGCATCCTAAAAGGTGTCCGTGGTCTTCTACACCAAGTGCAAGGCTATATTAAGCTTAGATTCTCCCTGAGCTTCACATTCACATTTCCAAGTGTCTACTAGGTATGTCCAGCTGGATGTCCTGTAGATTCCTCAAATCCATCATGTTCCAAACTGAAGCTATCCCCTTCTTCCCAGACCTGCTCCCTCTCCACTCGTATGTGAATGGCAGTACTGTCTACGCAGCCACCCAAGCCAGAGGCCAGGCATCATCCTTGACGCTTTGCTTTCACCACCAAGACTCAATTGTCTTTTTCCTTTCAAAAGCTTTTCAAACTCATCTATGTCTCTTTATTACCACCACCTCTATTCTATTTCTGGAGGCCATCTTCACTTACTTTGATTACCGTGACAGTCCTCAAGCTAATTCTCCAGCATTGTCTGCCTCTAATCCCTTCTCCACACTGAAGGCAGGAGATCTCTCTAAAATGCAGCAAGAGCAACTGATCTAAACCCTATTTTGCAGAGTCCTTTGCTGGTTTCTGTTTGCTTTAAGTATAAAGTTAAACCTTTAAAGTGGTTGAAATGCCCTTCTTGATTCAGCTATTGTATTTATCTCTCTGCCTCATAATCTGTCATTACCACCCTCTCTAAGTCCCCACCAACCACACACCCACGCACAGACCTCAAACACCCTACTCTGGCTGTGGGGCTTCTCTCAGGTCCTGCAATGCTCCTCTCTCTCTCTCTCTCTCTCTCTCTCTCTCTCTCTCTCTCCCCATCTCTATCTCCCCCAGCCTGGAACACTCATCTTGTACTTCTTTACCTGGCCGACAGTTACACAACTTCAGGTCCAGAAGACACATCTTTGAGGCTTCTGCTCTGTACTCTCCTAGTACCACATACTTCAGTAATCACCCTTTCTCTCAGTTTCCACAGCTATAAGTTGAATATGATAACAGCATCCACCTTGTATGATGGTTGTGAGGATGAAAAGAGTTACTATATGCAAAGTACTTAGAAAGCATTCAATAAATTATTATATTATTATATATACTATATTATTATAGTATGTATCATACCAAATTATAACGGCATATTTAATTGTCTGTCTCCCCATCTGGACAGAAAGCTCCATGAGGGCAGCCATCTTCTGTCTGTCTTGTTCACAACTGTAGCTCCAGCACTGTGTTCATTGTCACATGGTAGGGACTCAATACATATTTGTTGTATAGATAAATGGAGGGGACAGGGAGATGGTAGCCTAAGCAAGGTGATTTTCCCAAAGTTTAAAAAGATGGTGGAAAAGTGAATCTATGTGTAAATGACTCTTGTGTTGGGAGAGGTGGGCATTTATGGTGGTACTTGTTCAAGTTTCCAGGGAAATCTTCTGCAGCAATGACTTAAGAAGGGGAACTTTATTTTATTTTTTAAATTTATTTATTTATTTTTGGCTGCCCTGGATTTTTGTTGCTGCATGTGGGCTTTTCTCTAGTTGTAGTGAGCAGGGGCTACACTTTTGTTGCAGTGCACGGGCTTCTCACTGTGGTGGCTTCTCTTGTTGCCGAGCATGGGCTCTAGGCATGTGGGCTTCAGTAGTTGTGGCACATGGGCTCAGTAGTTGTGGCTCCCGGACTCTAGAGCGCAGGCTCAGTAGTTGTGGCGCACGGGCTTAGTTGCTCCGTGGCATGTGAGATCTTCCTGGACCAGGGCTCAAACCCGTGTCCCCTGCATTGGCAAGCAGATTCTTAACCTCTGTGCCACCAGGGAAGCCCAAGAAGGAGAACTTTAAATGAACTTCTTTAATCCTCACAATGGTCCTGTGAAGACAACGGCTTTACTGAAGAGGAAGCTGTGTAGCAGGATTACAGGACTCTGGTCTGGAGTCCAAAGTAAGAGACAGAGTGAAGCTGTGCAAGCTCTTAGCTTGTCCCTCCCTAGCTGTGTTCTCTAAGGCTCTGGTGCTGAAGTACGTTAACAAATGTTAGTAAAAGAATTGTGAGCACAACTAAATTTGGGGACAATAGGAGTAAATAGAAGTGACTGTTGTTGTTATTGTCTTTTTGATGCAGGGATGCCCAAAGCCTTTAAGAGGCTAATGTAAATTGTGACTGTCCAAGATGAGAAGATACGCAAGCTTCCCCAGCTTACTGGAGCAGAGAACCCTAACTTTCCAGAGCTTTCTTGGGAAACACAGCCACGGCCCTTGCTCAGCCCTCTACCCAGGTTGCCTACCTCCCTCTACCTTCAAGGTTTGGCCATTTCTGATCCTTTTTTTATTTTTTCACATACATGTCTAAAATGATGGAAAATATATTACAATACTATATCGAATGGTGGAAGTGGAATGGACCCTGGCAATTTTTAAAGCCAATCTCTACATTTTATGGTTGAAGAAACAGGTATAAGAAGATTCAACGATATGCCCAGGGTCCCCCAGGGAGCTTGTGGTAGAGCTATAGGAAATGCTTTCCACTCTCTCCTCTCCACTCTCCACTTGCCAAATCATCTCCGATTTTTAATTCTATCACTGCTGTATGACAAGTACATTTGTTATATTCCTTCCTTAATGTTGGGCCTGAAACCACTCAGCAGGTATACGTTTGTTCCTATCACTGGTATCCTGGGTGGCTTTCGTTTACTCTGCTACTGTTTGAGGAGCTTTGGATAGAACTAGGAAAACTGTTAAGTCTTCACATTGGCAGTGATCTTTAAGACCCATAAAAGATGAATCACTGAGGGAACCTATAACTTTGCTCAAAGTAAATATTCTATTTTTATGGCTGCCTGTGTTTTATCATCTATAAATTTTACAATAATGATTAGGTTCAAAGTAGGGACATAATTTACATACATCAAAACATCTCACACTGTCCTTACAGCCTGTGAAGCACCTGCAGCAAATACGAGGAAGCTCTCCGAGGCATTAATTAACGGAGCCTCTCTAAGGCGGAAAGAGAGAGAGAACATGACAGCGACGGTGGCCTCTTATAAGCACACTTGTGTATCCTGCAGTGTTCACATAGGACTAGTGCTTTCTGCATTTGTCAGAAATAACACTTACTTCAGCTTTTTCATCCCTTCCCAAGGGATGAAAAGTGTGATCAGTCCTATTTCCCAGAAATGCTTCTTCTCTTTCACTGACCAGAAACTCTTTAGACGTGTCAGCACAGGAAGAACTTTAGAGAGTGTAGCTATTTAACACAACTGGTTTCTCTCACCTGTGCCCAGAATACGTTCCAGTCTATAGATAGATGGGGTGCGTGTCCCCCGAGTTTCTGCAGCACCTTTCTTCTCCTCCGTCCTCCCACTCAGTTCTACCTTGGATTGATTTTGCCTCCTAGCAAAGAGTTAAAGGTGATCACGCAGGGATTTAAGTTCAGGCACGCTGGAAGACGTGCACCGAGGCAACAGCAGCGACAAGTCGCGGAAGGTACAAGCTTTCAGGGTAAACATCAATTTCTCCAATTTGCTATAGCCTGAGAACCTGATAAGCCTAGCGAATGAATTGTGAGTGTGAGTTTTGTGCCGGCTGGACGGAGCAGGGGTTGTTTCTATAAAGCTCTGTTAATGTACTCTGAGTCTTCGGTTTAAATATCATGAAGGAGTAAAAAGTCACAGCTGTTTCACTCACTGCCCTCCTTACATGTGTCCGTTTCAATCTTCTTGGGCAAAGACTGCCTTGCAATCTCGCAGCTGGATTCAGCTTCATACTGGTGGGGGAAGTGGCCAGCGCTTGTCCCCAAACACCAGGGCAAAAACTCTCCCCTTATCTCTCTGCTCCTTGAAACCCCATCTCCGTCTTCAAATGCACGACCTAGCCTTCAACTCAATATATTTCTGGCGGCACATGTAGCCACATCTCATGCCCTGTATTTGGAAATATTTTCTGTTTCCGTGAGATCCTCCATCTCCATAATAAGTATTGAGCTCTTTCTCGGGCTAGGCGCTACGGTAAGTGCTTTACATGGACTGTCTTGTTTAATATTTATACTTCTCTGAGATAGGCACAATTATTGTCCCCATTTTATAGATGAGGAAACTAAAGCTGAAGTGAAATAACTTGCCCAAAGTCATAGAACTAGCAAGGGCTAGAGCTGAGATCCAATCAGACAGACTAAATCTGTTCAGAACTTTCATGTTAATATCTGGGCTTTTAGATTGGACATAGCTCTCTGAGAGTGGGGTATTAATTCTGTGTCTTTGTTTTCCCCCTTGCACCTAGAACACTCAAATATTTGTTCATTTCAAAGGGCCAAAGCAATCCTAGGAAAAACCAGGATAACAACCAGAACCTATAAAACCAGTAGACCTAGAAATACGATTCCCCCAAAGGAGACCCTGCTTTTCTTCCTGATGATGTTCAAAGCCTAGACTATGATAACTTAGTTTAAGGACAACCTTAAACAAAAGTTTCATTAATCAGAGTGAGTATTCCTACAATAACGAGCCCTGGGTTGAATTTTAGAACCCTCTTTATGCTTTGTTAGTAACAAAGCTGTTACAAAAATAATTTGATAAGACAGTCCATCGTAATGGTGTGACTTAACTGTAAAAAGGGTGCCTTAGCCTGGTGTCTGAGCGTACTCAACTTATGTAATGCCAGCATAATAGATTATGCATATTGTATCAGGTTGAAAAGGAAACCCAGTGAAGTATTACAGCAATTTAAAAGATATATATCTGGGCTTGTTCAGCAGAGATATTTAAAATTTAAACCTGTTTAAATATTCAACTGAAACTAAAATAAAATTCTGAAAAATGGAATTCAATAGAAAAGCTCCATTAAGAGTAAAAATGCTTCTCCAAACCCATTTGGTTCTAATAGAAACCCATCGAGTGAGGTGTTCATTGTTCAGGCACCAGCCAAGGGAAAAATTATACATACGTGTGGGTAGAAGAAAATCAGTTGGACTTCCTGTGGCATGAGCTTTCCTTAGAAAAGTAAGAGAAAAGAGGAGACTCGGACCAACACTCAGATCAGGCCATGATTTTTTTAAAATGGTCTGGAGCTCTTTCTGAAGTATCATCTTCTCATTTGTTCCCTTGCTTCAGTGAAAACTCATTTCACCTTCCCCATCAGATGTAATTCTAAAAAAAGGGGAAAAAATTGGCACCTTTTGCTGCAATATCAGGATACTGACCAACCTGCCTCCTGAGAGCCAAGCTTTATTTCTCTGATAAACATCCTGCAGGATGTTTTTATTCAATAAATCGGAATGATTGCTTGCACAGAAATGTACCGCTTTATCAAGGTCTGCTTGAATATCAGGCTCGGGCTGAGCCCTAGCATTTTCATTCCAGAGTTCTCCTGACGGCAAACGCGTGAGGATTTGGAAACATAATTAAAACAATCAGTAAGAATTAGCTAGCTCGGTGACTGCACTCAAATAGCAAAGGCAGAGAAGTAAATAGGGAAATGTATGGGTAAGTGAATGGGAGATTTCCAGAGATGGAGAGAAGGCTGTTAGGAGACATAAAATGGAGGGTATTATGAGAAAAAATATAGGATAATATAAACAGAGTCTCTAATCCTGAGGACTGTAAATCCCTTTTCCTTAATTGGTTTAGAAACTGTGGTCTGTAATGTGAGATGGAGGGCTCTGGCTGCCTTTCTTCTTTGCTGCCGGGAATCACATTAAGTGGAAAACAATAGCAGGGCTGACAGCTCCCTTTCTGTGGGGGCATTTATAGCTAATCTGCTATTGAGACTCATACAATTACATGGGATTAGAGCACTGCCAATGATACAAAGATTGGGGAATTCTCGGGGGAGGGGGAGCTGAGCTCTTTCAAAGTAGGGTATGGGGTTCAAGAGGGATAGTGGGTCAAGTCTGCAGTGCTCCTAATTACTCTCAAATCAAGGGAAATAACCATGATTTTGTAATTCACTCAGGCTCTTGATGAATTTTAATCCAAACACAATTCTAGCTTGAGATTTCTTCACCGGTGCTGTACACTAGTTTGCTTATTTTAAAGATTTATCATTGAGTTTAGAGATTCCCTTATAGGAACGCAGCTTTCTACTTGTACTGTTGGTAGGTGAGCAACGCAGGTGGGTATGTTTATACCCACTTTACAGGAGAGAAAACTGGGTTTTAGAGAAGGTAAATGACTTGCCTAAAGTCACACTTCCCAAAATGTCAAACCCAGGATTCCAGCCCAAGACTTCGTAAGACTGGATGTTATTCTTTCTAAGACACCACGGTGCGTTTTTAGGTTGTGTGACTAGTATGGGTGTGTGATGCTGTGTCTGTGGGTTTCCCATACCCAGCATCAATTCCTTTGATTTCTCATTGGGGAACTTTAACTCCAAACTAAGGAACGGGCACATGACCCAGTCTTACCCATTCT
Source organism: Delphinus delphis (assembly GCF_949987515.2). Lineage (NCBI taxonomy): Eukaryota > Metazoa > Chordata > Mammalia > Artiodactyla > Delphinidae > Delphinus > Delphinus delphis. Next base: position 31,699,939 of record NC_082689.1, on the reverse strand, counting down.
CAAGTAACAGTTGTGTTGAACTGCCGAGTGCATATTCTCTGTCTATACAATCTATGTTTATCCTTTGTTTATGGAATGTTTTGCCATGTCGATTTTGGAAGTGCTCAACTTCAGAGTCTCTTTTCTTGGAAACATAAAACCCCTCTTTAAACAATTAAAACTCTGTAATTTGCTGAAAATCTCTTATTTGGCTTTCAGGATTTTGGGAAGGGAAGCAAGAATTAGAAACTTGTACAATCTTGCCAGCTGCAGGACAACTGAAGAGATATTCCAGTCATCCCTTAATTTGTTTCTTCATGTGTGTTCATCATATTTCTTGAGTACTCAACTGTATTAATTGTATTGAATAAAACACATAAAAATGGGATCCTTGGGCTTCCCTGGTGGCACAGTGGTTGAGAGTCCGCCTGCTGACGCAGGGGACGCGGGTTCGTGCCCCGGTCTGGGAAGATCCCACATGCCGCGGAGCGGCTGGTCCCATGAGCCATGGCTGCTGGGCCTGCGCGTCCGGAGCCTGTGCTCCGCAACGGGAGAGGCCACAACAGTGAGAGGCTCGCGTACCACAAAAAAAAAAAAAAAAGGGATCCTTAAAGATGTGGCTTATTCAGGAAATGGGGATTTATAGATTCCAGGTCTGGCCTTCTTGTTTCTGCCAGAAACTGCCCCTGTGAGTTGGGAAGTTCTATCTTTTCCAGAAGCTGAAGTTCATGGAAAAGGTTACTGGAAGCGAGTGAGAATTTTAAAGATGATGTCTTGTCTTTTCAGGTACTCACTGTATGGGGTGCTTATACATCTTTATTTGCGGCGATCCTGCTAGTTTGTGCAAAAACCTTGGTGCCTTGACGTGGTATTGGGAAACTATGAATATGGGAGTGATTTAAGGACTTATCAAATAGACATAGTGGTTGGGTGGGCAGGAGTTTAGGTTCAGGGATCCTAAATCTACTTCCTCCAAAAAATTCAGAATGAGGCTTTTTTCTTTGCTGTAGAATAAACAGATGGTTAGGGCACCTCCGCTTTGTAGTACTCTCAGCTGTAGAGGATGGAGGCATCCGCAGCTCAGTCACTCTGTTCTCTGATGCGGCCTCCACACCTGGTCATTATTTGTTTATTTGTTTAAAGGAACAAAGAAACAGGCTCTCTACTCCCAGGCAGTAGGGAAATGCATTCCTTTCCTATTTTCATAAAGCTGCAGAGGCCTTCCCTCCTCTATAGAGCTATCAAATCCCAAGTTTGAAGAGCCTCCCAGTACATCATCAGAGGCTGTGTCCTTGTTTTCTAAGTTACCTCCTGAGGAAGGGTCAATCTTATTATTCCCATTTTGCACATTTTACACAGTAGATCAATTTTCAATTCCCAACAACTGAACTTCCCAAATTTTTATACGATGAAACTTAACTCCCTTCATATGAGCATAAAAATATGCATACCCACCAGAGCATTGTTAGATTTCAGGAAGAAAATTTTATTTCACCTTAAAATACGATCTATAGTAGCCTAATTGTGAAAAAATGCATTGTGTGTGGGCCTCTTTTGCATATTTAGTTGTGGAAGAATGTGAGCAACTGTCAGATAATATAATTTGCACCCAGCCAAATATCGAGTACAATGAAGAAAATAAAACTTTTGCAGTGTGATTTATATATGCTTCTATACCCTTCATTTGCGTCTCTATGAAATGCAGACATTTATAGTTCTATAACCAGAGGAATAAAATTTGAATGTGTAGTAAAATGAGAAATGTATTTTAAATGGGCTTTAGAAACAGAACTGGGGAAGTCGTCAGGAGGCCACAGTCACTAATGTCATTGGTTATTTTGCTAGATGGCCACTCAGATGGAGGCCTGGCAGGCGCAGAATTGAATTCGGGCTGATGGGCTTGGGAGATGGAGTGATGGCTTCCTGGAAAGGATTGAGACACAGCAGCACAGTAATCCAGGCTGGCCATAACGCACTCCATAACGACAGTATGAGAAATTCCTCCTGCCCGTGTGATGCCTCCTTATTTTTTTCACTTTTAAAAGAAGAACGATTTTATGATTTGGCATAGATCATTGATCATAGTGCTTTTCTATTGCAAATATCTCCCAGCTGTGTTCTGTGTCAAATTTACAAAAAAATAAACATTATTTCATAGGAATATTGGGTGGCCGTTTGCCCATGGGCACCTATCACGTCCAGTATAACTCCCTTGGGCGGGCATGATAGAAGCCACTTACAGGCCCCAGGTGATGTGTAGGAAGGGGGAGCATTAAAGAGTGCTCCTTGCTGTGAGGGGCAGCTGGCGTTTGTTGACTGTCCTGCAGCTCTTCCCCTTTGCCCCAGTGGAACTCCGGCATTCCAGTGGGAAACTTGAGTCACGTGGTTTGAGTGGAGATTAATCTGTTCTCCCTCCAATCCTTATCACAGGGATGTCATGAACCAAAGCTGGGCCAATCAGAGTCCTTCTCAGGACTCTTCCATGAGCACTTTAAGGGAAGACTGGTTTATTCCAATAGTCTTACTAAAGTGGGGGGATATGGGCCGAGGGCTTTTTATGAAGCCCATTTTCTTATCCACTTATCTCTTTATTTTCTTATCCATTTATCTCTCCATTTTTATTAAGCACCACATGGAGAAAAACATCCTAAAGACAGAAGCCGAGCCAAGCTGAGCTCAGAGATGGAGAGAAACCAAAACTCGTTACCTAATTTGAGTCTCTGGATCCGGCCACGCCTCATTCCAGTAACAACACCCCTTTTCAGTTCTGTGAGCTAATAAACTTCCTTTTTTGCTTAGTGTAGTTTCAGTTGGGTTTCTTCTATTACCTACCACCCCCAAAAGCCCTAATACACTTAAAGTTTATAAGAAGACAATATATATCGTTTATATTTGTCAGCCTTCTTTGTAGCCTAGGTTGGGGCCACGTGACTTGTTCCTGCCAAAAGACTGCGAAGAGAAGTGATCAAAAGCTGAGGCATTCAAGAGATAGTACACCTCGTCCAGCTCTCTTCTCCATTTTTGCAGAGACTTAGAGGCCATAGACATGTGACTTAGAGGCCATAGACAAGATCGTGTGGCTAGAAGATGACAGAGCCCTTATCTGACTGGGTCACTTACACCATGCAGAAAAGAGCCCCCTGCCAACCTTTGCTGCGTTACATTACTAAGATTTCAGGAATAATTTGTTATTGGCATATAGGGCCTTGTGATAGAAATTAGGCTTAGCTATGGAAAAATTAAGAAAGTCATATTTGTCTTTTTTCCACTGAGTTTGCGGCTAAGACCCACGTTCATCAATTAGCTTTATGTGAGGCTTCTTTATAACATAAGAAGTGGAGGTAGGAGATGTCTAAGAAGACATAAAAGAACCAAGATCAGGGAGACAATGAACATGGGAGCCCTCCTTGGTGTTGTACCCAGAGAGTCGTAGAGATCACAACCTCAAAGGAAGCCAACGTTCACTGAGTCCAACTGTGGGATCAAGCACTTTACCTTCGTTACTTCATTCCATCATCACCAGCAAACCACAGGATGATAGAATTTGCCTTTTATTGACAATGAAACTGAATTCCAGAGAGATTAAGGAGAGCCACAGATTCCTGGCTAGAAAAGCTTTGAACCCTATCTGTCCAGCTGTACAATCTAGCCCCAATTATTCTGTTATTACTATTAAATAGTAGTATAAATATTACTTAGAGATAATCCTTTCCAGATGCACTCAAAATACCAGTCTCCCCCACCCATCCTCCAACACAGAGAAAGCAAGATTCTGCCATGTCCGGCCTGGGTTCTTGGCTTTAACCACATCAGGGTTGCAGGAGCAAAATGCATGCCTCCCAGTGCCCCCAGCACCCGAATTTCCCTTTCCCTGGATTTTTATACCCCTTGCCTGGCCACCATTGGAATGTGACAGTCTTTTCCTTCAACACCCTGTCTGGGCTATTGTCCTTCTTAGCTTAATCAGTTTTGCTCTTGGACCCACAGCCAAGTCAGGTCCCACAATCCCTCACTCCCAGCTCCTCAAATTCTCTAGCCAATTTCTCTCTGCCTTGACAAACTTCCTGAACTGTTGGTCCCCATTTCTAACTAATTTGTCAGCCAGAGTGCTCCCTTCAGACTAAACTACAGGTTCCCCAATCTCGATCTAATCCTTTTCTGTACTTATGAAAGACTGCCACATCATTCTTATCTCTTTGCAATATTAGCATTCTCAAAAAGTATCAGCGGTCGTCTTCTAAGTTTCTGGTGAAATAGGACTTAAATTTCATTTCATGGCATTTGGTGAAGGAGATTATATCTCCTCAAATGTCTAACTTATCTTTGACTCCGTGTCTCTTCCTCTAAATCCTCATGCATTTATGCCAAATATACATTCCAAAATGGAAAATATGAAATTAAAGAGAAACTGATCATTGTGGGATTCCCCCAAACTAGACACCAAATGCAGGAGTATACCTGGCAGTTTGAAGGGGAGTCAGTGGGCCTTCAGTAATATAGAATCAAGCAGAGCTATCCACTGCTTCCTTGTCATAGTTAAAAACAAGACAGCAGAACAAAATGCTATAGATGAATGTGGACCGTTCCCAAAGGAACATCTGGAAAGGAGACCAGGATTAATTCTCTGAATTCCCATGAAAGGACACTGGTGATCATGATGTCTGCGCAGGGCATCTGCACAGTCACACTTAAGGGCTGTCGTTGTGCTAGGATCCGGTTAGGTCTCCTTATGGCCTATCACTGAGATGAGTATTTATGAAAGCTCAGACTGCAGATTACCATCCAATTCTGGGCTTTCTTCCCACCGGTGACTAAGATAATGCACAAAAGCCCGCTTAGAACATCTCTGTGAACGTCGCACTGTCACGAATTCGTCCCCGAGACAGTGGATTCTATAAGCATTAATGGGTTTTATTCAACAAACATCCATTTTGTAGTCAGACAGTTTTTGCCACTGGTACCTGCCAATGCATTGTGTAAGAAGAAATCACTGAGCTTATAGAGCTGTCATTTTTAAAATGAATATGGCTTATTATCTTTATATCTTTCGGCTCTAAACTATCAATCCAGAAGACCTCTGAAGCTTTTTTGGGAAAAAATGTTTTTCAGTCAAAATCAAACACTGTACTTTGCCAGTTAACAATGCATTGATTTTTTTTTCCGTTTTTTCTTTTTGTTTGTTTGTTTGTTTTGTGGTACACGGGCCTCTCACTGTTGTGGCCTCTCCCGTTGCGGAGCACAGGCTCCGGACGTTCAGGCTCAGCGGCCATGACTCACGGGCCCAGCCGCTCCGCGGCATGTGGAATCCTCCCCGACCGGGGCACGAACCCGCGTCCCCCGCATTGGCAGGCGGACTCCCAACCACTGCGCCACCAGGGAAGCCCAACAATGCATTGATTTTTGCAATAAGCTCTCATTAATGTTATTGAAATTAGAAAGAAGACAGAGGTCCCTGCCATCTGGACCTAGGGACCAGGGTTCTAACTGTCAGCCTTTGGTCAAGTCATCACACCTCTTTGGGCTTCTGGTTTCCTCGACTGTTAAACACTGTGGTTGGAGCCAGAGTTTCTCTAAGGTACTCTCTTATATTGTAATGTTCTGTTCTTCTAGAATTCCCTTTCTTCAAACAGATAGGATATCATTGTTCTCCCTGCACAGCTTTCTTCCAACGTCTCTTTCAGGCAAACTCCTATTCAGCCTTCAGATCCCAGCTCAAACATTGCCCCTTCTTTGGTTCTCATTAGACTTAAGATGTCTAATGAGACATTAGACATTAGACATCCTAAGCTTACATTTTACTTTATAAAGGAGTCTCTTCGGGTTTCCCTGGTGGTGCAGTGGTTGAGAGTCCGCCTGCCCATGCAGGGGACATGGGTTCGTGCCCCGGTCCGGGAAGATCTCACATGCCGCAGAGCGGCTGGGCCCGTGAGCCATGGCCGCTGAGCCTGCGCGTCCGGAGCCTGTGCTCCGCAGCGGGAGAGGCCACAACAGTGAGAGGCCCGCGTACCACAAAAAAAAAAAAAAAAAAAAAAAAAAAAAAAAAAAGAGGTCTCTTTTTTACTATAATAATACTATGGTAGACAGAATAATGTCCCTCCAAAAACATCCATGTTCTAATCCTAGACTCTGTGAATACGTTATTTTCCATGGCAAAAGGGACTTTGCAGATATGATTAAGTTAAGGATCTTGAGATGGGGAGATTATCCTGGGTGATTTAGGTGGGGGTGGGAGGTCAATGTAATCATAAAAGGTTTTTATAAGAGAGAGGCAAGAGGGTCAAAGTTAGAAAAAGGAGATGTAACATTGGAATGATGCAATTTGAAGATGTAGAAGGGGCCACAGGCCAAGGAATGTAGGCTTCTAGAAGAGCTGGGAAAGGTAAAAACAAAAAATGAAAGGAAGAAAGAAACAGATTCTCCTTTGATGCCCCCAGAAAGAACACAGCTACTCTGTCAACACCTTAGTTTTAGACTTCTGACGTCCAGAACTGTAGGAGAATAAATGTGTGTTATTTTAAGTCATTAAGTTTGTGGTAATTTGTTACAGCAGCAATTGAAAATCACCACAGAGACTGTCATATATGAGGTAGCATACCGTATTACAACATTTATTTCTGTAACTGATTGTCTTCTTGCTAGTCAATGAACTTCTTGAGGGCAAGGACCATATTTTTTTATCTTTATATTCTCAGTTCTTAGGTCCTTGGCATATAGTCAATACTCAAAAGATATTTGTAAAATGAATGAATAGATGAATAAGTCTTGTTTTACAAGAATAATGTCAGAATTTAGGGGATAAGTGACTTCCCCAAGGCTTCACAGTAATAGAAATGCTGCCCAAATGCCGTGCTTACTCTGGGATGAGATGTTTTTTGGGACTAATATTTTCAGAGAGTACAACACCAAAAACGTTTAAGTATTGTCGCCGCCATCGCTTCATATGCAGCCATGCTGTGCAAACCTAGATTCCTGGGTAGAGACTGGCTTTTATTTCTTTCTTTCAGGGATAACTCTTGTGATTCTATAGGAAAAATAAAAAAGATTCAAGCATTGACAGAGCGCATATTATACAGTTTTCCTTGGAGCTCTTTCAATGATTCGACTTAATGCTAAGTTGTCCAGATTTTGAGTAGTAAAAATATCATGTGCACATCATCTGTTTGTTAAAAAAGGGCTCTCTAAACAAAACCTACACTTTGCTGAAAGTTACCAGTGTCAGTGGGTGTGAATGTGTGTATTTACACCTTGCAGAATGGATGGGGGAGGGGGAGGCAGAAAAGACCACCCCCATCCCTGCCTGAGTAAAAGTACAGCTGAACCCCCCTGGCTCCTCATTATGGTTCCATCCAGGCCATGAGGGGAAGAAGAGCACATTTCTGAGCACCAGTCCTTGGAAGAAAGAGCAAACGTGACTTCCATTTAAACTGCAGGTTGTCAGCGTTGTCTCAGTCTTTGTGTGAAGAGCTGCTTGTCGTCCTCTCACTCTTCGAGGAGAGTTTGTTCTGTTGTTTGGCAAGTTCCTTTGCCCAAAAGTTATTCCTATTTGAAAAGGACAGGAGTTGGCCTAATGGCATTTTGTAAGAAGAGTTTGACTAATTTCAAGCAAGTTTTCCTGAGAGAGAAAAGTCCACAGATGTCCGATGCACCTTAATTCAAATGGCTCGATCCTGCCATGACTGCTTGAAGAACTTACTGTTTCATTTCAGAAGTCTCAATTCTGCTTTTCATCAGAAAATCCATATTAAAAATTTCATTTATATTTGCAGCTAGAAAATTTAGGAACCATCAATTCACAAGTACTTTTTGAATGTCTAGTCCTCAAAGGTGAGATAAAAGAAAAATAAAATGCAGTATGTTCGCATGATTGAACTTTCAATGTCACTGAGGGGATAGGAAATCGCCCACCCTAGTGAAAAATTAGCATCCAAGGCAATGTACTACATACTTTTATTGAAAAGATACACCGAAACAAATAATCTGGGGAACAAAAATATACTCATTCTTCTACCCTCCCCCCGGCACAACCATTTTCCTTTACATATTTCTTACTTACCATATGTGGCCATGAGCATGAAAGCAATATGCAATAACAGTATGTATCAGTTCCAACATTATCACCCCGCAGTTTGTTTTTTATTCCTCACATGGTGTGAGAAAGTGGTACACAATATGTTTGGAAGTTTAAGAACACATTCTTATACTTTTCCTAGTATACAGTTAAGAAACTTATTCCCCTATCTTTCTATGCTTGTCACTTTGTCACCAAGTCTCAGCTCAAATGTTGCCTTTCCAGGAAGACCTTTCTTGACAAACCAATCTAACGTAGTGCTCTAACCTGTCATGGTCACATTACACTGTTTAATTTTCTTTATGGTCCTTTTTTCAGTATAAGATTCTTCTTTCCCATTTATGTGTTTGCTCGTGTGTTCTCTTCTAGCCCATATTAGAAAGGAAACTACATTGTCTGTGGTCACAGCTACATCCCAAGTGCCTAGAACAGCACCTACGGTGTAGTGGGACTCCCTCTGATACTTGGGACTGAATTAATAGAGTACAAACTGTCAGTCTTTTGTCTAATTCATAATTAATATTACTTATAGAAGAAAACACAAAACAAAATTGACAATGACTAAAACTTGCACACAGAAAAACTTACTATAAATGAAAAGTTGACTAAAGAATCAATCTTGTTGGTAAAATGGAAAATTCAAACATTGATCTGAGAAAAAATACACTTGCTTGAAATAATTGACACAAATAAAACAGACAATGGCATATGGGAAATTTGACCCTTGACTAAAAAGTGATAGGAGAAACAAATCTTCTAAACAAAATTTATACCTGCAAAATCTGACCCTGGACAATCATACTTGGTGAAACTAAGTGTCTTAAAAGAAAACCTGTAATAGCAGAAGATATAATACATAATATTGATATGTTTGGGAAAAAACCTGATGGATAAATCAAATCCTCATCATAGAATTCATGAGAAGGAATTGATTTTGAGAAAAATAATTTCAGTTAAATGAAAATTGAAAAAATGGAAACTGTTTAAATGGTTTATATAGAAAAATTGATCAAATAATAAAATTGGCTCAATGTAGTTTGATTCAAAAGAGTCTTTCTTGGCAATGGTGATATAATTCTGATTAAAATGATTGTGTTCATAAATATGGAATCAATATATTCTTATGGTCAAAATGGTGGGATAACAACTCCTACAATCTGGCCCTACACACAGCTTTAGAGCAATATAAATAATAAACCACTAAATTGTGAATCACAAAGAGCCATAAAGTAGACCAGTGTGCAGTTTGCTAAGAATAAAACAATATCATTATAAATTGTCAGGGGAGTCCCCTCAGAAGGCAGGGCAGCCACTAACCAGCTGGCCGGACTTGGAAAAGTCACTCAGTTCCTCTGGGTCTTAGACATATTCAATAAGAATTTGAGCTACAAATTTAGACTAAAGTCAACTCCAGAGTGCTGACAAAGAGAAAGTGTATATTACTGAGAATGGGAGCAGAAATAGTGAGTAACAAGATATCATGGGCTAACCTTTAGTGACTATCAATATTTGGGGTATGGGAAGATGACAAACCACTGGGAAAAGAGGCAGAGAGGAGCAAAGAAACAGGAGACTAGAATGGTACAGTATGAGATCTGAGGGGCTGAGCATGTTTGAAAGCAGACAATCAGATGCTGTTGGGAGAAAATGTCAAGAACAAAACGAAGGCTCTTGAATTTGTCTAGAAGGCCCTCTTTGAAATGGAAGCAATGGTCTTGGGACACCATAGGAGGAGGTGGTCATTGTGAACAAAAGAATTCTACGAGCTTGAAGGAGAGGATTCTTGGTCAGAGCTTTTTAGTTTCTTGGTGACTGTAACTGAACTTGAGTAAAGATAGGCAATGGGGTGAATTTACTGCCTCACCTGTTCAAACCTCAGATGGGGCCTGGGTGCGGTAGCTTCAGGGATGGCTATAACCAGGGACTGCAATGCAGCTGGAACTGTATTTTCTTACTCCATCTCTGCTTCTTTTGAGTTTTGGCTTCATTTTCTCCTACTGTAGACTAGCTTCTTATACTTGGCACTGGGAATTGTGGCTGGTAGCTCTTACACCCTCAGCTTTGCCACCAAAGAAGTTTCCTTAATTCCAATGTGAAAAATCCCAGGGCAGGAATAACTGGCCAGTCACTATTGCCAGTGGGACGGACCATGTAAGAAGGTACAAGAGAACAAGGCAGTCTCCAGGGGAAAGGAGATTACTGAGTCCCAGAATACAGAAGAAGAGCTTGGGACAGACCAAACGTTATGTCCACGGCAAGCAGTTAGGAAATGTACATGCCTTTGAGATTGAACAAAAGAAGAGCATGTCTAAAGGCAGAAGAAAAGATGAAGTTGAGACGGAGAAGAGACAAAAATGAAGGAGAGAGAGATGGAGGAAGGTGAGAACACCAAGCCTATGCCCACGAAGTGAGACATGAACCAGAATGAGGCTTTACATGCAGGGGGTTTCGAGTAGTCCTCTTTTCTATTTAGTTTCAGTCCTTTCTTGATTTCTGTGATCTCCTACTCCTCTAGTTTAATGATCCCATTGGCTAGTCCTCCTGCTTCACTCTTTAGTTCAGAGTTTGTTTATCTTTCCCCCTTCCGATCCAGCCCTTAACTCAGACTTCTCCTTCCATAATGGCTCTGCACATCTGAGAAATGCCAAGTGCCTAGGAAGCTTCCTCCATCCCAGCTGGACACTGAGAAGGCTGGGCAGAAGACAGCTGGGTCTCTCAAGTCCCGGGAAGGGACAGAATCCGGAGCGCAGATGGAGAAATCAGCATTTGCAAAGAAGAGAGAGTGGGAATCTTTCTCCTAGACCAACCAGAAGGAAGAAATAATGGATATACTTCTACAGAGACCAATATTGGGAGATAAAGAAACAGGTTAGAGGAAAGAGTGAATGAGGGATTTGGGGAAGATGGTTTCAACAAGTCAGAACCATGTACTGCTAAGAAGGATGGAAAGTGTAGGAGTGTAATGAGTGTGTTAATTCCCTAGGGCTGCCACAGCAAATGACTACAAGTCAGGTAGCTTAAAACAACGTAAATTTATTCTCTCATGGTTCTAGATGCTGGAAGTCTGAAATCAAAGTGTTGTCAGCACTGCATTCCCTCTGCAGGCTCCAGGGGAGAATCCATCCTCACCTCTTTTAGCTGCGGGTATTGTTGGCATTCCTTGCTTGTGGTTGCATTCGTCCAATCTCTGCCCCTGTCTTCACAAGGCCTTCTGTGTGTGTGTGTGCAAGATCTCCCTCTGTCTCGCTTGTCATTGGATTTAGGGCCCACCAGATACTCCAGGATGATCTCAACTCAGGGTCCTTAATTTAATCACACCCTTTCCCTGTGGAACGTAACATTCACGGACTCGGGGCTTAGAGGTGTACGTATCTTTTTGAGGACCGCCGTTCAACCCATTATATGGGGAGTGGAAAAGATCTGGAGTAACTGATATAGAAAGGCAGACTTGGGGCATGGAACAGAGGAACAGATATGATGATTGAAGAGATGGACGGTGGCCAAGTCGGATTTGGACACATGAATTTTCATAGGTCAAGACTGCATGATTCTCCAGCAGCTTTCGGCAGCCAGGAAGCAGGAGCAGAGCAAGCAGACAGACGGGGTAACCTGGAATAGGGTGTTTACAGGTGGGCTTAACAGAGGGTTAAGGAGATGAAAGATCTGCCCCTTCCTCCTTCCCGCTGCAGAATATGAGATGTCTGTTCATCAGAGTGAAATATACATGTTAAATCATCTTGTAAACTGGAAAGCATTTAACAACATAAGGAGGTATAAATTTCATTTGTTCCCCTCACTTCTCCCTATACCTTATTCTTTAATTTTTCATTTATTTTATTGAAGTATAGTTGATTTACAATGTTGTGTTAATTTCTACTATACAGCAAAGTGATTCAGTTATACATATATATACATTCCTTTCCACATTTTTTCCATTATGGTGTATCACAGGATATTGAATATAGTTCCCTGTACTATACAGTAGTTTATCCATCCTCTACATAATAGTTTGCATCTGCCAACCCCAACCTCCCACTGCATCCCTCCCTGCGCCTTTGGCAACCACAAGTCTGTTCCCTATATCTGTGAGTCTGTTTCTGTTTCATAGACAAGTTCGTTTGTGTCACAGTTTAGATTCCACATATAAGTGGTATCATATAGAATTTGTCTTTCTCTTTCTGATTTACTTCACTTAATAAGTGAATGATAATCTCTAGGTCCATCCATGTTGCTGCAAATGGCATTATGTCATTCTTTTTTATGGCTGAATAATATTCCATTGTACATATGTACAACATTGTCTTTATCCATTCATCTGTTGATGGACATTTAGGTTGCTTCCACGTCCTGGCTATTGTAAACAGTGCTGTTATGAACATTGGGGTGCGTATATCTTTTCAAATTAGAGTTTTCTCCAGATATATGCCCAGGAGTGGGATTGATGGAGCATATGGTGACTCTGCTTTTAGTTTTTTAAGGAATCTCCATATTGTTCTCCATAGTGGCTGCACATTCCCACCAACACTGTAGGAGGGTTCCCTTTTCTCCACACCCTCTCCAGCATTTACTATTTGTAGACTTTTTGATGATGGCCATTCTGACTGGAGTCAGGTAGTACCTCAATATTGTTTTGTGTTTTTTTTGGCAGTACGCGGGCCTCTCACTGTTGTGGCCTCTCCCGTTGCGGAGCACAGGCTCCGGACGCGCAGGCTCAGCGGCCATGGCTCACAGGCCCAGCTGCTCCGCGGCATGTGGGATCTTCCCGGACCGGGGTACGAACCCGTGTCCCCTGCATCGGCAGGCGGACTCTCAACCACTGCGCCACCAGGGAAGCCCCTCAATATTGTTTTTATTTACATTTCTCTAGTAACTAACCATGTTGAGCATCCAGAAATATTCTTAAGATACAACTCTACATTCCTTCCTATTCCCTCCCCAATCCCCCATAAATAAAACGTTAAACAAAATCTCTATTCCAGTAAACCCAAACATGTTTTTCATGAATGATGCCTGAAATGGCCATAGGACTGAGTACAATAGTCACTGAGAAATACTCCCACCCTCTCCCGGCTCTTCAATACCCTGGTGGCAGAGTGTCTGTCGGTATCACAAGGTTCTAAAAAAAGCATTAGAAAATTCTCATTTATTGGTGGGACCAGAGATTGCTCAGAAGGCAAGCCTCTAGGTCATATTTCCAGCGCAATGCTCAATAGTTCCACCTCATCCCGGAAGGCTTGCTGGGGGAAAGTGAAAAAGCACAGGTTACTTCACAAGCTGCTGGATATATGATTTTTAAAGTTCATTTTTCCCCTTTACCTTTTTCTGTCTTTTTTTTTAAAAAGCAGCAGAGCTCTCTCCTCAAACAAAAATTTATATCCAACAGATACAAGTTGAGCTGTCAGGGTTGAGGTGGGGGGAAGGGAAAAAATACTGCCACCCTTCCACCTCCGCATCCCCCAGTCTGCTTCCCCAGCCCCTGGCGTCTCTCGCTCACAGCCCCTCCTCTGCTAGCCCCTGAGCACTTCTAAGGAACAATTTCTGAGCAGTTGTAGTAGATAAGCATGGAATAAGCTTAAGGGTGTAGAGGACAGAAGCAGCCTTCTGGTCTAGAGAAGTTTCCTATCTTGTCCATGGACAGTCTGACTCAGACTGGGCCTCCATATATTAACTTTATTACTTAAATAGTGGACTCGCCAAAGAGTTAACATTGTGAGAGACTTCAGATAACATCCAGGCCGATTCTATCCTTTTTGCTCAGTTCTGGGACTATTCAGTAATAACTCAAGTTCAGCTGTTCCTTTCGACAGGAACATGTAACTTCTTTCTTCTCTCTGTGAACCTTGGCAAGAACACCATTGAAAAATATCTGATATAGAAGTTTTCAGGATAAATGTTTCTATTTTCATGAGTGTTGACATCTTACCGTTTTTGAGAATGCTTGCAGGCCCAATTAAGACCTGTGGAGGGAGGGTAAGTGTCAGGCCAGGCTTCATTTTATACCTATAACCTCATCTCATCAAGCTACTTTCTGAAGACTATCCTTGTCTCCTTCCCCTCCTCTGTCTTCAAGATGTTTTTCCTTACCAAACTTTTTGCTTCTAATGGGAGGGTATTTTTTTTTCTTTAAACCTATTTATTTCTTAGCCATCTGACATGCCCAAGATAGCACAACCCTCGCAAGATCTGTTTTTACTGCACTACAATTGGCGATTCTCCCTGCTCGGATAAACTCACACACATTAAAAGTTTTACTAGGGCAGTGAGGACTGCAAGTAGGTGTCAATAGGGCAGGCCTCCAAAATGAGCCAAGTACAAAGGTATTCGGCAGAGGAAAAAGAGTTCACTAACTTGAAATTGCCAGTGGAGTTAGATTCAGATGCCATTATTTGAGAAAGGCCTTCAGTAAAGTCCCTTAATACTAATCAGTTAATACTTATCTAGAACCTCCTATGAGAAAGAAAATTGTATTGAGCTCAGTTATAGGGGTAGGTGGGGACAGGAATACAAAGATAAGTAAGACAATTTCCTCTCACAAGGAACTGACCATGTAACCAGAAGGATTTGTCAATGAACTGTAATGCAACACAAAGAAGTTATTTAAGATAGAAGTTATTTCAGTTATTTAAGTGAGAAGTGGGTCATTTGGATGTGGAGAAGGCTGGCCATCCGTGAGAATGGAAAGAGGAGAAGATATTTAAGACTTGTTGCAGAGGCAAAAAAAGAAAAGAAAAAAATATATATATATTAAAATGGCTACAGGGAGTGAGGGAGAAAGATAAATCAAAAGTAATGCCATGGTTTAAAGCCTGTGTCAGTGAGAAAATGGAGTGTCATCTGCTAAGTGAGGCAAGGATAGCTGTGAAATGATAAGTTTTGCTTTGGATGGGAAAAGTTTGAGGTGCTAGGAGATCAATGCAGGTACGGATACTGATAATCATGAAATTGAAAGAATGGCGTCTTGACTTCACCCTAAGAGAGAACTTAGCTCAGATCATCTCCATACAACGACTCACAAGACAGTGGATGAGATCTAGCAAAACAAAACAAAACAGAAAACAAGGATAGAGGCAGAAAGGGGGAAGAAATAAAGCATTAGGGGAAGAGAGTTTCCAAAGAAAACAAACATATCCAAAGCTACAAAGATGAAGAGGATGAGAACTGAGATGTTATTGGAATTGGTTATCAGTGGCCACTGGGGGCTTTTAGGAGAGCTGCTTCAAGAGGATGGTGGGTTTTCCTTACCTCATTGCCCCTGTTTATTCTTATCTCTGTTATGTCAAAACTTGAGTTTGTAATGGCTTTGATTCGATCTCATGGCTTCTCCCTATGCAACTTTTCAGCTTCTTCTGCTAACTGCTTCCTTATTTCCTCAGAATTTTCCAATTCGAATATCCAAAAGAAAGAATTCACTAGCTCTGGGAGTTTATCTCAGGCATGTGCAGGCATGATGAGTTGTTGGTCAAACCATGGATGAGTAGTACCCTTGAGTCAGGTGCCTCTTCTGGTCCAATTGTCTGTAACAGGGGACACTAGCACCCATCATCAGTGTACAGCTGTCCCTTCAGCAGGAGCTGGCATGAGGTCAGCACCAAAAGTGACATGTCTAGTATACTATGTCCACAATATAATGCTCTGTGTCAAAGTGTAAGGATTCAAACTTTAACTGATTCCTGGAATTTTAAATGGCTGCTACCAGGGAAGAGAAGTTCTCTTCACACCAGTATTTAATTAGTTCATAGGTCAATATTAATAACACCTTGTATTTGCATAGCAGTTTAAACTTTTCAAATGTCTTTGTAAAATGTTATTCTAAAGGAATTCCAGAGACAGAAGGGCATGTATAAACATATTCTACAAATGCAAATACTTTATAGCCTTATTTTATGCAAATGAATTAATAAAAAGTTACGTGATGACAATGTCTAAACAATTGCCTATAACAAGTTGTCTGTTTTAGGTGCTTAACAAAATAATAAAATCTATCAACCTCCTTAGTTCTATACTGTAAATAACTTTTCTAGCACTTCTGCAGGTGAGTGACAACTATTATTAATTTGGAGGCCAAAGAATTTGCCTCCCCAAGTTCCATTTTTACTACAGAAATTGATGTTAGGCCATAAAGATCCATGCCCCTTCCTCTGGATTTGGTGCCCTAGGGTGGTGTTGGAAGTGGTTCATGCAGAACAAATCAATCCAGTTCAAAGCATAGTAGGTCTTCTGAAATCCACAGTAGCCATGAGAAGAACTGAGGCATCATGAATTAGCTGAATGAGTTGAAGTCATTCCACTGCTTATGGGCAGCTGCTGGACACAAATCCATATCTCCTAACTCTCAGCACAGTAAGTACTCTCCCCAGTATTTCACTATTGAATAAGTAATGTGGCATTAGAAGATGTAGCAAGAAGAGTGGAAGGAAAGAAATATTTTAACTTCTGCAGTCTTCTTTGTTCTATTAAATGGACCTCTCTCCACTCAATTATTTAAGCCAGAAACATTTCCCTTTGCCTCCATCCACCCAGAAACAATATCCAATAAATCACTAAGTTCTGTCAACCTACCTCCAAAATATATCTTGAATACAGTCTCTCTTCCCTGTCCCCTCTGTCGCTTCCTTGGTCCAAACCACCACTATCCATCACTTAAGACTAATGTAAAAGCTTTCCAACTGGCCCCCCACTTCAACGCTAGCTCACCTACGGTCCATGCTTCACAGACTGGCCAGAGTCATCTTTTTAAGCAAACACTGTGTCTTGTTTTCCCCCTATTTCAAATTGTTCACTGGCTTCTAGTTTCCTGTAGAGTAAAATCTGAACACCGTACTCAGGCTCTGCGTGATCTTGGCAAAGCTACCAAGATCATTCACTCTCCCCACCATGGACAACTCCAGACACATCAGCCTTCTGACAATCCTTAGAATGTGCCAAGCTTCTCCTGCCTCGAGACCATCACGCAGGCTCTTCCATCTGCCTGGATTGTGCGTCCCCAGCTCCTTGCCTGTCCGGCTTCTTGTCTCATCCTCTTGGGAGGCTGCTCCATGGCGATCCAATTTAAGTAGCCACCTACTTCCCCCTGATTATTCTCTGCTACATCCCTGTGTATTTCTTTCTTAGAGATTATCACAATTTCTAGGCATATCTTAAATGTATGTACTAGTTATTTACTGTCTTTATTCTTCATTGCAATATAACCTCCATGAGCTAGGGAATCTCATTTGTTTTATTTACTACTGTAGCCTCAGGACCAAGCCCAATGCCTGGTATGCAGCTCATCCTGTTAACTGTACCTCCAACATACACCTTAAATGCACACTCTCTTTCCTGTTTCCACTGTCACCATTCTAGTCCAAGCCACCATTATCTTTTCTTTGGACTTTTTGCAATAACCTCCCCATTGGTCTTCCTGCTCCAACTCTAGCCCAGCACCAATAAATATTTGTTATAAAATAAATAAGCATATCACTGTGGGAATAATAATAATATCTTAAAGAGATGGAAATCCAAATCCTGTAGGAAGATCACTTCATTTTTTCCAAGCCCTGAACATCAAACGATTTTACCAGCTTTCGCTGCTTGAGTGATAGAATATGAGACATTTTAGTCAAGCTCAGCCACAGTTGAAGATTAGCCTGGGGAACAGAGAGCATTCCATTTCTCTACCTGTGAGCTGCTACTCTAGTCAAATACACAGGCATTCTAGGCTCCAAAGGAGGAGTAAGGAAAAAACCCAAAAGTCCAGTATCTCAGCCATAAACACCACAAAAGTAGTAATAACTTAAGAAGACCTCCACAATCCAACCCTGACCCTGACCATGTCAAAAAAAAAAAAAAAAAGAATCTGGAGACTTTTCTCTAATGTCTATACCTGTAGATTGGGGGTGTTATAGATCCCAGACGGAAAAAAGGAGCAATTAGAGACAATGCAAATGTTTTTGCTGCCCGCTTTGAACCAGTAGTAAGAGTACTGTAGGGACTTCCCTGGCGGTCCAGTGGCTAGGACGCCACATTTCCACTTCAGCGGGTGCAGAATACTAGTCGGGGAACTAGTATCACACATGCCACGTGGCATGGCCAAAAAATTAAAGAAATTTTAAAATAATAATGATTAAAAAAAATAAATATATATATATGTATAGAGGATTGTAGTTCCTGATAGCATTTCTCCATCGTCAGACCCAGAAACATCTTAGCTAAGAGGTGAGGGAGTGGGTCAGGGAAGTGTGTGAGGCCGTTTTAATCACGCCAGGTCTATCGTACAGTCTTAACTTGAATTTCACCGATTTCAAGACCCCCCAGGCACTAACCCTAATATACACTCACAGAGAAAGTGCAAATATGTGTACATCTGGACCGTGGCAGCTGGTTGCATTGGAGGCTGGGGGTGCTTGAAGCCAGTGCGGCTAGGATAAGAAGCACCTGCTTCTTGCCTCATCTGAAGTGACTTGGAGGGAAAAATCATCCCGAGGTGACACGAATAATTATGTCAGTTTGTCTGGAAGCGACAAAAAATGCATTTGATGGCATAACGCAATTAAGGCTGCCTTTGTCAAAGTTGGCACAGGGCAATGGCCGCAGGTGGAAAATTCCACAGATACGGCAGTGAACGTTAGCGTCATCTCCACAGCACCTCCCCTTCTCCATTCCTCCCAAGTTTACTCCCCACAGCTCTGCGACACATCCTCTGGACATCCCAAGGTAGCATTTTGGGTGTTACCAGCTGGTTTCATCTGAGGTCTCTCCCCATCCCCCCACGTAGATTTGCAGGCTGGCCTTGACCTGAAATCCATCCCCGGAGTGAAACCTCTGAGCTTAATCCACTAAATCAGTCTGGCTTTGAGCCCCAGAGAAAATGGGATTTCTATCAAATGTTCACTTTAAAGAGAGATTTGCTCCCTTCACAGCTCCTTTTCTTCGTCACACACCATTAACTCACAAAATGCTGGCTATCGTCTGAGGCAGAGACTCGAGCCAGTTCTGCATAAAGGGGAAACGCCTGCATTTGCTGTGTCTCTTCGTGAGGCTCCTTCTGGTTCATGCATGCTGGGGCTCTTGGCCTCAGACTCTGTACCACAAAACATCCCAGTTGGCTCCCTTTCTTGCCTCCCCTGAGTACCATAATTTGACACAGTGACAAAAACATGGCATCTCCATTGTGGCTTTGACTCCCCACCATTGCTCCCTATTACGGAAGCTTCAGGAAGGCTCTGCTTCCGGCCCAGCACAAATGTCTATGCTGAACCAGGAGCCGATGCATTCTTCTCAGGGAGTCTGCCATGTGCCTCAGTCCCAAAAAGCACTTCAGAAACACCACTGACACGACATGGCTGGATCCCCTTTTAGCTACTTGGGGAGGCTGGTGGTTATTTTCTGTAAATTACCTCCCTCAAGGCATCCTCCACTGTTGTCTGTCCTCCCTTGTGCGCCAGCAGACTGAGCCCTTGTGGATGGCATCACCTAGGCATCTTACCCACTGGCTTCTCCTTAAGGGAACCCTGGCAGGAGGTCAGAGGTGGGGGGAGAGTGAGGTCAGGGTAAGTCTTCCTTCACTCCCTCTCAGCTTCAGCGTTCAGTCTCTTGGAGCAGCTGCATCCTTCAGAGCTAAAAATACACACCAGGGTGTGGAGAAAAGGGAATCTCCTGTACTGTTGGTGGGAATGCAAGTTGGTGCAGCCACTATGGAACACAGTATGGAGTTTCCTCAGAAAACTAAAAATAGAATCACCATATAAGCCAGCAATCCCACTCCTGGACATACAACCAGAGAAAACTATAATTCAAAAAGATACATGCACCCCAGTGTTCTTTGCAGCACTATTCACAATAGCCAAGACAAGGAAACAACCTAAATGTCTATCAACAGATGAATGGATAAAGAAGATGTAGCATAAATACAATGGAATACTACTCGGCCATTAAAAAAGAACAAAATAATGCCATTTCACCAACCTGGATGGACCTAGAGATTATCAAACTAAGTGAAGTAAGTCAGAAAGAGAAAGACAAATACCATATGATACCACTTACATGTGGAATCTAAAATATGACACAAATAAACTTATCTGTGAAACAAAAACAGACTCACAGACATAGAGAACAGACTTGTGGTTGCCACGGGGTGGAGGAGGGAGGGAGTGGGAGGCTGGGGTTAGCAGATGCGAACTATTATATATAAAGTGGATAAACAACAAGGTCCTACTGTAGAGCACAGGGAACTATATTCAATATCCTGTGCTAAACCATAATGGAAAAGAATATGAAAAAGAATGTATACATATGCATAACTAAACCACTTTGCTATATAGTAGAAACTAACACAACATTGTAAATCAGCTATACTCCAATTAAAAAAAATACGTACACGCCAGGAAATCCCCCCTTCTAGGCTCCAGCTCATACTTAGTTCTTATACCACTATTTCACCTTAAGTCCTAGGTGTGCCTCATCTCTAGTCTGTGGGTGTCTCATTGTCCTTTAATTGTCCCTTAATTCTGCCTACACCTATGCAAATAGTCCCTCCATTAAGGGCTCTTCGTTTGAACCTGTTTCAGGAGCTCTGGCTTTGACGCTCAGAACTCTGCACCGTCACTCTTGGTATGGGTCTGGTCTGTCCTTGCGTCTTTGCCCTAATAAATTGTTTCCACATTCCTCTGAGATCATGCTGTGGCCTCATTCTAGTAACTAGTTGTGTGTCTTTTGGTCTTAGGTCTGGTTCCTGGCCTGGACACCCTGTCTGTTATCCCAGACCTTCTAGATCTTGACCCCTACTTTCATCTTGATAACCCTGCTGCCCCAAATCCTGACACCTGAATTCCTGCTGAAAACTTTTCTTCTCAGTATGCTCACCTTCTCAGTATTTAGATGTCGAAATAGTACCTGCTTTTTGTTTCCCTGCTGCTGTGTTATGACTAGTGATTGTATATGCATAAAGACAGTGGCTTGCCAGGTCAAGCTGTTGGTTTTGTATACTCTCCAGATAGCATGTTCTGTCTGCTTCACTGGACTTCAAACCCTAGATCTGCTTCCTAGGACCAGGAGTCTCCCCACATATGCCATCTAGCTAACGTTTATCTGTACATCTCTAAAGACAACTGCTTGCCAGGACCATCACCCACTTTTGTCCCCCAGGTACCGTGTTCTACATGCTGTTTGATCAGTCAGTGACAGCTCACCACAACCTAATTCATCAATAGTCACCCACTTCACTGAGCCCACATCTGAGTGCCAAGTCAGTGGCAGCCCCACACTTTTGAGGGTCAATCAATTAGGAGTCATTCCAGTGACAGTTCTGAAACCTAGCCAATCAACAAGTTTTTCTCCCCCAAAACACAATTTTAAATTTGATGTCAGCTAACTACTGCCTCAAAATAATCTTTGACCCCAAACCCCATCTAAGAGCACAATAATCCTTGACCCCAAACCCCAACTAAGATCAGCAGGCTGTTTTGCTCAGAGAGATTATGACTAACTAGTATACTCTTTCTTAAGTAATGAATTCAGCTTTTTATTTCAGTTACTGAATACTGATACCTTCCATCCACAATACAAAATAACACCTTTTAGCAACCTAAAAATAGAAGTAATTTTTCTTAGCTTGATGAAAGAAATGTGCTAGGTCTTTAGCAAATATCATACTTAGTGGTGAGACAGTGGTGACATCTCTATCAAAGACAGAACTAAAGTTGCCTGTCCTCACTGCTACTATTTCAGTGTGAAAGGTAATAGGGCAGTATGACAAGACAAAGAAATAAGGAATAAATATTGGAATTGTCATAGTTTGCCAGGAAATGACTGTTGACCAAGAAAATCCAAAAGAATCCTTTTATACACTGTTAGAACCAAAAAGAAAATTCAGTAAGGTGATTGAATACAAGCTCAACACAATACTAACAGCATTAAGAGTAATTGTTAACCTTTGCTGAGGGCTCGTAATGCGCTGGGCACCATTTTAAGTGCTTTGCAGGTTTTATTTAATCTAATACTCATAATAACCCTTGAAGTAGGTACTGTTATTCTCCCTAGTTAAG
Organism: Delphinus delphis; assembly: GCF_949987515.2. NCBI lineage: Eukaryota > Metazoa > Chordata > Mammalia > Artiodactyla > Delphinidae > Delphinus > Delphinus delphis. Next base: position 31,677,871 of record NC_082689.1, on the reverse strand, counting down.
AGGTGAGTACAGCAAGACTGAGTAAATGGCCAAGAGCACCTGGCTTGTACATGATGAGTCTCAGATTTGAACTCAAGGAAACCAATATAAGAAATCATGCTCTTAGCTACCGTGATGGTGGTCTCCAAGCTTCTTATTCATGGATCCCACGCATGAAAAAGATTGAGCAAACATCCCTTATATATACATATAATTTTAAAATTATATACGCATTTTTAAACAAATAAAAGATAGAAATGTTTAACGGAAAAGATAGAGATGAATTAAACAATATTTTCAAACAGATTTTATTTTCTAGTGGCCAAAAATGTCCCTTTAGCACTCTCAGAATTAGTACTGGATATGTGTAAGTAATGTGACTATGTGTCTTCTGATTTTTAAAATTTATAGCATTGACACTTAGTATCAGGCCATCCGTTTGCTCTATCACTAAATTCAGTTTCTTTTGACACAAGGGGTAATGTTTGTGAAAATAATTGGATTGGGGAAGCTAATAAAGACAAACTTTTGAATTACGTATATTTTTGGATGTTTAAGAATAAAAGTATATTCGTTATTACTGGTATAATTAAAGAAAAAATTGTTTTAAAAAACCAACCTTCAGTTGATAGCTGTTGCTCTTCAGATAAAGACACACAATCTTGACCTTGTTCCTGATTGCCTTTCTAGTCTCCACCGACATCTTCAAGCTTTCTTACTCTGCCTTTTTTTTTTTTTTAAAGGGTTTCAAATGCTTGGCTATTTATTTATTTATTTTTGCTGTGTTTGGTCTTCATTTCTGTGCGAGGGCTTTCTCTAGTTGTGGCAAGCGGGGGCCACTCTTCATCGCGCTACGCAGGCCCCTCACTATCGTGGCCTCTCTTGTTGCGGAGCACAGGCTCCAGACGCGCAGGCTCAGTAGTTGTGGCTCGCGGGCTCTAGTTGCTCTGCGGCACGTGGGATCCTCCCAGACCAGGGCTCAAACCCGTGTCCCCTGCATTAGCAGGCAGATTCTCAACCACTGCGCCACCAGGGAAGCCCTCTTACTCTGCTTTTTGTCCACAGTGGCGTCCTGTTCCTTCAACAAGTGATTCCTCCACCCCTTCCCAGTTTTAAGGATTTTTACATGCTCTCTTCTCTCTGGGTATTTTTCTCCCCAATACCCATACTTCCGCCAACTTTTCTTTATCCCTCAAACATCACTTCTCCAGGAAAGCCTTCCTAGGCCCAGCAGCAGAGATTCGACCTCTGTGATGGCTCCTTTCACTTAGCACAGATTCCAGTTATACACCCATGTGGATGATTATTGGATGAATTTGTGTCTTTCCCTTCAGACGCTAAGTTCCACCAGGCAAGAGCCATCTGTTTTGCTCACCATTTTGTCTTCAGACTCTAGCACAGTGGTGGAGTTTCAATAAATATTTGATAAATTCGTGATTGAATGAATTCATTCCCATTTTGTGATGGCAGCCTGGACGTGGGAGGGTTAACAACACATTCCTAAACCAGGTCCCCTCCCATGATGCTTAAAAAGGCACCTGCAGATGCCCGCACAGCCCTGGATGTTGGCTGGCTACTGTGCCGTCTCCGATGCCAGCTGTCACCCACTATGGCGGAGGTGGCAAGACAATCACCAGCTTTGGCAACGTGCACCTTAGATTTGAGGAAGGAGGCATTGGAGAAGAATTCGTTAATGTGCAAGTGCTCGGGAAAATATAGCCTTGCTCAGTTGGTGCTGTCTGCATTGGTTTTGCCCTAAAAGCCCAAGATAAGGACTTGGGTGAAGGTAGTTTATTGGGGACATAAACACAGAAGTAGGAGCAAGGGAGCAGGGAGAGGGAGAAAGGAAAAGCCTATAAAAAGATGTGTTATCAAGGTTGCTGCTGTCGGCAATGGGGCCCTATTTGGCTGGGGACTTCTGAGAAATATCTATCAAATGATGGAGACTACGGCATTTCTCTGCAGGCTCCCATCCCCCCTTGATTAAGAGCAACTCCATGGGCATCAACTCCCCTGCAATTTCAATCTGCACAACTTCTCAGATGGCAACCTGAGTGCCACCCACAGCTGTTTCACATGATGGTAATGGGCGTAGCAGTGAACAAGTGATTCTGATTTGTAATTGCAACCCAGCCACCAAGAAGAAACCTTCTAGGGCAGCATACTTCATACAATAATCAGACATTCAAAATAGGAAATGCAGACACTAGATGAAGACACTCTCCCCAGGATGGTGATCGCGGCTTTGCTCAAATCGACAATTTAAGTTGGCAACGCTGATAGCTACAGCGCAGGCTGCCCAGCCTGTCTTACCACGATGTGTTGATTTCAGTTCTCCCACGAGCCTCTTGACTTCTTTTTCCTCGTGTATCAACGGGAGTGACAAGTCACAATCGTCCCAGTGAATAAGGTCAAAAGGAATAAAGAGAGGCTATTTCCTGGCCAAATTTCATATCCTTCACGTGGGGTCTCATGCTGGTGGATGACAGCTACTGCCAAGAGGAGGGCGAGTGCGGGGCTGAGCTCTCAGAATGACTCAACCTGTAACGTGACCGAGCACCCCCTTGCTCACATCTGTAGCTCTGTTCTTGCCTGTCCCCCATAACCTCCCCCACACTCCACTGCCCCCCTCGCTGTCTGATTGCAAAGGCAGCAGAACTATCACACTCCCAGATTTAAAGATCAACTGATGACTCTTCCAGGCGCTTCCTTTTCAATCTGCGGCTGGGCTGGCCACCACGGGTCAGCATGCTCACTGCCCATCTCAAAGAGCCACCTCCCCCCAACCTCCTTAGCCCCTTTCAAAGAGCAGGTTTGCAACCTGTTTGTATTTGCAAACACTCCTGGGGACCTCTCTCTCACTCTCTCCTGTGCTCCTCATTTGACGAGTATTAAAAAATCACAAAACCACGTCTTTCCCTCGGGCGATGAACGTGCTTGGGTCTTTCTGCAAGCAAGAAGTTCTGTTCCTTCAGGCCACAACATTTGATGAAGAAATGAATCCTTGATGTTATTACTTCCCTGGGCTGAGATTTTGTTTAATAACTGTATTGTCAGTGATAGATCTGAAGAGGTAGGGTGTGAGTGTGTGTGTGTGTGTGTGTGTGTGTGTGTGTGTGTGTGTGTGTGAGAGAGAGAGAGAGAGAGAGAGAGAGAGAGAGAGAGATGGGGGAGGAGAGTAGGGGAGAAAGGGGAGGATAATTTGATTGTGGCCCAGAGATTAGGCAGGCTGGCATTGCAAAGCACCTCTTTATCCGGGGCTGGAGTACCAGTGTGACAAATGACTGCTTTCTCCCCCTCCCCACTTCATCATCTGATTAGGCCCAAGCCAGCCAATCACAGCAGATGATTTGGGAATATTTCCTCTTTGACATTCTGAAGAACAATCCCTTGCTGAGGAAAAAATACATTATAAAATAAATGAAAACGCATCCATCAGCTGGGAAAATGTATTCTACTGGTTAGAGGCAAGGGATGTTTGTATTTAAATGGGACTGTAGGCAGGCAGGTTTGATTTTTCATTAAGATACCAAAGCAGAGCAGAGAAGTATTTACATCTAGGCTGTTACCTTTCCGAATGGTAGTTTTATACAGCAAGGTGGGCCAGTAGATAGCTATCAGTGAGGCAGGCATCACATGGTGGCCAGTAAATTACTTGTCCAATTTGGTGTGATTTGGATTAAAGTACAAAAGTAATTTCGTTGCCAGCAGATTCTCTCTCTCTCTCTCTCTCTCTCTCTCACACACACACACACACACACACACACACACCTTCCTCAAATGAAAGAATGGTCAAATTGCAGAAGAGGTCATCTTTTCCCTTTTGAAATGCGCCTCACCCAGGGTTGTAGCGACTGGCTGGCAAGCCTCCTCTCATTCCAGACAGAAAGCAGACCTGGCTTGTAAACGCTCCCAGGGGCTAGAATCTCCCAAGACGAGATAGGCCCTGCCATGACCCACACTTGCTCAATGAGGTCTTGACAAATTTATCAGCCCATCCTTCCCCTCCCCCCCGCTTCTCATGGCCTAACCTTCTCCCCTCTTCCTGTCCTCCAAAATAAAGCAATAGATGTGTTTATATGACTCATAGGTCCATGAACTCAATCCAGCGGGTAAATAACTCACTGAATGAATGAGGTATGTCATTTCCAGGCTATAAAAATAATTCACTGTCTCACCTTTTCCTAATGGGTCTCATGGCCTGGTGTTTTCATGTCTGCCCACTGCAGCTGCAGCCGCATAGCCTCTGCAAAGTCCCTTCAGCTCCGCTGGTACCTGTGGTAAAAGAGGAAGGGCTTGAACCGCTCTGAATGGTACTTGTCTCCTCCTGGATATTAAATATATATATATATTTCTTCCTATAGGGACTTTTTTCTCATGAATTAATAACAAAATGCAAATATGTTACAGTTTTTGTTTTCCTTTCTTAGTTAAAGGACAGAAACTTCCACGACTGAATGTGTGTAGTACTAACCTGAACTGGTTCTGGGCAAAATTCTGAGGAAAGCTCAATTGATTATCAATTGCTTTTCCCTCTGTCTTTCTCACCTTCCATTCTGCCACCTCCTTGCCCCCAATCCCAGGCTCACCACTGAGCACATACACACACCCACAAACTCACACGGGCAAAATCCCAGTTCACCGCCCGGTTCAAATCACCCGATATCACTTTCATAAAATGATTCCTTTTATTCCCTCACTGAGGTCTGCCCACCTTCCTAGGACAACACAGAAAGCCAGACCACTAGATTCCTTTCACCCACCAAAAGTCAACTCAATCACGTCTTTGGTTGTATCTGCCTTCCAACTCCCAGACCAGGAAAGACTCTGTCTCCAGCTACCTGAAATCCGTCCAGACTCTACCTCCGATATTCTAGTTTGGGGAAGCTTTCCCCCTCAGCACCTACCTGTAATATTTCTCAGACAAGTAAGTGTTTTACTATTTTTGCATCTGCTTATTTTTTCCAGCCAGGTTCTAATCTCCACTAAAGGCAAGACCCATATCTGCAATTATACTGAACACACACAGACACACACACACACACACACACACACACACACACACTCTCTCTCTCTCTCTCTCTCTCTCTCTCTCTCTCTCTCTCTCTCCAGCCAAAAATGTGTCATTGCACAGAGTTGGTGTTTTGCAAATTTTTGCTAATACATCTTAGCAATTTCAAGTCCTCTGAGAGCCCCTGGAAGAAGATATTTGGAGGCAGACAAGAGTTTGAAATCAGACCAAAAAAGGGGGGGGGGCATTAACATTTGGCAAGTTTTGTAACCATTCTGGTGCTTGGTATTCTTGCATGTTAAACGGTGCTAATAAGGCCTAGTGTTGGGTGAGTGTCAGCATTAATAGGATGGGGTGTGTAAGGGGCAGGCAGCTTGGCTGGCACTTGGTCAGCCCTCCATAAAATAGGACAAGTAGAAGTCACAGTGCTTTGACTTCTTTGTCTCCATGGGTCAGCCTCGCCACCGACCCAGGACTTAGTTCGAGGACTTAGTTCAATGATTACTAGGTGGGCCGTTGTCTCTGGCTCACTTCATTGCCCATGCCTCCCAACACTGCCCACTTTCAGCATGGCTATCTGCCCACGTTCTCCCATATCCCCACTCTTCTTTTCCTCCCTTCCTAATTTTGCCTTTGAAAAGCAGTCACTCCAGCGCGGTCCCTTCTTTCTAGGACACACAGAAAAAATTAACTATTTGAAAACGCTTCGTTCTTGACAACAGTCCAAAGGGTATCAAACAAGCTACGGGTTGGGGGTGGGGGGCAGTCACTACAACACCTGTGCCTGGTAACCGTCTCCCTAGCAACAGAGTTCCTGGTGGCCAATGGACGTTCCTTTTGAAGCACTAACAGAGTTTTTGTTTCCAGAGCATGTCTGCTTCTCCCACTCTGATTAATCAACATCAGTTCTTTTAGTGTGTGTTTAAGTGAAATTAATAGATTATTGCTCAACCACAGTTGAATGGCAGAGGGTTTTGATGACTCTCGGCAGAACAAAAATGTCTGCCGATGGATTTTGTTGAAAAGGAAAAACTTAACCTCTCTTTCTCTTGCTGCCTGGATTCTTGTAAACAATTATATTTAGAACAATGATCTTTTGTTTCTTTTTATTTTGAATTTTATTTTATTTATTTTTATACAGCAGGTTCTTATTAGTTATACATTTTATACACATCAGTGTATACATGTCAATCTCAATCTCCCAATTCTTCCCACCACCACGCCCCTGGCCACTTTCCCCCCTTGGTGTCCATACGTTTGTCCTCTACATCTGTGTCTCTATTTCTGCCCTGCAAACCGGAGGAACAATAATGTTTTGAATCATGAACCATTCCCCCTACCTCACCAAGACTTTGGGGATGGTTGACACTTTTCAGCTTTTTCTTCTGCTTCAAACACTTAAATCCCTACAAATACAGTCCATCCTTGGGTCACAAGAGCAGCACATCGCAGTGTCCAAAGTCATCTCCCAGTGAGTCTTAGAACTCTTTTTGAGATTCTGACAAATGTTTTGGACTGTGCGTTTTGTCTTCTGTCAGGAAAGGTTAAAATGTGTTTTCGAAGATACATTTTTCCAGTAATTTTTTTTTCCTCTCTCTCTCCTTTGGAATCCTTGTCTCAGCCTCTGAAAGTTCTTACAATTCTATGACACCTGGAATTTTTCTGTTCCTTCCCTTCCCGTTTTTGTATCAGGACCAGAATTCTTGATTTGTCCTAACATACCTAAAGGTCCTCATCTACATTTGATGAAGATATTTAAAACAAACAGAGGGACTCCATTAAAATGCGTCTGGCTGACTTTATCCTCTAAATCCCTAAAAACTTTTGGAAAGGTAAAATAAGAAAATGGAACCAGTTCTGCCATGTATTCAGTTCTAAATACTTAAATGATAATTCTTTTTTTTTAACATCTTTATTGGAGTATAATTGCTTTACAATGGTATGTTAGTTTCAGCTTCACAACAAAATGAATCAGTTATATATATACAAATGATAATTCTTGACTTTTAAGTCAAAATGGTTATTCACTGCCTGGCAAGGAAGAATACAAAAGAAGCCACGTGCTTGATTTCATGTTATTCACATGTGCTGGAAATACATTTGTTTTTGTCTTGCACACACACTCATTTTAAAGATGATTCACAGAATGGATTGACACTGAATTTTTTCCTAGGGTTTAGGAAGGATACTAAATTGGTGGCAGCTAGGTGAACAAGCAGGTCTTTCATGGAGTTCCAAAAGTCACCACAAGGTGGCACACCAGCACAATAGAAGAAAGGAATTACATCCCAGGGGGCCAACTCCTGCCTCTGTTAATGGCTTGATTTTCCACTTACAAGCAAGAAAATGCCATGGAAACTTTTGTTTTCCTCTTGGAGTGAAGGAGGAGGGAAAGGGATGGGGGAGGCACCAAGCCCCCTTCCACTGTGTGTTGTGCGTTGCCCCATAGCCACATCTGGACATTATAAATCACGCATTGTTGGAGTCGAGTGTTTTCTGACTTTAGCGACAGATCCATTCTAAGCAGAAAAGAACCAGTATGTCCTGTTCAGCTTAAAAACAACTAAAATCACAAGAGAAGAAAGAAAATCATTTTCACAGAGGGGAAAACCTCAGTGGAGTTGACTTGGACAGCGGTACTGGGCAAGTAACTTGAGAACATAACAGGTTGCTGGTCCCAGATACCCATGAATCCTTACCTGTAACTCTTCTGCTTCTAATACAGAGATGTAAAACTGCATCAGAGTTTTACCTCAAAGCTTCATCTCTGCTCACAACCCCTCACAGTGACACCCTGCCCCCAAAGTAATTCCCTTTTACTATTATGGCTTTTGAATCTGGGCAATTGCTTGACATTCCACAGAACCTGCTTAGAAAATGTGTAACATTGCTGCCTTTCTGAACGAGATCACTTCTGGGCATTCCAGCGGCTGTGTTCTAGCTCAGCTGAGTCTGATGCCTCAATCTGTCCACCTCCTGCATTCCCAAGCTTGCGGGTTGCCATACAAAGTACCTTTAGACCACGTGCACTAGGATCTGTCTAATCTCATTAGATTTCTCATTTTCAGCATAATACTGTCATGGCGCTGTGCACCAGTGCCCCAGATTAGTGGCTTGTCAGAACGGTGCCCCACTAATGAGCTAATCCAAATAACGCTCAAATCCCAAATCAGATTTAAGACGATCCAGTCTGAGTAGAATTAGGGAGTGAGGAATACTGGCTGAAAGAACAAGCTTGCCTTTTCTTTGTTTTGCCTTAAAAGAATATAGGTGGAGTGCTGTCAAACTCCAGAGTTTTTTTCTTTGCATGACGTTAACCTCCATCACACAATTGGGAATAATAAACAGAAAGGAGTACATCTGTATGGATTGGTATAAATTTACCTTAGAGGATTAGAAAACACACATCCACACACATATGCAAGGTTAATATATTCAGCAGATCCGTGTCCTTCACAGCTTCTAGTTTTCCTCACTTTCCTGTGAGACTGGCCTGAAGACCTTGCAGATTTTAAATCTGATGTATTACAACGGTGACCTTAGGATGTAGGGTTGGGTCAAAAAATTTTTTCTTAAAGCTTATTTGTTTCCTTATTTTCCCTCAGGGTAAAACTGGGCTCCAGAAATTCCAAAATGTATAATAGCAAAGTTAAGGTCAGGCCCTTAACAAAGGAGCTAGGCAAACAGAATGCAATGAGAATCATTGTGGTTTCAGGTGTTCTTGAAAAATGAAGCCTTGGCTTGAAAACGGGTGCTTAAAACAGTTTCTTATTTCTGTACTTTTCCAGTCTTTCTGAGAATGAAAGAAATTATCTTCTGCTGGCCACAGGGCAGTTTTTGTTTTTGTTTTTGTTCTGTTTTTGCAGTACGCAGGCCTCTCACTGTTGTGGCCTCCCCCGTTGTGGAGCACAGGCTCCGGACGCGCAGGCTCAGCGGTCATGGCTTACGGGCCCAGCCGCTCCGCGACATGTGGGATCTTCCCGGACAGGGGCACGAACCCGTGTCTCCTGCATCGACAAGCGGGCTCTCAACCACTGTGCCACCAGGGAAGCCCAGGGCAGCTTTTATGATGGTCAACCAGCAGGCAGCAGGAGGATGAGCCATCTTGCATTCTCCTCTAAGGCACAGTAACCCACGTGCCATCGCAGTCATGGAGTCTCCCATCGTGCTGCTGGATGAAGCCCAAAGGATGCAGCTGGACTTTTTAAGAGTCAAGTTCAGCAACACAAGGCCATTTACTATTATGTTTTGATACACAAACCCAGTCAATCTGATATAGGAATGCTACCCTCAGAATCTAACTATGGACCATTCTGTACTTTGATATTGATCTTCAGCTCAGTGCTTTCTAATCAGTGTATAAAAGTCCAGTCCTCAGAGTCTTCCTCAGAAATGCTTTTAATTTTTTAATGAAACCCCCATGAAGCGCTTCAGATTTCATTGTTTCTCTTCGTGTTTTGCACTTTGGTTTCACACTGTGTGTTTAGTTTTATAATCACTAGCCTTTTTAGGCGGTAAGCTACCGAAAGGAAGTCTGGTTTCAGAGTTTTGTGCTTTAAGGAGTCATATTGTTTTGTAACTGAGGAGAGCTCGCCTTCACTGACCTCAAACTTGACCATGTCACACAGTCACCAATACCGAACTACAGCCTGGAACTCAGGGTCCCTGTCGAGTGCCTATGCACGAGACAGCACCTGCTTCACTGCCTTTTCTTTCCTCTATTGTCACATCCTGAAACATATAGAATTCCGCTTGTTCCTGTACCTTAGGCCAAGAGCCACTTCCTCCCTCTGCGGCAGGATGATCAGTCAAGGAGATCTGATTTGAATTATTTCCCTCTTGGATAACAGAGGGGAAGACGACCAAGAGAAATGAAAACATATGTCCGCAAAGACTTGTACCTGAATGTTCAGAGCAGCTTTATTCATTACAACCCTAAACTGGACGTAGCCTAAATATCCATCCACCTGCGAACGGGTAAATACATTGCGATATATTCCCACAATGAGACACCACCCAGCAATCCAAAGGAACAGATTGCTGAAGAAAGCAACAGTATAGAAGAATCTGAAAGAGGCCAGACTCAAAAGGCTACATACTAGATGGTTACACTTATGTAAAAGACTAGAAAAGGCAAAATCATAATAACTGAAATCAGATCGTTGGTTGTCTGGGGGTGGGAGTGAGGGGTGTGGAAGGACACTGGCTGCAAAGGGGCAAGAGGGAACCCTTTTGGGTAGATGGAAACATTCTGAACGTTATGGTAGTGATAATTACACAAAGGTATACATTTGTCAAAACTCGCCCAATTGTACACTTAGAATAGGTAAATTTTATTGCATCTAGATTACACTTCAATTACAATACATTTTTTTAAAATCCTTTTCGGATGAGTACGTTTTCATAATTTATAAAACAGCCGTAAAGGGCAAACCCCACGGCCAGAGTGAGCCATCTTGTGTGTGTCACCTATAGCACGTGAGCTTTCTTGCTGCAGTTGGATTTGCAGGAAATCAGGACATACTGTGATGACAAAGCAAGTTGCTATCAGTTCATAACACCACTATATCTTGTCACACCTCCAGAGCCTTCGTTAAGTTTCCTTATCCAATGCATAAGGAATGTGAACCTACTCAGATTAACTTAGTAGAAGTCGACTGTCCACTACCTAAGTTTCTTCGATGAACTGCACCCAAGGCAACCTCCTCCCCCTGCCCTACCTGCACACCGACCACTGTAGCAACCACGGTCCGCCCCCCCCCCCCCCCCCGGCCTATCCCAGGAGCAGAGAGCAAACTGATGATCATTTTCCTTTGTGAATTGTGACCCAGGCCCATCGCCTCGCCCCTAGAAGGAAGCAGCCCTGCCAATCCTCCAAAACAGCCAGGAGAGAAACGAGAGGCCTGCTAGGGCCTAGCTGCCTCCCTGCTGACTCTAATGACCCAGCCGGGAATTTTACAATCCCTCCCTCTCGCCCGCCCCACATTGTAACCGTGACCCCGCGCTCTGCAGACTTCGGCTGGGTCTTTCTTTTGTGTGCCCGCTGCTGCCGAGTGGATTGGGCTCCTAATGAGCTTTGACACTAATGGAACTGCGAGACAGCGTGATTATGGATTCTCCCCCCATGCGGCACAGACCTGGCAGGAAATGACCTGAGACTCTGCACCCTTCCAGCCCCCAGTGAATTCTGCTGAAACCATCTTCAGCCGCCAGCTGGAGCTCTACCCCTCACCCCTCTCTCAGTCCAGTTTCCACTTCCCTCCATCATCCTGCAGGTGGCTGAAAATAAGATTTTATGGCCTGACGCATGGTGGGTTTGTTGACAGCATTGGAGACCTTCTCTAATGGGGGGGGGGGGGGGAGCGTAGAGCATGGAGGTAAGATTGGAAATGGGAAGTGGGGCTCATAAAAACAAAGAGTTTCCCCACTTGCTTTTTTTTTTTTTTTAGTACACGGGCCTACTCACTGTTGGGGCCCCTCCCGTTGCGGAGCACAGGCTCTGGACGCGCAGGCTCAGCAGTCGTAGGCTCACAGGCCCAGCCTCTCCGCGGAATGTGGGACCTACTTGGATCAGGGCACGAACCCATGTCCCCTAGTATCGGCAAGCAGACGCTCAACCACTGTGCCACCAGGGAAGCCCTCCCCACTTGCTTTTAAAAAGCCTTCTGAGGAGGAAGGTACGGCTGTTTTCTATTAGATGCTTAACAATGTGTGTAAGTGGAGGTGATTTAAGAAAAAAACAACATGTGCTTCTGTAATTTCCATGTTGCGAGCGGTACAGGTGTGAGGGACTGGGGATAACTATTGAGCTGTGAGCTAATTATAGGGAGAAACAGCTGTTGTCCTCTAATGAGGAGACAGAGCCGCAGATTCTGCTCCGCGAGGAAGCCAGAGGAAGCCTGTTGCAGGGCTGCTTGTAGATTACCTCTTCGTCACAAAATACTCCCCGCCACACACTTGGTCACTGGCCCATTCTCACATCCACTCCAGCAGGTGATAAGTAATTTTCGCCTGACTGTGTTTGGAGAGAGGACTATGTCCCCATTTTATTAACCTCTATGCTCCTTTTATTTTTATTCCCCAGAAGTGTACCGCTCCTGACCCTGGCTGTGTATAACCGGGAGGGGTGCCCCTTTTCTGCCCCTTGAGTTCTTTCCGTTCATTCCCATTTTTCTACGTTTCCAGAACAATCAGTCCCAAAGCTGTCAACTATTTATCATGTGATGCAGAAGCTTACCTAGACCACATTTTCTGTTTCTTGGTGCTGCGTTTTTCTCCCCAAGTCCTGTTAATGCGACCAAACATCTCTTCAGGGTCACAGCAAGTAGAGCTTGGAGGATCTGCTGACAAGTAGAAATGCTACTTCCCACTTAGATTTCATCCCAAAGACATAGGGGAAGTGTTCGTTTAAAAATGTTATTTTTGGGCTTCCCTGGTGGCGCAGTGGTTGAGAGTCCGCCTGCCGATGCAGGGGACACGGGTTCGTGCCCCGGTCCGGGAAGATCCCACGTGCCGCGGAGCAGCTGGGCCCGTGAGCCATGGCTGCTGAGCCTGCGCGTCCGGAGCCTGTGCTCCACAACGGGAGAGGCCACAACAGTGAGAGGCCCGCGTACCGCAAAAAAAAAAAAAAAAGTTATTTTTTCTTTTTTTTTAATTAAAAACTTTTTTTCTTTTTTTAAACTGAAGTATAGCTGGTTTACAATGTTGTGTTAGTTTCAGGTGTACAACAAAATGATTCATATATATATATATATATATATATGTTCTTTTTCAGAATCTTTTCCCTTATAGATAATTACAAGATATTGAGTATAGTTCCCTGTGCTATACAGTAGGTCCTTGTTGTTTAGCTCTTTTATATACAGTAGTCTGTATATGTTTATCCCAAACTCCTAATTTATCCCTCCCCCTCTTTCCTCTTTGGTAACCGTAAGTTTGTTTTCTACGTCTGTGAGTCTGTTTCCGTTTTGTAAATAAGTTCATTTGTATCACTTTTTTAGATTCAGAAAAGAGTTGAAAGGTAATATAAATTACCAGTACTAGAAATGAAAAAAGCTATCACTACAGAGCTGATGGACATTAGAATAATATTAAGATAATACTATGAACCAGTTTGTGCCAATGAACACACCAAAAAAAGTTATTTTTTAAAATCTTAATAAAATGTGATGTTTCTGTTGATATTGGTGTTCAGAACGCATTAAACCTCGACATCCCTGCAAGGAAGGAAAGCATCCAAGTCTAAATAAGCTGAAGAAGCAGGTGCCCTGCTCTGCTACTCAAAGCCTCAGATGCCCCTTTATGACCAATGAAGAGGAGGCAACCTGAAGGGGCCACCCCCCCCCCACTGCATATAAAGTATTATTTACTGTGCAATTGAATTAAAAACAAGGGTTCGCTATAGCAACCACTCTAACAAGGGTCACTATTCACAGGCTGCCTTGCAGCCCAGGGTCTGGGGCCCATAAGGCACCTTTTAGAAAGCACTTGTGGGCAAACCGGTGGCATATGGGGCTTTTATGGCATGTACGAGGTGGGGCTTGGGTCATAAAAGGTTTCTCTGCAGACTGTATTGCTTTGGGAAGGGAAAGGGGAGCGCCAGCAGCTATGTTTTTCTGTAGTTTAGGATTAGTGGAAATTTCATGGAAAATAAAACCCAGAGGCACTGTAGTGACCACTGAGAGGAAACACAAAGAGTTCTTCATGGAGCCAGCCCACCACGTGGCAGCAAGGGAGGCCACTGTTGGCTTCATCGGCTCACGTTCACGCGACATCCGGGGCCTGGGAACGAGCCACTTTGTAATCCCCATCCTGTGGTACCAGTTTCTGCGACCCAAGAATTCCTGAAAGAACCGGGGCTGTTTCTGCAACTTCACAGAGAAGGGTGTGTCAACTTAAGATCCGTGTCTTATTTCTCCTTACCCTAGCAACCTTTTCTTACTGTCTTCCCCCTGTGTTTTCCAGAGTCTTCTTTGTTCCACATAATATCTCTATAAAAATCTTTATTTCATTGCCTTTTTTAACCTTAGGGAAAGAAATCGCGCTCTCTCTCTCTCTCTCTCTCAATGAATTTTTAAGAAGACAGAGGTATTCATTACAACATACTGTAGGTGAAATTAGTTAAGAATAAAGGGCTGAGAGGATTTTTATCTTCCCAAAGACAGTGACCTGAGGTCTCTGGCTAATCTGAGTGGCCCTCTTAAAGCTTCCCAGGTATTAGAGATGAGCAATTTTTTTCTGCTGTTTTTTATCCCTTTCTATCCCCAGATAACAGCTTCTGGTGTGTTCTGGCATGAGCTCCTCCAGCGCTGAGCCTCCACGTGAAGGTGACATCTGTCTAAGTGTCTCTTTCCCTCCTGCTTTCTTCTTTAGAACAGCAAAGGTGACCACTCAGTATTATCACTGACTTCTGACCGTGGCTAGAAGAAAAAGTACCCTCCAGCTTGTGATGGCCAGGGAACTCCAGGGGCCAGACCCCTTGTTCTCGTGTCAGTTACATTAGCTGCCTTGGTTGAAAGTGACTACCTTATAACTCCTATTTTTTTCATAAATATCATGCTTGATAGTTTAAATCCATGCCTTCTAGTGTTTTCACCCACTACCACTTCCACACCACTGTCAAAGCCTAGCATGGTGTTTTGCACATACCAAACCTTAAACACATGTTTTGCTATGAATGAGTGGATGGATTCATGGAGGAATAGAAAGGTTGTTCTGCATTAGAAAAGAGCGATTTGGTTTAATGTAATTGCAGATGCAAGAAAGCAGCTGAAAACATAAATTCCTAAAGTGCCAACCAACTCCTTTGAGGAGCTAATATATAAAGGAAATTTTGGCTTAACTCATACTTTAAGGTATTGCAACAGGGGGAAATAAGCAAAAACAGCACAGTGAAGCATTCCTAATTTTGACAAGCCTGTTCTTAGAGGAGAAGAGAGATTCCATACAGAATACAGGCCTTACTCATAATTCCAGAATCCAAAGAGCTGTGATAAATAAAAGTTTTTCATAAGTCGTTTGGAAGGAAACCTGGCTTCAACTGACATGAAGCTATTTGGAGCTTTTGTTTATATTTATCCTACCAAGTGGGACTATGCACACACACTTCTGCAGAAATATTAATGTTTGATTATAGGGAGCTCCAGATGTCCCTGGGGTGTTAGGTAATAGATGGTACACTCACCATATTTATTTCCTTTCTAAAATCTAAAAGGTCCTGAATTTCAACACATATGGCCTCAAGGGGTTCAGAAAAGGGATCAGGGATCTATGTTAGCAAAATGTTGCTTTAATATGTCGAGGTTTATTCAGTAACTTGAACAGATTGCCAACAAGACATTCAGACATCTTAAATATTGTATGCAAAAGATCCCAGTGCTTAGGACTTTACAGCATTATATATATATATATATATATTTTTTTTTTTTTGCGGCACGTGGGCTTCTCACTGTTGTGGCCTCTCCCGTTGCAGAGCACAGGCTCCGGATGCACAGGGCCAGCGGCCATGGCTCACGGGCCCAGCCACTCCATAGTATGTGGGATCTTCCCGGACCGGGACACGAACCTGTGTCCCCTGCATTGGCAGGCGGACGCTCAACCACTGCGCCACCAGGGAAGCCCTACAGCATTATATTTTTAAAGCATGAGTTATTCATTCAGCAAACATATCATGGGCATAGACCAGGCAGCTGCATGATCGTGTGGTAAAGGAAGTTGCCACCACTCTTGTTGTTCTTAAGGAGCTCACAGTCTCCTGAATAATTTTATAAGAAGTGGCACAAAAATTACTTACTGGAGGCTTTAAAACATGCTTTCGTTTTAGATCCATTTGAAGCTTTGTTGCTTTTAATTTTTCTCCATTAAGACTTACAAAAACCGGGCTTCCCTGGTGGCGCAGTGGTTGAGAGTCCGCCTGCCCATGCAGGCGACGCGGGTTCGTGCCCCGGTCCGGGAAGATCCCACATGCCTCAGAGTGGCTGGGCCCGTGAGCCATGGCCGCTGAGCCTGCGCGTCCGGAGCCTGTGCTCCGCAACGGGAGAGGCCACAGAAAACTTACAAAAATCATCAAGTGATTTCTTAATTACAACCACATTAACAGATACAGACTTTTAAAGCCTGGGACATTTTCTGTCACAATGGGGATTGTCTGGGTGCTTCCATCTCACTATGTCTTCTGTGGACAAACAGCATCACTGATCACTCAGTGCACCGATTGGGGACGGCAGATGCTGGTGAGGACTTGGATCAACGAAACTTTGAAGTTACAGCTCAAGCCCCAATACCATCTCTGGCAGGATGCATTTCTGTTTCTGAAAAGCCATAGTTACTCCTGAATGCTAAATGGGTTTGAAAAATTCAAGCACCAGCACCAAATCCCAAGTTACTCCAAAGTGGGTGTGAAAACAAATGGGGAGCTGGAGAGGGTGTGGAGAAAAGGGAACCCTCCTGCACTGCTGGTGGGAATGTAAACTGGTACAGCCACTATAGAGAACAGTATGGAGGTTCCTTAAAAAACTAAAAATAGAACTACCATATGACCCAGAAATCCCACTACTGGGCATATACCCTGAGAAAACCATAATTCAAAAAGAGTCATGTACCAAAATGTTCATTGCAGCTCTATTTACAATAGCCAGGACATGGAAGCAACCTAAGTGTCCATCAACAGATGAATGGATACAGAAGATGTGGCACATATATACAGTGGAATATTACTCAGCCATAAAAAGAAACGAAATTGAGTTATTTGTAGTGAGGTGGGTGGACCTTGTATGACAGATAGAGTCTGTCATACAAGTGAAGTAAGTCAGAAAGAGAAAAACAAATACCATATGCTAACACATATATATGGCATCTAAAAAAAAAAAAAAGGTTCTGATGAAGAACCTAGGGGCAGGACAGGAATAAAGACACAGACATAGAAAATGGACTTGAGGACATGGGGAGTGGGAAGGGTAAGCTGGGACGAAGTGAGAGAGAGGCATGGACATATATACACTACCAAATGTAAGATAGATAGCTAGTGGGAAGCAGCCGCATAGCACAGGGAGATCAGCTCGGTGCTTTGTGACCACATAGAGGGGTGGGATAGGGAGGGTGGGAGGGAGACACAAGAGGGAGGGGATATGGGGATATATGTATATGTATAGCTGATTCACTTTGTTATACAGCAGAAACTAACACACCATTGTAAAGCAATTATACTCCAATAAAGATGTTAAACAAACAAAAAAATAAACGGGGAAGTCCTGCCAGGAGGAAGCAGGGGAGCCTGGCTGCTCAGCACGTCTCAGTCAGAAGCTTTAGTATCATGCGTTCAGGGCTTCAGAGCTCAATAAATGGTTCCATTAATGCAAAAGCTACAGATTTCACTGTATCAAGAAAAATTGATGTTAAGCAAATTATGTGTCTGGCAGTTGAACACCATAAACTGCAGCCTGGGCCACATTCATTGGGAAGCTTTGTGGTGTCCTGGTGCTTAGATGCACAAAGCTTTGACAAAGGTGACTTCTGTGTTTTCTAAAGGACAGAAGAGTCTTGCCATGTACTTAATATTTTGGTGCGTTGTGATTCGGTGATTTTTGTTTTTACGATTTTTTTTTTGATGTGGACCATTTTTAAAGTCTTTATTGAATTTGTTACAATATTGCTTCTTTTTTTTATGTTTTGGTTTTTTGGCCACAAGGCATGTGGGATCTTAGTTCTCTGACCAGGGATCATACCCGCACCCCCTGCATTGCAAGGCGAAGTCCTAACCACTGGACTGCCAAGGAAGTCCCATGATTCGGTGATCTTTTAAAGAGATGCTTCTGCCGGTGTTTACTGTTTCCTGTAGCAGTAAAAAGGTCCACAGAACTTGATAAGCAGGGTGAGAGGAACCGAGGGCTCATCTAAACCTCATCTTAAGGGACACATTTGGATCTCCCCACTATGTCCCACGGCGTCTTTGTAATGGGAATTTTGTTCCAGTCGTGGGACCATTGCGGGCTGCTGGCACTCATATCTCCAGGGGGACAAATTCTATTTCAAGAAAAATAGCACTTCTCTTGCAACAGATCTGTCACCACTGCAGGGTTTAGAAGGCGCTGCTCACAGCCCTGGGTGGGAAGGCGGCTCGCTGAGTCAGCCGTACAGAGTGTGAATGGCATGCAGTCATTTGGGTGATGACTTCCACAGGAAATGACCTGAAGAATTCCAGTAATGAAATTCCAGGCAGGAGCCTTGAGAGGCCCGCAAGTACCAATCCATTCTGGAGTCTGGGTTCAGAGCAGACTTTGTCAAGCATGAAGTCGGGCACTTTCAAAGCATGCTTTGACATGGCTTTAAAAAAAAGAAGGGCAAGTCTCTGCCTCTGACTTTTATTCATTCACAGCAGATCTCAAGAAAGGGGACAGACTCATCTCCTTTGTCAAAGCTGTCACAGTATTGGATTTCTGACCAGCTAGAGGTCACTCGGGTGATTCTGCAGGTGGTAGTCAGTGAAGATTCCTAACTCGTGAAGCTTTGGAGGGAAAAAGGGGGTGAAGATGTGTGTGGAGGTGGTTTTTGGTTTTGTTTTTGTTTTGTTTTCCAGGAAGGTGCCAATCCAGAATTCTTCTCTAAGACAAACTTTGGGACCAAAACCAACTGCAGTGCAATGACAATTCCTCCTCTGGTTTCTGTATCCTATTTTCCTATTTGGGTGGGCAGGAGAGCACATTTTCACATGGTGCGAGTAGGTGGGCACAGGCTGTATAAACCCATACTTGCGATCCTGGCAGAGATACATACTGCTATTATGCCTTCCAAATGTCAGCTGAGGTAGGAACGGCTCCAGATCTGAGAGGCGCCAGAGACCTGGTCCCTCAGCGCCAAGACGAGCTTATGCTGGTCTGGTTGGTCGCCCGCATACAACCCTTTCTCAACACTCGCTGAGCATCTGATCCCCTGATCCCAGCAGCAGTTTAGAGTTCTGGGTATGTTCAGATGCCCCCCTGTTCTTAACTCCCACACCCCTTTCCCACAATGTGGTCTCTGACAGAGGTTGAGTGGGTCATCTCGGCTGTCATGTGGTGCCTAAGTTCTCTAAATCCTTGAAATGTTCCCCATGCTGCCCTGTCAGCCTCCCTTCTGTGGAAGCTGTGACCGTTCAAAGAGCCAGATGCCTCCATCAGGAAACAGCGACTGTGAGGACCACCTTCCTTACGAGGAAAAGTTTTTAACCTAGAAGATAAACTAGGCCAGTTGAGCTGTCTCATGAAGGAGAAGCAATACGACTGATTTAATTGACAGGGATCATATTCTGGGTTACTTTCACTTCTTTTCATTCACCAGTAATTTTTATATACAGTTTTGTTCACTTTTCCTAAAATTGAGTTTGGGTACAACTATATCTAAAATCGAATGGACCCAGCAATTTAAATATAGTTACCGGCCCCCAGATCCATCAAGTTAGCACCTAAGGCAATGATAACTAACCTTGATTGAGCATTTACAACTTGCCAGACACCAAGAGCTTAAGAGTATCTCCTCATACCCATAATAGCCTTATTAGGAAGTCAAAGTTGTTATCCCTATTTTACAAATGAAGAAACTAAGAAACGAGGGCACAGAGAGGTTAAGTAACTTATTAAGCGTCGTATAGCTGTACAGTAATCATAGCAACATTCATATAGCATTTACTTTGGGCCACACACTGTTCTAAGTGCTGCATAACAATTACCATGTATTGATACAAACATGTTGACTCATTCATTCTCACAACAATCCCGGAAGTAGGCACTATTCTTATCACATTTTACAGATCAGAAAATTGAGGCACAGAGAAGTCGCATGCCCAAGCTAGCACAGCTAGTGTGGGGATAGGGATTTGAGCCTAGACTATCTAGTTTCAGACTCTGTACTCTTAAGATGCTAAGTTGCCTCTCATATGGTCTTTAATATTGTTATTTTAGTCATTATTTTTCTAAATAAATTTATTTATTTATTTATCTATTTTTGGCTGCGTTGGGTCTTCATTGCTGCGTGCGGGCTTTCTCTAGTTATGGCGAGCGGGGGCTACTCTTCGTTGTGGTGCGCGGGCTTCTCATTGCGGTGGCTTCTCTTGTTGCGCAGCACAGGCTCTAGGCACATGGGCTCAGTAGTTGTGGCTCGCGGGCTATAGAGTGCAGGCTCAGTAGTTGTGGTGCACGGGCTGAGTTGCTCCGCGGCATGTGGGATCTTCCCGGACCAGGGCTCGAACCCGTGTCCCCTGCATTGGCAGGCAGATTCTTAACCACTGTGCCACCAGGGAAGCCCCTAGTCATTATTTTTTAAACAAATGCTTCACAGGGCTGTTATTCCATGACATACTCTATGTGAACTTAGCATAGTATATCTGGCACCCAGGAAAATACCACAATAAATTTAAGTTACTATTATTATTAGTTGTAATAATATTCAGGCTGTATGAATTTTTCCCAGTGGGAAACAGAATGAGGACACATTTTTAACCTCCTTAACACAGCTGCACAAGAGTGCCCAGCTACAGCTAGTTAATAAAACATTTTTTCAATAAGGAGAAATATTGATAAACTATATTATTTACCATTCTTCCTAGGACTGGGAACCACTGCAACCATTTCTTTCCTTCGGAATGTTCATTCCTGGCAAGTCTCAGAGCCAAAAAGTCAACTGAAAAAGAATGATCAAGTTCTATTAGATTTTAAGTAGGAAAAAAATGTAATAGCCTCTTCATCTCCAAAATACAGGTGAAAATTCCAACTTATCTAGTTCTCAGAGAGGGTATGAAGCTCAAATGAGACAGCAAATATGAAAACACTTTGAGAAGTGTGCCCCGTGACCACAGCAGTATCATTCATATGAGACAATGGCCCGGAGAAATCCTAGATTTATACAAGTCACAGACGCTGTGGGCATGGCACGCTGGGAAGCTCAGACATAAAATGAAAGGCTGCTGAAGAAAGGGAGCCAGTTTGGGGAAGGAAAGAAGAGAAGTTTTGCTTTTTGGAGACGGAAAGGGAAAATCCATGGAATAACAATGGTAGAAAGAGGCTACTGCGTAGGTAGCGGGTACCAGAGCATCCAATGTGTTGACGTCAGGCACTTCCTCCTGCACAGCTACAGATGGCTCTGCCCTTAGGTGGCCCCTGCCTAGCAGGTCAGCCTTCCCCTTCAGAGGCAGAGAACAGCACCAGGGGCAGTTGCTATAGCAAATGAGGGACAAATCTGGCGGGGGTGGGGGGGTGGGTAGGCGCGGTCAGCAGGCAGCACATTCCAACCGACATGATCCAGCCACTGGAGCCTCCTCTAAGCAAACTGTGGAATGTGTGTCTTCAAGCAAAGGATTCATGTGTTTAAAGGCCCAGTCCAGCCCCCCTCCAGAAGACTTAAAAAAGAGCCAAGAAAACACAGAGGAATCGTTCAAAGAGAACCCACCACGCCTGGCCTCAGCAGTGTACCATTTTTTTTCGGCTTTTCTCTAAGTGTCTCAACAGTTATAATCAAGTCACTGACATTTGGTGCTTAGCGGAGCTGCAGAAAGGTGAGAGATGTAAATATCTCTGCAACTCCATTGCTGGCCAGTCATTTAAAAGGGATAAAAGATCTTCAGAATGGGGTAACTTGAAATCTCTTCAAGAGCATCACCGACTAAAATCTCATCCCAGGGCAAATTCCCTCTAGCCTGTGTTTCAAGCCAAGTCTGGTAGAGGCGTTTGATCAGCTAGACTGGGTGTCAGAGGACTTGCAAATAGGCTTGTTAAAATGGAAAATTGTGATTTAGTATCTTTGGAACTAGCCAGATTAGCAAATGAGAATCCTTTCTAATGATAAATTGCACTAATTTGGGTTTCATTGGTCAAGTGAGATGTTACTCTGTATTTTACAACCAAGTCTGACGACTGGAATCACTGAAGACGTTCCAATCATATTTTGGGGGGAGTGTTTCTGCCAGGACTCTAAACAGTTCAGCAATAACAGTTGTCTCAAATTTCCTTTTAATAAACAAAGTTATTTGGGTGTTTTTATGTGTTCCTTGTGGAATTTTGGAGATCACGTCTAGCTTATTTTGATAAACTGCTTTGTAAGGGCTCATAAATATCAACACATGGATGAAAAACAGAACAGAACGTCATTTTAACACACGCACTTTTCAAAAGTCTTTTTCCCTCCACTTTTAGGAGAAATACATGCACACTGTAGAGGCTATAGAAGTTCATGAAAGCAGCAAAATTAGTCATTATTTGTTTGGTAGTAACAGAAACCCAGCTCAAATCAACTGAACTAACTCAGTTGGAGGAAATCTAACTGGAGTGGATAGCTTCAGGCATGGCTGGTTCCAGGAATTCTTCCTGTGTCATACGGTGTGGGAGGGGCAGATTTTACAAAAACCTCTAGCTTCACAGTTCACTACAAATAGCCAGAAACCGAATGATAGCCCATATTCCAACCCCTCAAAACAATCTTGCTTGACATTTTGGCATATTTTCTTCCTGTCTCTTGTTTTTGCACATTTTATCTGTTCACATGCAAATGTTAAACCAAGCTAGCTATTGCACCATGGAAAATGCAATGAAGACAGCTTCATCAAGACAGGTGTACTGACATAACACTCATAGTCCTTGCAGGTAGGTGTCCAAGCAGGCACTTGGACAATACCTGCTCAGACTCTCTAAAAAGCAGCCATTCTTCAGGGACAGTACCATCCAAGAGGATTCTCGGTAGTGATGGAAATGTTCTATACCTGCGCCATCCAACACACTAGCCACTAACCACATGTGGCTGTCGAACATTCGAAATGCGGCTAGTGTCACTGAGGAAACGAAGTTTTCACTTCAATTAATTGTGATGAATTTAAATCTAAATGGCCACAGGTGACTAGTGGCTACTCTATCGGACCACACAGGATTGACACGACAAATTACACGAGTAGAAGCCACAGCTTAAAGATGAATACACATCAACCATAACCCTCTCGGGATGACAGAAGCATCATTGAAGGCTCAGACCAGAAAAGTCTAATTAAAAGACACTTTAATAAGCTTCAGTGGTGAATCCTTTTGTCCTTGAGTGAAGCCCTCAGCTCCGGTACAGGCTGGAACATTGGTCTCCCTGGTCACCCAGGGCCAGTCTTAAGTGCTTTCCTCTCCCCACACAGAGCAGAGCTCCCAGGAAAATTAGCAGGCTTTCCGGTACTGTCTTGATTTGCAAGTTACTTCCTGTTTTTTCTGAAGAGGCAAATATAATGCGAGAGCTAAAGAAAGTAAAGAGGAGCCTGTCTGGATCCCAGACCATGGCTTCGAATTCCCACAGCTGTAAAAAAATAGCTAAAGAGGGTGACATCTTGGCGATTTTAGGGTTTCCACTGAAACAGAGATGTGTGTCATGTCATGACTCTGCTTTCTTTCACGTTTTCTTTTTCTGTTAGTGAAGCTTTGCAGTCCTTTGGCAATTAAAACACAGACCCCCATTACTGTCACTGCGATATTTATTTCATCAGCGTCAGTGTTGTAAATAACCTAAGTGATGCAGCAGAAAATCGTAACCTTCGAGGAGTGCCAAACACGAGACTTCAACGGCAAACATACACTCCAGTGTGTTAGCCTCGAAGATACAATAGCGAAACCACTTCAGGAAGATATGTGGTAATGTGAAATCTGTTATGTGCCTTCTGTTCTAGATTTCAAGCTCTTGAAAGGCAGGGACCCATCTGTCCACTGTCCAAGAGGGTACATACACCCATTTGTAGGCAAGCAGGAGGCTGAAAGCAAAGCTGTCTGGCTTTGAAGACATTGTGCTTCTCCGACACCAGCCGGTCATGTCTCCCGCTGGGCGACTTTGTACTGGAAGTACTGGAAGGGGCAACGAATTGAGAGGCTGTTCCCCCAAAGAATGCAACCAAGGATTAAACAGACTTTGCTTTTTTTCTCCCCATATCTTCAGCCCCAACATGTTCCCGAAACACCACACTCGTGTCGACGGTTTAATGAGACAGTTTGGGATTGTGGTTTGGGTTTTTTAGTCATAGTGTGAGGGCTATCTGGAGACTGCCAGGTGCCTGCTAGGTGTACTCAGTGCCCTGTTGCCCAGTGTGTCCTGCATTCTACAAGTCTCTTCCAGGTCAACTCAAGCTCACCCCTGGTGGGTGTTCCAGCCAAGGGAGAACTGGACCACTCACTCTCTCTCAACCCTTCTAAGCCTTGGTTTTCACTTCTACAACTGGGATAATCATACCACCATCTCTTTGCCGCAGTTGAAGAACTAAGGCCTGGGGGCCAAATCCAGCCATGTCAGTTCATTTATTTTTGCTTTCATGCTACA
Organism: Delphinus delphis; assembly: GCF_949987515.2. Classification (NCBI taxonomy): domain Eukaryota; kingdom Metazoa; phylum Chordata; class Mammalia; order Artiodactyla; family Delphinidae; genus Delphinus; species Delphinus delphis. The sequence continues at coordinate 31,653,582 of NC_082689.1, read as the reverse complement.
GAGGCAGAGCTGAGTAGCTGTGACAGAGACCATATGGTCCACAAGACCATCTTGTTCTTTCCAGGAAAAGTTTGCCAACCTTTGTTGTGAGGCTTGAACACATAGTGAGTGATCCTGAATGTTAGCAGCTCATATTATCGTTGTCAGGCAACTCTTCCGTCTTGAGCCTTTGTCCTTTCTTGTTTGTTTCCCTAATCTCATCCCTTGCCCCAAGTTGATGTTTGTTTGTTTTTCTCTTCTTCCTCCCCCAACTCAATCCCATAAGAACTCGCTGAAAATTCTTCTTGCTGTAAGTTTCAGTTCTATGCTTTCTCTTCCGATCAAAACTACTCTCTCAACCTGAATTCTCTGGTTTTGATGAATTGTGCTCACCGTGATCAAGAAGGGCTTGGGGTCCCCTCACCTCTGCTGAAGCCATGTGCCTATCCCATCACCACTGCTTGGCTTACGCTTCTTGAGGACATGAGCAGGGTGCTCGTTGTGTATGGTCGTTTGGGTTGGCCATTGCTCTGCGGGATGTGTAGGAGCCCAGAGGGCACATGGATACCAGCCTCGGGCTCCTTGATTGTCCTGCTTTGATTTCTGCCTGACTTCCTGTCTGCTTTCCTGCTTGCAGAGGAAACCTCCATAGTCTTTGTTGACCTTCTCCCTTAAGTTTACAACCCCACTGAGCAATCAACATATTTTATTTTCCCTGTTGCCACTCTGGTCTGCTTTGACCTCCCAACCTGAGAGCCTTCCTAGAAGAGAGCACAACCAGCTCAAGTTTTAACTAAGTCAGCTTAAGTCATGGAGATGAACACTGCCAGGGTGGGGACGGCAGCTGAGCCCTTTCCTTTGTTCCTCGAGAGCCCCTTTCTCCAAGACACTGTCCCAGTGGGGATTCTTGGGATTCAACGACGTTCTTGGTGAAAAGTAGAGTGTGATTCAATGGTGAGGGAAGGAAATGGGTAGCCAAGAGCATTCTCTGGATCTTGCTTTTAAAATCCAACTCTTGGCTTTCCCTATGTTCCACACACATGCACATTTCTCTATCTCATAATCTCAAACATTCCTGGAACACATCTCAGTTTAACAGACAAAGTGACGTTAATTCTGTAACATCATTTATTACATCCTCCATTGGACTATCTTTCATTCTATCCTTAGGATTTTTTTTTCTACCAAGTATTTTAGGCACACTAAGGACTTTGGATAGTGATGTTTCCTCAGTAAAACTAAAGATGATCTCTCTGTTCCCAGTTACACAGTGGCAGGGGTATCAAGAAAGAAGTCAACTTTCAGACTTAAGATAAAGGTGTTATTTTGGAGCAGTTGTTTCCAACTGGTCTGTGTTTTGGGGGTTGTGGGTGGAAGAGATGGTGGGGAATCACCCGGGGCACTTTTACAAGCCCTCTATAGCCACCAAAGGTTCTGATGCACCTCAATTCTGATATACTCCTCTCTAAATTAAAAGCCCTTTATAGATGAATAAAAGGCAAAGACTAGGAATTAAGTTTGTGGGAAGCTAAGGTTAGCTTGGGCAGCTCTGGGTTATCAAAGGGTGTTTTAAAATCTGATCGGTTGCTTTCTTTGCTCAGGAGACCCTATCCCCACCATAAAGACGACAAGAAAAGACAGAAGGGCTCCGAGCCATCATGCAAGCCTATTTTGCCTTCATCAAGACGATCTCAAAACAACAGTAACCGTCACCAAATTCTTCAATTATTTGGTCTAATTGCAGTTTGGTCCAATTGCATTAAGATGTGTTGAGTTCGAACTCCAGCCTTCCTAGGTATATTAGACATAAAGAGAAAGTGAGAAGTGGCTCAGCCCTCAGGGAGTTTGCAAGTGGATTGAAAGCCGTTTCCAGCAGGAGATTCTCCCTCCTCTTCTAGAAGACAAAAACTTAATTGTGGAAAATTATTTTTTAAAGAGTCTAACACAGTATACATTAAAGGTAGTTTGTCCATGGAAAGTACACAGATTGACACAGTCTTAAATACATTTCCTCTAAAGGGACTTTCCCCTTCTAAAAATTTCTAAATCGTGACCCCACGCAATAAGAAATTTGACCTACCCTACCATTAGTCTTGGTTAATCCAAATCCAATTTAGTTCTAATCCATGATGTGGCCAATGTTCTCATCCTCTTAAATCCCTGAATAAGATAATTCCAGAAATGTAATCAAGAGCAGAAAACTGCTTTTCTCCCCACATCAGCCTTATAGTGATTTCTATATATTGGATATATGTGCCTTTTCTCTAGTTGGATTGCAGGTCCCTGAGATGGAGGATTATATCTTCTTATTCCTTTGGATTCTCTCTTCTTCCTAAATACCCTCAAACTCTTAGCATGTATTTCTTAGTAATAATAATATAAATAAATATTTACTGTTTACCAAGCACAGTACTGAGTGGTTTACAGTCATTACTGCATTTGTTCCTTACAATTACCCTTGGAGATTTTCCATATCCTTGGAAAGGTTAAATGAACTAACATATACACACTGTTATATTTAAAAGAGATAACCAGCAAGGACCTGCTGTATAACACAGCAAACTCTGCTCAATATTCTGTAATAACCTAAATGGGAAAAGAAACTGAAAAAGAATAGATACATGTCTATGTATAACTGAATCACTTTGCTGTACACCTGAAACTAACACAACATTGTTAATCAACTATACTCCAATAGAAAATAAAAATTTTTTAAAAATTAATTGCCCCAAGGCATAAAGCAAAAAAGTGGAGGATCTAGGATTTGAACCCACTCAGTCATACCCAGAACTCCCATGTTGAAGCACCATGCTGCACAGTCTCCAGCATTGCTCTCTGGTGAAGCTGACCAAAATGCCACAGGCACAAGGTATTTGCTTGTATATGGAGAACACTTCTCCCAAGAACACTGAGAGGCATCGAGAGTGAGATTCCACGATGAGATAATGAACGTCTGCAGCCTCCCTGCGCCACCAGCTGAATGTCTGGCTACATCAGCTTCATGTGTTCTGTTGGAGATGCACTCAATGGTATTTTTATGAGATATGCTTTTTTTGTTCACAATCATCCAAAGAGGTAACTCCTTTAAAAATCTTCCTTCTATAGATAAATAAAAGGCAGAGAAAGAAGAGTAGTAGATCACCTGAGTTTAAGAAGAAAGGGAAAGCCAAGGTTTGCCTCTGCTGTCCTTGAGTTCTGCCAGTTCTTAATCTAAGTTTTTCCCTCAAGAAGCCCCCCAGACCTGTAATGGTGAAAACATAGGGGTATGTGACTCCAAAAAAGAAACAAGATAAAACCATAAGGAAAAAAAAGAACAAGGTAAAACTATTTGGGAGAAGAAATTACAAGTCATTCACTAGTATATTGGTAAAAATATTTTAATGTATTTATCTATGTATAGCAATCATGTTTAATGTTCTTGGGATTCTGACTCCATACCAGCTCTACAGTTACTAAATTATAATTTAAAATAGAGTTGTAAAAATCACTCTGTGTAATCTGTTTTCCAGCCTCTTCTTGGAAATATTGGGAGATGCTTGAAAGATGTCCATTACACCAATTAAGCAGCAGTGATATTTATATCACATTCTTTGCTACATAGCTTTTGCATCTCATTTAGAGTTATTACTCATATGGCCCAACTATTGCCTGATTTAGAAGGTCTGTGGGCAAATGTAGAATATGGAAATGGTCCTAGAATAGGAATAATATATTTAGGATACTTTAAACAGTGTTAGGTATATTTAGTACATCCACTTAATTCTGTTTTGGATGATTTATGTTCTGGGCTATGCTATGCTTCTTAGAAGTTATTCCGGTTATATTTCAAATTTTAATTCGAAAAATATTTTAGGGAGTACAAAACAAACAGAGGTGGGTCCAAGTTTTCCTGGATTGCTGGAGCAGCAATAACAGAGACACACAAATTCTGGGCACAAAGTGGGCTCTAGCACCATCTCTACCTCTTCATTTTTACTATCTCTGGCAATAAGAGTAAGGAGACAACATGCTGAATTTCAAATGTCCTTCAGTAACTGGAACATTGCATTCTAATGCATTTTGATGAGTCAGATTAGTTATTTGTCACATATGTTGGTAATGCAAGGAAATGTAGTCAGTCCAGAAAATTAATCCAGGCAGCCCGACATGAGCAGGTGAATGAAACTGACCAAAAGCACATCAGAGGAGAAAGCGGAGGAAAGTATTTTTAAGGAGGCTATTCAGTAGGCAAACCCTTTTAATGTTGAGTAATAGGTTTGAGAGGTTGAAATCTCCACCTTTTTTGTGAAGAAGACAGAAATCCTTTCCTTGTTTCGGGGTGGGGAGGAAGCAAAGATATTGGAATGAGAAGACTGTATAATTTTCTGCTTCCCTGAATGTCTATGTCTCACTTCCAGGACACGTGTGGATTCCACTAACCTGTGGAAAAAGGGCGAATGGGAAGGCTCTGTTGCCAGCAAGCTGTTTATTAGAGATTAGGAAAGTGTTTGGATTCCCTGATACAGCTGGCTGGGGACCCCTTGCCTGGGAGACAAACAGGAAAGTGAAAAGCCTGGGCTAAATTTTGCTCTGTCGCTGGTCAAATTTCTCCTAGACCTGAAAATGACATTGCTCTCCCAGGCTGTTGAAATGAGATAGTGTAACATCCCGAATGAGATCACTAGGTCATAATCTCGTCCTCAATGTGATTTTCTTGGCATGTGTGAGCATGACTGGGAGAAGGGGGAAAGGATGAGCATGGGTTGAACAAAACCATTCCTTTAATTAAGCTCCTAGCCATGTCACCTTCTGCTCTGATCCCGTCAGATCTCAGCAGCTAAACGGGGTTGGGCTGGGGGTCGGCAATTACTCTGTCTCTGTGGCATGTACCATTTGTAAGGTATACGTTGAAGCCTTACACTCCCGGCCAGGTGTGTGCTGCTTTGTGGGCTTCTCAGAAAAGAACGTTAATAAGGCAACAAATCCTAATGTCGGAGAGCTTTGGGTTCTCCAAAAGGTTGGCATAGCATAGATGAAGGTGATGTGTCAATATACTGCTACCTCAATCAAGAGATCCCTGGAAGCAAAGCTTCTTTCTTGAGGCAGAGAGTTCTTGCAATGTTAGGAGAGCGCAAAGACTATCAGGATTCGGGTTGGGGAGGGATGGATTGGGAGTTCGGGATTGGTAGATGCAAACTAATATGTATAGAATGGATAAACAACAAGGCCCTACTGTATAGCACAGGGAACTAAGTGCTATAGTGATGGAAGAGAATATGAAAAGAATATACGTGTGTGTGTGTAAACACACATACGTATCTGAATCACTTTGCTGTACAGCAGAAATTAACACAACATTGTAAATCAACTATACTTCAATAAAATAAATTTTAAAAAAAGATTCAGTATTTAGAGGATTGTCTCTGGCAGACACATCTTCCAGTCCTGGCTGAGGAAACAGTTGAATCCCAGGACTTCTAGGCATGTTTTGGTCACTTAAACGTGACAGAAACTTGCTGAGACTGACTGTGGATATTGCAAATCCCATTAAATGGTGATGCAGCTACGATGATATTCTGCTGTGTCTGTTTGCCAGAGCCATTTTCTCTCTAGATGAGGAGCTCTCTACCACAACCAGCTGTGGCTTTGGCCCTGAAAATCAGCCGGGAACCTCAGTGACCAGAGGACCCCCTTCTGCTTGGCTAGAGACAGGTCTAGAAGCAAACCATGCCTGCACCTTAGCCTCCATGCCTTCACACTGGAAAGGTAGCATGAAGGCAATCAGAAAAATCAAGGCCGTCATTGACAAGAAGAAAGAGCAAGAGAGCATCTGCTAACTACTGCTCTGTTTAATGAATGACTGCAATATGTCTGGCTTCATCATCTCCTTTCATCTTTTACCTCTGCAGATTTCTGCAAGTAAATTCCAGAGTAAGAGTCCTCATGGACTGCCTTTCAATCTCTTTGTTCCTTCCAAGGAAAACTGCAACCATTGGCATTTTGGTTCAATAAATATCCTTGCCCTTGACTGTCACTCATTCTTCAGAGAGGAGCGAGGAGGAAGGAGAGGGCTGCTGGGAGGGGAAGAAAGGGTGGGTTGTGACTCCGAGATGCCATATCCCCCTCTTTTGTTCACAGTAGCCCACAAGGCACCATGCACAGACCAACAATAAGGAAAGTGGAAGACACATGTCACTTTACGCTTTCGCTTTATTGCTCCTGACCCATTTTGATCCTTCAGCCTTAGGCTTTCCTCCTGCTTTAGTCCTGGCCCTTTGGGAGCAGTTACCAGAACCAGGAGAGAGTACATTTAGAGAAAGGGACGTCCGATAGGAGGCAGGACTTTTATATTGGAATGCAGCCATCCCCAGACTGACCTGACAAGGGGGACAGACTCTTATTCTGGAATTTAATCCCAGAAATCTGGAGACGTAAAGGGTTAAAGGAGGTGCTAATGTTGATGAAACCAGACATATAGGATAAATACCTGACCTCCCAATCTTCTTACCCTCAGACCTCCCACCAATGCCTTCCACTGGCCAAAGCCAACCGGTAACCAAAGGGCAAGGAAGCCCACAGATGCAGCCCACGTGAGTCGTGAGTCGACCCCTTGGGCCATGGAGCAGGGTGGGGACAGGACGAGAGGGGCAGATGGAGAATGTCCGTGGACTCCACACACTCTGTTGGCTATTTTGTTAGTTTGTTTGATTTTGGATCTGATCTGGAATCCAAAGGATGTCTTAAAATCAAACACAGTCCAGAACAGGAGGACAATTTTTACTACTCCAGATTGAGAATATAGGTTTAACACATGCTCAATCCAAAGCCCTGTGGAGTTGAGGCTAGGAGAGAGGGGAGGAGTGTACTCTAAAGTTAGTCTTTGTTCTTCAGGACAATACTTCTTCAGAAGTATTTCTTTCTAACACAAGTTTGCCCACAAAGCTACTTTTACATTCTAAAAAGTCCCAAATGTATGACCACTTGCTCCAGATGTGTTAATAGTGCAAAAGCAACTCACAACAGGCTACTTGAGTTATTACATAAAAGAACTCAACAGGCAGTTAAGTCTTCTAACCACACTCTTTCACCTTTACACATTTGGAGTCAGATTTCAATAGGCATTAAATTCTCCCCTTTGTTTTTATTCTTTTTGCTGCAGCAGCATTAGTGGGGAGACATGAATAGCTGGGCTACAACTAAGTTGTAGCAGGTATTTGAGAAATCTCTGTGTATATGTGAGTTCCATACTAAGTAATGTTCAAGGGGGAGGTTGAAACCCTGAAATATTGAAATAAACGGCTTGAGTCCTACCCCTGGTTTATTATTCTTGACTAGCCCCACAGGGTAACCTTGGACAAATACCTTTGCCTTTGCAGGAGTCAAGTTTTGCTACTCCAAAGTGGAAAACTATCCTATTATCAGGGAGGAGATGTGAACTAGAAAAGGTCCACATCTATAACCCTGGGCTTTGCCGAAGGCGACCCGTTTTTTGGGGGCAGGGAAAGGTGAATTTTGTTGTGTCGTTTCCTTCTAGGCAGTTGCTTCCAGAGGATTCATGGGTTCACAATTTAAGAGACAGCCAAGCATGAAGGTAAAACTTACATTCAATGGCGCCTGTATTTCTGGTCCTAGGAAAACCCACTAAGCCATGCTCCTTGGCTTGTTTTATTAATTTTCACATCTGAAAATTTTTACATTGCTCTATTCCCTACCTCCGTTTAGAGTCTTCCCCTGAAAGTATTTGATGGTGAGTTATTTATTTAGTGTGAAAGGAAAGGGATTAAAAATATGAAAATCATAACCTCATCTTCTGCATGTCCATGTAACACACCAGAAGCAGCCATAAGGTGCTGGGATGGTAGCTAAAAAAACAGGTGGACTTGAACACTCCTTTTCCTTTCATCAAGGCTTCAGGCTGCTGAAACCCATTTTCTAACCTTCTCAATAGTTGCCCAGCTGGTACATCTCTAAGTATGTGTTTTTCACAATATGTTTGCATCACCAGAAGCATTCAGGGACTCTCTAGATCATTTAAAAAATTTTTTTCTAATTCAACATCTTCTGTATGGAAAACCCAAAAGCATCCACACATCTTTGAGAACAATTCTTATGACTTATTTCACATTTGTAGTTTTTATTCTAACAAGCATATAATGACAGATCTGGGGTGCCACTTCAGTAACTGCAAAAGGAGAGAGAGTATGGGTAAAATGGATTTATCCAGTGTTAAATGAATACCAACATACCTGCTTCAAAGGAGGAATAATTAACCAAACAGGTATTCACTAAACCTGTTATTACTACCCCCACGGTCAAATAGCCTTCAGAACACTTATCTCCTGTAGGAAGCTCTTATTATTCAGATAACAGCATTTGTTTTTTCTTCATCCATGTTTATATCAAGAGAGCTCCTCTGCTGACTGGGAAAGACCAAGTAGAAAGCCAAAGAGCGGAGACACATACGGACCTAAGGTGGGGAAGTGTTAGAAGGTGAGAAGGGAAACAGAGCAAAAAAAAGAAAAAACATCCATTCACTAAGTCTGGAGCAGGTTTGTAAAGAAATCTGCTCAAAACCCATGTGTTCCTTTGTCTGCAAAGCAAGAGGGACACCCTTGTCTGAAAGTCGAATTTTAAGGACTAGCATCTTAGAACAATGTGTGTTTCTCAGCAATTATGACGGGGCTGGGTTTCTAAAACTTTAGCCAGGTATTTATTGCCTTTGTAGTTTTTACTGTATGTGTACAGCAGTGGCCATGAGAACAGACTGCTCAGCCCTCCGATTTCAGGGAGTGCACAGATGGAGGGTCCCAGCTGCTGCCTTCTGAAACCCGTAGCCACATTTGCAATGATCTGTGCTTCCCACGGGCTGCTCCCAACCAATGGCTGAGTGCACCAGGGTTATTAAGGCAGGGCCATTCCTGGGAGATGTTTCTAAAATGGGAACACATGAGACAAAGGCTTGGTTGGGATTTCACTTGGAAAAGTATCCCAGGAAGCAGAAGTGGGGTTCTGGGAATGTGAAACAGAAAAGGAGGGACACCAATACAGGGATGTATGACTGAGGACACCAAAGACAGCTTTGCCAAACTCTCCCGAGGACTGCTCTCTGGTCTGAGACTCGGCCACCTTATCTTCCTTCCCTCTCTCCTTTGCTCAGGGTCAGACCTGATGTCACCCCGACGGTTCTCAGTCTCTCCTGGCTCCCTCTCCACTTCCTCTTATAGGTATTTTTCCTAACAAATCTCTTGCCTAATTAACGTCATTTTGTGTCTGTGTCTCAGAAGGTCGAGATTAACACACTTAGGTAATACCACCTGCATTATGTATATGATTATATGTAGTTATATACAATTACATATTTGTATATAATTACATGCCATTATGTATATAGTATGTGTACATCTCTAATAAACTGACCATGGCACGTGGGACACCTCCAGATCGTCATTCAGTTACTCTTGGGCCCACATCTTACTGCAGCCAGTGCTACAGCAATCAGGTAGGTCTCAAACATCTTTGCATGGTTACAACTTGTTTAGTGCCTCAGAATACCTGGCAGAACTGCTGGCCACTCATGCTCATGCAACCCAGAATTGTGGGGTGTTAATGCTCATGGGGCCATCTTTGATCAGTGGAGGATAGGCACCAATGGGTAGACACTTACCCCATTCATCCCCTGAGATTCATGTCGTAGGTGCCTTAGAAGGTCCTGGGGAATCAAACACTAGTTTTGCATAGCAGTGATCAAATCAGCCAGGCATCCATCTATTGGGTTTCCTCCATCACTCTTTCTCCCCCAGACTCTCACTTCAGCTTCCTGGGTGGGAGTCCTTTCCAAGTGAATACTCTTTGCTGTGACTTTCAGGGAAAACCATACTTATTTCCTAAACCGTATCATTTATGAAATCACACATAAAAATAAATGCCTAAGTGTCAAAACTAAAAATATTTAGCATAGTACCTAAAATTAACTCACTTACCACCTGGTACCCCATTTTAGGAAACACTGCAACAAAAGATATTGAGGTATTTCTGATCAGACACTACTGTCTCTTCCCATGGCCATAGTTAAAATAACATCAGTGTTATACCATTGAGTAAAACTGTCCAGTGAGACCAGAAATAACTGATGTTATATTTTGCCTTTGTATGTTTTAGACAGACTCAGTGACAATGGACTTCTCTGTAAGCATTTTGTTCTGTTTGGCTTTGTATAATCTTGGTACGTCGTGGTTTAGCATTTTACAGTCTTTTGGTTACAACTTTATTTCTTGGAAGGATTTTCCCAGGTAGCTGAAATTATAGACCATGGGCTCCTCAGTGTGGTAGGCGGCATTCTAAATATGTCTCTCAAGAGTCTTACCCCTTGGTTATTCAGTCAAACACTAATTTAGGAACTGTCAAGGGACTTTGCAGATGGAATTAAGGTTATTACTCAGCTTACTTTAAGAGAGGGCAACTATCCTGGACTTGCCGGGGTGGAGGCAGGCAATGTCATCATGGGAACACTTAAAAACAGCAGAAGGGCTTCCCTGGTAGCGCAGTGGTTGAGAGTCCGCCTGCCAATGCAGGGGACATGGGTTCGTGCCCCGGTCCGGGAAGATCCCACATGCCGCGGAGCGGCTAGGCCCGTGAGCCATGGCCTCTGAGCCTCCACGCGTCCGGAGCCTGTGCTCCGACATCAGAAGAAGGCAGAGAAGTGGCAGAAAGAGAGCATGGAGGAGAGATGAGGCAGAAGGGGACGTTGAAGATGAGCAGCTGTCCTGCATCACAAAGCAATGAACACAAGGACAGGACGCAATGGAGGCAGCAGAGTCTGTTGCGATGCTGTCCGGGAGACCCTGGCCCAATCCTCTGCCCCCAGCACGCTTCTCATTACACAAGGACATCAAGCCCCTATTTGGTTAAACCACTCTTGGTTAGGTTTTCTATTACTTGTACCAAACACATTTTTAACCAATACAGGTCCCTTCCCCCAAAGGCTCACTGATGCCCCACCAGAGTCTCTAATGCTCCTGTCAGTAAGATGCTTTAAAGTTCGCTTTATTGTATAAATAGATGCTATGTGCATTGGGCTGGTCTGGCCAGTTTCCCTGGGTCTGATTACCAAGGAAGTGAGTGACAGGCTGGCCATCACTTGCTGTGGGTCTGCCATGTCCAGACCCAAATGCTAGATGATCACCCCTACACCGAGGTGTCACATGATGGGTGGATGGGACACTACACATGCAAATTACTTTTCTTTTCGCAGCTACATGTATTTACAAATACACTGAGTTCATTTACAAAGGCAGAAAATGGCTACCTCAAAACAGCAATGAATTACCCGAGATCATTTACTTACCCGTTGGGATTATTTGATTTTTCTTTTCGGCCTAAAGTTTCTAATTGGTGACGGTAAGTTTTTTGCTCTTGCCCCAGTGATATGACACCGTCAGGATTCTGCCCATGTGGTTGTTCCCTCCTGCATAAAGTAAGCACAGTTGGCACAGAGTTAAATCAGTGCTGCCTCGCTAGCCCCCTTGGAAGAGAAGCACTTCCCGTTGAGGCAGAAATCACCCCATGCGGTTATTTGTCAGCTAGCTGCAATGCAGCTGACAAATCCCGAAATACTGTTGTGAAAGACAACCCTCTCCTGACTTGTCCAGCACATCCACTTTGCAGCAAAACCATAAATGCCATCCCAAAGGTATTAGGTGGCTCTTTTTCTATGTTCATGACAAGAAACAAGAAAATGAAAAGTTGCGTGAAGCTGGGAAAATTGTAGAAACCTGGCAGGGGATGACTTTCACCTGAGCAGTTTGTCAGTTCCAAAGGGACATCTGAAGCAAGTTTTCAGAATAAGAAGTATCCGGTTCCCATTCCAACCATTTGCCTGGCCATAATTATTGCAATATGGACTAACATCCCAGCCCTGCAATGCACCTGGACAGGCTCAATAAATACAACCAACCTGCAGTATTAATTAACTTTGATGACACAAGTCAGAAAGGTCTTTATTTATTACAATATGTTCTCTTTTTAACGGGGGACATATTGTATTTTCCTAGTTCCAGTCTGTCAGATTATCCTTAAATATATACACCTCTCACCTCAAGATGGGGAAATGCAGTGCCTCCCACACTCCCATCCCCAGACTTCCCTCCCCCAGGGCCAAGGGCAGACTAACCCAGCAATGGCACAAAGTGGTACAAGCCCCTCCAACCGATATGAATCTTCTGGAAGTCAAGTCACTTGGTGAACACATGCCTAAGGCTTGAGAAGTCTAATTTTAGTTCCCTCCTGCCCAGTCCCCCGTCCTACTGGATTTGTCAGGACCTAATAGATCGAGCTAATACCCAAAGTGAAGGGTCAATTTTTTTTTTAAGGTAGTGGATTTGAAAAGAATTCAGGGTCAAGGACTGTAGATTCTAATCCTTACTCAGTCACTAGTTTATAGACTTCCCCAAGCCTCTTAATTGCTGTGCCTCTGTGTGAAAGAACTAAACCGCCCTTTCTTACACTAATGCCCTGAGGATCCATAAGTGCTGGGAAATCCCTCTGCAAATATGAAATTCTATGTAAATAAGCTACTTGAGGAGATATTACTAAGGAGATCTTGAGGCAACTGACCTGACTTTGCTCGGCACTTGGAACAGCCCCCCCCACACACACACTCACACTCACACTCACATTCACAACGGGTACTAAAGGATTTATCGATGACGAACCTCATGAAGATGGATAACTTAAGTACAGGCGCACCTGATGGCCGCAGCAAACACTGGTTGACCTCTTGAAGTCCCTTCTAGACCTATTAGCCTTTAATTTCATGCTGATGATGCTAACTTTAATGAATACAGAGTGAGGGCCATATCCATATGTACCTTCCATGGTAATGACAATGTTTATCAGGATTACTAAGATTTGGTCTTCATTTATAAAGTGTATTAGCATCAACCATTTTACAAATATGTATTTCCCAGAACTGCTGCACTCTGCAAAACAAACAAAAGAACTCTGCAAGAATCAGTGCAGATTATAATATATGGCTCAGTGCTTAGGGTAGCAAAACAGTTGTGTAATTACTCCCAGCATGACATACGGATGCACGAGAACTTCGCTTTAAACAGTGTCTGTCAATTTCCCCACATCAGTGCGGGAATCACTGACACGCACAATTTTACCCATCAGTATGATGCCCAATTATTTGAAAAGGGTGAAAACTTTATGCCACTTTCCAACATGACAGCCGTAACCTTTAAATATTGGCAATTGCCGAGATGTTTCATGTACTAAATTTTCTGAACGTATCTGTGAGTTTTCTCTCAGCATCAGCTTCACTCTCTCTTCACATTATAAAGTATTAACAAAGTTTTGCTTGTCTCTCTTAAGATTCACATTTGTAGCCACAAAGGACGCTTAACTCTACTAAAATGGTTATCTGATTGCGAGAGAGATTGTGGCATCTACTCTGAAGGATATTTTAAAACAAGAGTTTCTTATAACATAGATAAACAACAAGGTCCTACTGTATAGCACAAGGAACTATATTCTGAAAAAGAATAGATATATACATATCTGTATAATTGAATCACTTTACTGTACACCAGAAACTAACACAACATTGTATATCAACTATACTTCAATTGCCAAAAAGAAAACAAAAGAGTTTCCTTCCTGGGTGCTTTAGGTGTCACATAGCCTGAAGACAGAGTAGGGTGTCACATATACTCTATTTGGATGTTTTATTCAACTTATTATTCTCATTCAAAATTCAGACCTAACCACACATAAAAGTAGTAGATGTTTGGCTGATGTTGTCTTGAAAGAGTTAGGTAAAGAGTTAGATGTTGTCTTGAAAGAGTTAATAATCTTTTCCAAGTGATATACTGAATTCTCAAAGTGTAAATTTGCATAGCAGATAATTAAAGCAGCATATTTGCATATGTCACATAATTTGAATATACATTTATATGCTCTGAGTGTATATGCAAATGAAATTCATTTAAAAATTCCGGGGCATGGATGACCTCCCAACTGTAATGCCCAATGACTTTTTCCCCACTTCCTTTATGTCACAGCAACATTTGATGCTCTTCTCTTAGAAATTCTGTCCACCGTTAGTGACCTTGCATAAACATGGTTTCATCTAGGACTCTGTGATGGGCATTTGTTGGGTTTTTGACCACCTAACATCTGAATTCTCTTTCTTGTTTGGAGACACCCACTGCTGACATAGAGAAGACCACACACTTGTTCTCTGGGAACCCTAGCAGGTGAGGGCGTATGACCTAAACTTAATCAATCAGACAGCCCATCTAGAACTCTGAGCCTGGAGCAAAGGATGCAAAGAAGCCAGAAGAGTTTGCCTTCCACCGTGGTGGCAGCAGTGGGTCTACAGCCTGTGTCCTGAGCAGTGGTAGAAGTGGAGTCAGGAGTCTGAGAGTGCCCACTGGGAAGGTTGTAGGGGGCGCAGGGAGTTCTAACCCAACTAGTCCTGCAGCACAGTCAGCTATGTCTCAACATCTTCCATTGCCTGTTTCTCAAGCCTCCTTCTCAGCCTTCTTGTGATTCTCTGAGCTGTCAAGTATACTTCCAATTAAGCTCTTTCAAGCTTAGTTAACCAATTTTTCTTTGTTTGCAAACAGTAAGTTGCAGTGCTGATTATTCTGTGAACTCTCCTGCACAAAATCATGCTCTGGATCATGTACTAAAATAAAAACCTCTGTATCCTAGTGATTTAGGAGGCTTGGATATCTTTCTCAATTCAACTTTCGTCTCCATTCCTCACATTTTCTACTTTCCAGTCAACATTCTCTGACCACACTTTTCCCAATCAGGTGTCTCCATTTGTATCAATTTCCTTGCTTATTAAAAGCTCACCTATCATTCAGATCCACATTAATTTGGCTAGCGGTTGGGCCATGTTTAATATTTGCTATAGCTATAGGTACTGGAGGTTTCAGATTGCTCCAGGTTCTAACTCGCCTATCAAGACTTCTCTGCCTTCAACCCATGGAAAACAGATGTGATCTTGATCTTCCTTGACCTCTTATAGCATTTTGCATCTTTCTTATGTCAAATATCACATTCCACTTTGGAAAAATGGTCATTTGTTTTGTATTCAATATCTCCTAGATTGTGAGCTCTTACTAATGTCCTAGAAGATATATCTAATTTTTTTTGTATCTGTACATTTTCTAGCAGAGATCTCGTGATTCATAAATGTCAGTTGAAAACCCAAACGGATATGCACACATCCTTCTTACACAAATGGAGATTATTACAACTCTTCAAATATACAACTTCTTATGTCTCCAAAATTCCACCCACCCACTGACTAACTTAAAAGAAAGATAAAACATTATATTTCAAATTATATTCTATGATTTCCACCTAAACATGGAAATAATATATTAAAAAGTTTAACAATTAAATATTTAGGAGTTGAACAAGTAACTTAACTATTTTTATTTTGACTTACTTAACTGGATGTTTTAGGTATTTCCAACATTTAGGTATTTAACAGTCAATGACTATAGGTGGGGTTTGGGGGCGGACAGTTTACATCAATGAACAAACGTGGTTCTCATGACAAATGTTCACTGCTATAAGCTTGTTCCTAGCCAGTAATATTCATGTATTCTTTGCTGTACACAGAGTTTCAGAGATAGGAATAAAGGAACCCTAGACAAATTTTGGAGAGAAAGTCAGTTATCTATGTTTGTATATTTTATTTCTCATAGGAAAGAGGTTGGAGGAAAGCACAGTTGTATGCCATTAATAACTGATAAGGATAAGACAGTCACTAGGTGGCAAAGTTGAAATAGAAAAAGAACCAGGATTTACTAAGACGGACACATGTGGCCTATTTGGAAAAAATTACCACATATATAATGCATCTCCAGAAGGTTTGGTGCAAAACTTACTTCTTGTGGGTATTTTGTTTTCTTTTAAAAAGGAAAGGTGTTTTTCTCCCAGTTTTTTTCTATATAAATGCATTTAGAAAGTGGTTAGAGAATAAGTGCATTGGGGCACTCTAGACATAATGGGTTCTGGAGAATCTCTTCTATTATTTTGTCACAATGCATCAATGATAGTTCTAGATTAGACAGTCTGATCACATTTTGGGAGGGTTTCTGTATAGTGAGACCAGTTCCTACAATTCACAATTCTCATACTCTCTCTCTCTCTCCCCACCTCTCTCTTTCCGAGCACTCCAACTACAAGCTGTCTTTGCTCTTTCCTTTCAGCATGGCTTCCGTCCAGAGCCAATTACAGAAAACAACATCTCCCTAGCACTACTGACAATAATCTCAAGGAAAGAATTGCACCTACTCAAGCCTAAGAACATATTCAAGAAGTTAATTATTTTCCTAGCGTGGTCCTTGGAGCAGCCTTTTTTTTTTTTTTACCTTGTTTCACTGTAAAGTACCACAGGGTATTATCCCTGTGGAACCTATGGGGTACTATATAAAACCAAGTTGTTGCTGATCTTACTTAAAATCAGTTCTTATTTCCGTTTTGTGTCTGCTTGTTTATAGCACCTGGCTTGTTTGCCTGGTTCTGAGGTTCTTCCACTCAGAGCTGCCTGTCTCTGGTTCAGAACCCTCTCACTTCAGGGTGCTACATGACCCCGCATGCTGAGAGAAGAAAAGAGATAATGCCAGAAACTCATTTTCCAATAAAATGGCAACATGATTGAAATGCATTCCTCTAAATTCAGTATCAATTAATTTTAATGGTCACAAGTCTTCCATCGATTTATAGATGCTGTGCATATCATGAGTTTTAGAGAGAACCTTACTCCTGGGACAGCTCTCTAATTGAGAGAAAGATTCTATAGCGTAGAGACCTTCGATAAATGTTCTATAGAGATAATTTGTAGCTTTTTGTTCTGTTGGTCACTGGGCCAGCCACGCACTGACTTCAGTGAGCAGGTTTGGGAAATGTGTCTGGAGCCACAGCAAAGAGAGGCTGATCACTGTATCCTCCATGACAACAGAAATCTGTGGAAAGTGTTCGTAACTGACGGGGCTTTTGTTCCGGCCTATTTTCCATTATGGGCAAATTCTCAAGACAGTACGGAAATTGTGAATAGAAGACACAGAGGCCTGCCCCCAACAGACACAGAGGAAAAGGAAAAGAATGGATGTGACATCCACCTGATTCAGCAGCATGCTAACAAAACAGATGAGAACTTGGGCCTGGGTTCAAATGCTGGCCAGTGACACATTCAATGTGGACAGTGTGACCTGGTATTGACTATTCATTCCTAGCTTGGGGCAAGTTACTTAATTTTCCAGATGCTCAGTCTTCACACCTATAAAATGAAGCCATAATAATTAACTTAGGTAAAGCTGAACATAGGTTCCTCCCATGGTGAGCACTTAGCAAGGACACTTCTCCCGGCTCCCTACCATCTGAGAGTCAGTTTACTACACCGGTGGTGCAGCGACTTTGCTGTAACAGGGTAACCAGTTAGAGATCTCAAGAGTGGGCGAGGGTGTGCCCCTATATCACCCGCAGACAATTACATTCTAGCTGGCTCTCGGCTTTTCTGTTTTTATTGATTGTCGATAGTGTGCCAGTCCTGGACTCAGTGGCTGCCTACAAACTCAGCTTCCTTCAAGAACTAACAAGCTAATTGGAACCTCCCAAGAATGCAGGGTAGAGATTAAAATGCCAAAGGCATGAGCTTGTCAAGATCTAACGGAGTCCAAAGACAGAGAAGCAAGAAAACTGGAAAGATGGAAAATCTAGCGACACCTCAGGACTTCACGTATTTCCTTGGACGAGTCATTTCCCCCTCCCCATGTCCCCAAGCCTCTAAGGCCTCACAGTGCTCTGACATCCTACAACACAAGCAGCAAATGGCTCTCTGCTGGGGTGGGTTAGAACAGTGGCCACCACTCAGCACCCTGGGAGATCGGTGCTGACAAAGGCTCTTTGGTGCATCCACTGGAACTGAGTTCGGACCTTATCTCTGCCACTGGCTGACTGTACGAACGTGAGAAAGCTCTTGAACTCTCTGGGACTTGGTTTCCATCTGTATAAGGGGGAGTTCATGGGATAGTTATGGGGTTTAGGTGAGAAAATGCATTTAAAATGAAGGGCTTAATGATGGGAAAGACATTAAAATTAAGGTCATGGATTTAGAGAGGTTCAGAAAATCTCTCCAAGGTGCCATCTCCTCCGCTGTAAAATGATTTTGTAATAGTTTCTACTTTTTAAGGCTGTTGGGAGGATTAAATGAACTAGTCAATAAATGATACCTACAAATAGACCCTAGCACATATGCTTTAGGAAATAGAGCAGATTAGATGTTTGTATCCCCCTTATTATCCCATTTCCTGCACTGCTTGCCATTCCTTTGTTTACCTATCCCTCAGCACCATGCTTGGCCACCTGCAGATGTCTCTCTTCTAATATCCAGATAGGATTCCCCAAAGAGCTTTAGCAATCTTCCAATGGACACCATGGCTTCCTAGTGGCGTAAGTCGGCTATCTCTGTCCTAATAGTCATGATGAGCCACTTTGAAGTTAACTTCTGCCTTCCCTAAGAGCAATAGGCATTAGCCAAGTGAATGGGACATCTCAACTTCGTTTACAAAAGTGAGGAGTGTGCTAAAAATATTGTTGGTTATTTCACAGTTAATTGGCTTCCGCTTGAAGAGGTGGTGTGTCTCTGTCTTTGTGGGGAGTCTCATGTTCACTTCTGGTCACCTTGTTTCCAGAGAAGTGGCACAGAGATTGAAAAATGCTGGAGAAGGGCCTTATTTCACTCAGAGGTTGAAGATTTATGGATTATGAGAAGCAGCAAAGAATAGAATTAGCTAAAGATGAGGATGAACTTGATAGCACGACTCAGCACTGTGAGGGTTTAATAAAAACTCATCGGCCCCTCTTTGTCAACGTAAAAGCAAAGTATAAGAGCAAGTGACTGTTCTACATTATCAAAGGGCAGCCAATAAGAATCAATTCTAGGGCTTCCCTGGTGGCGCAGTGGTTGAGAGTCCGCCTGCCGATGCAGGGGACACGGGTTCGTGCCCCGGTCCGGGAAGATCCCACATGCCGCGGAGTGGCTGGGCCCGTGAGCCATGGCCGCTGAGCCTGCGCGTCCGGAGCCTGTGCTCCGCACCGGGAGAGGCCACAACAGTGAGAGGCCCGCGTACAAAAAAAAAAAAAAAAAAAAAGAATTCTAGGAAACAGTTATTTGCACCCTATGTTAACTTGTAGAAATCTCTGTTGTCAAAGACATCTCTGTAACCAGCATTCTGTCCCCATATTTTTAAAGACTGAACAGTTTTGTGCAATAAAAATATGTGATTATACAAGTATGTCCAATATAGGTAATTAAATTTCATGCTTCAGGAGACAAATTAGTTGTTGAGGGATATCTGGAAAACAGTTCTTCTGCATGTATGTCATTTCACAACCAGCCAGCCTCCGCAATGGGGCTTTGCCTTCCTGATGGGAAAAGAACAGGGGGTCTGTCTCGAGGAGCATTTAATAAGGCAAATTCTTTTTTTTTTTTTTTTCACTCTGAACATCTCTCACCCTCAATTTGAGTGTCTGTTAGCCCTTGGAGTCTGAATCTATTCTAGGTGGATCCCAAACTAAGGGATTCTGGAGAGACCAGGTCACTTGGTGTATTTAGTTTTCCAGAATTGCCTGGAAGAGCCATCTAGACGTCCTGAACCAAAATCATAAGACGACCCTAGGAAAATCCCATTTTCCCTTGAAGTCCTTTAGGCCTGAATGAGTCAGGCAAGGACCGCCACTGAGGAGCTCTGGTTTACAGGAATGGAGGTCCAGGAAGAGAGTTGGCAATACCTATAACTAATAACCAGTTAAGTCCTAGTTAACTGCATCAACAGGAATGCACATTTTTATTTAGTTATCCTTTGCTGGAAAAATATAATTCTTCATTAAAACTGGAGAGTGAATTGGGAAGGAGTTGGCACTAAGATTTTATTTCCCATGAAAGAAGATTGTATCTTTTGAGGAAGAAAAATATTTTGAGAAGTCTCAAAAGCAAGGTTCTTTGTAGGGGAGATTTGCAGAGCCACAAAACAGATGATGCTCGGTCCGATAGATGGCATTTTTATACTAATTTATACAGATCAAACAGAAATATCAGAAAGTCATAAAACATTTGAGATCACAACTTGATTTGGATAAATTGCCTCTTTCTGATATCTGTGTTTTCATATTATTTTCCAGGGCTGTAAAGGACAGAGCCACTGTCAATTCTGAACCAACTTTTGTACTCAAACTGTGTACTAAACTACACTTCGCTCTCAGCATCTCATGTGTCCCTCTAGCACTTATTGGATCACAAGTCACTGACTTCTGTAGATCTCAAGGGCACTGGGTCCTGTCTGCTAATGGTCAGATTTGAATTCTTGACCCACTCGTGTCAGATGTTATGCTGTGTCTGCCCCGACGTCCAGGGACACATGGTGGCTGTAACTCCAACAGCCGTCAGTGACTCAGGAAAACTCTTGAGGGCAAGTCAGGGAGGATGGGAAAGACTACTCTACTCTATTGGGTTAGAATGTTTACCAAAACTGTTTCTTTTATTTTTCACTACTGCCCATCACAGTGTGCATTTGTATGTTTGTGGATAAAAACTAAAGCTCAGAGAGGCTGAAAAACTTGGCTAAAAGCACATAGCCAGTTAATGGTAGAAAAGAATTTTGATTCTCATCTGAATGGCTACAAAACCCATTTCTATTCACACTCAGATCAGAGTGGGAAGGGGAAAGTGACTATGGCCAACAGTATTTTCCCCAAATGGCCACAGCAATGTTTCCAATACCACATGCTCTTTCACAACGTTGCCCGTGTCATCAAGAGGTAGAGTCTGCATCCCCTTCCCTTGAACGTGCGTGGGACTCTGTGGCAGTCTTGATAAACAGCTGCAGCAGAAGCGACGCCATGCGGTTTTCAAGGTCATGAAAGGTCATCTGCGTTCTGCTGTCTCCCTCTGAGTGAACCTTCAGATGACTCAGCTGGAAGCTTTAGAGCTGGCCCAGCTGACACCACCTGAAGCAGAGATGAGCTATAGCTCGCAGGCCTAAACTACAGATTCGTGGGCAAAATCGATGTTACCATTGTTTTAAGCCACCAGTATGTGTTGGGGTAATTTGTTACGCACCCATAATAATAATGACAATCACAGAAAACAGATCATCTCAGTACTTAGAATCATGACTTTAGCATGAAGGGCAAGATCATGCCTCTCTCTCTGTCTCTCTGTCTCTTTGTCTCTCTGTCTCTCTCATGTGTGTGTGTGTGTGTGTGTGTGTGTATATAGGCACATGCATGTGTTTGCATGTGTGCATACATGTAAATACATTTACATGTGGAGATCGTGAACATAGTGCTGGTCAAATTCATGACAAGAAAGCACAAGCCTCAGCCTCCCCTGCCTGCTCTATCCCCTCACTCAGCTCAGAGAGAGTTCCAGGCAGCTGAAGAGTGAACATTCTCTTGCATGGATTGTTTAGACCCCTTTTTTCCTATAGTGCATAATGGCCACTGTGGCTTTTACCTGCTATGCATGTTTTTTATGTCCCTTCTTCTTCCACTGGAGAATTCCTTTTGTGCTCCACGAGGTCCTTGGGAGGTATCAGTTATGATGCCTTGTTGCCCTAACACCACCCCTGGAGGATGCACTGGATCGCCGGATTACTCTGGTTGGTCCGGAGCTCGCCATTTCCATCCCAGAGGTTGGTTCAGGGATGGCCACGTCCTTCAAACAAGGCCCATTGGCTGGTACCCTGGGACTGACCCTGAATCCTGGAAAAGAGAGGTCTTCTGTGGTTGACTGAATTTATTACTCCTAATTCTTCACCTCTCCTTACACCCGCTCTCTTTGCTGTGTAACTTTGCAGTTCCTCCAATAAAAATGCAGAATGTAATTCCTGCCCCTTCCCTTTGGACTTGGTCAAATGGCTTTTTGGTCAAGGGGATATTAGTAAACTTGCCCATTTGTACCTCTTTTTTTGCCTTGAGAAGAGCTTCCTTGGAGTAGCTTTTGCCTCTTCATCCTTGGCTGGAGAAGAGACACACATGGGACAGAGTTGCTCTGGCTGTCTTAGCCTGAAGCAAAGTCCCCTCACAGCCAGCCTCAAACTGATAAGAAATAAATGCTTCTTAGTGTGTGCTATTGAGATTTGTGGCTGTTACGCAGCATTTAAAAAAAAAGCAAATAGCTAACTAATATACCTTCTTTCCTTGGAGTTGCTAAACCAGGAAAACATAAATTCAGATTACTTGCCGTTGTCTTGTGGAGACAGCTCCGCTGAGGATGAGGCCAGGCAGGGGCTAGCAGGACCCAGAGATGGAGAGCAAAATAAACCCATCTGAGTCCATGCATCCAGCTGCTGCCTAAAGCATTAGGATCTACCTTTGGCGTTTCCAGTGACAAGGCAACAGATTTTTCTTTTTTTTTTAAGACAGTTTGAATAGAGTTTCTGTCACTCGAAACAAAATAGTCTAGACCAGTACATGTGTCACATAAACCGTGTCTGACATGTTCCCTGCCTCGAGTTCACTGCTCCCTCCTGCCCACACTGGCTTTCTAGCACCTGAATAACTGGCTTTTATCCAGACACTTTTCCAGAAGGTATAAAAGATTTTACAGGGCAAGTTTTCTCAAAAACATAAACTGTCACAAATGTCCTCCCCTCCTCCTGTACAAGATGTAGCAGAGCCTGACCTGCAAAGGACATGGCTTGGAGTGGGGTGTGGGTCGTCATTTGAGAAGACTAATTCTGTTCTGACTCTCTTGGGGTCTTGGCAGGACGGAAAGCTGTAGCTGGATGCAGGAGACTTGAGTTTCCTCCTTCTTCCTGGGGGCAGGCAGCAGCCAGCCAACTTTAGTAATGGGACTGGCAGCTTCATGCTTGATTCACAGGTTCTAATCCTAGAAAGTTCATTTATGCCTCAGTGGAGTACAATTCATGCTAGAAATGAAGACTCCCCCCCGCCGTGTCCCGCCAAATCTGTCTACGTGTCTATTTTTCCCAGCTCCCTGGGTACTTCAGAAATGTAAGCTGTTAGATATCCCAAACAACTCCATCCCCGAGTAACAGCATGGGAACCTTTGAAGCGCTGCGTTTTCACCAATATACGAGATCCTAGTTTAGTCTATTCCCTGGGTTATTCTTTTCTCAGGAGCCTCTTTAATCTCCCCCCCCCATCCTATCCCAAGGACTTTCTATCCTACACCTCACCAGCGAGAGCACAAACACAGCGCCCCATGCACATACATTTGCTTGGTGAGAAACGGGGAGGAGGTGGCATCGCCACACTGAGCAAAGGCTCCAGGCTCCTGCCAACACACGGGGCCCCGTGACGTTCCCTCGGTGGCAGCCACAACGCATGCTAAGTAGAGGTCCAGCGGGCTTGCGTTCTTTCAACTTTAATTATGAAGCAGGAGTGTGATGAGACTGCGTGGCAGAGAACTGCTGTGGAGCCTGACAAGGCATTTTGTCAACATGTTATTATATTCAGACATCAGTGAGCCTGGAGGATGATGCAGTGCTCCAACAGCCACCAAGGGCTTAGCAGACCTACCATTCCTGCGCCCATGGGAGCGCTACCAGGGAGAGGGGCTTCACCACCCTCAGCAGGATAGGAGTCAAGAATGCTGATGGAAACATCGGTCCCTGTGGAACACCTCAGGGCGTGCTTGATTCTCCTCCTGAACGACGCTCCCACGTCCACGTGAGGGATGAGGCCCCATCACAGTCACAGTGTGACGGGACTTTAGGTGCACTGGACGTTCTACAGAAACATCTCCTTTAATCTTCACAACGGCGCTGTAAAGGAGATGCACGTGCACGGTGCCATGGCCTCTAGCATCTATTTCCCCCTTTTTTCTACCCAAACTAAGAGCAGCCTGCTGTTGTTCAGGCTGACAACATGCCAACTAAGCAAACTTGGACCCCAGGCCTCCTTGCAGCTGTGGGAGACCACATCCCATAACCCTGGCCAGTGAGTATTAACTGTAAGTCTACCCAGTAGGGCTCTCGGGGGAGCTCTTGTTGTCCTGACAAAAAAGGACAGATTTGGCTGGCATATGCCTTTTGCCTATTACCCACATTTGTTCCTTCTTTCTGCATAGAAGCAGGTCAAGGGAGGAGTAGCAGCCGTCTCACAGCCAGCCATCAGAGGATATGGCAGGGCGGGAAGCTAGAAGGACCTCGGAACCCCGACTAATACATCAGTATTGTTATTATCTCCATTTTACAGATGGGAAAACTGAGGTTTAGAAAGATGAGGCTATTTGTACAAGGTCACAACATAGGTTGAACATTTATCTAAGTCCAAATTCCATGCTCTTTCCCTAAGTTCTGTTAAGAAGAATAGTCTTAAGATCAGAGACTTTAAAGAATATATGTGTGCCTTTGTTCTTAATTCCAGTAGAATATAAGAAAAAAGTATTCTTTACTTTTTCATGGGGAATTCCATGTAAATTCCTAGGATAGGGAAGCTAATGAACAGGTATGAAGGGAAGGACATTGAGCGTGGAGGGCTCAGAAAATTCTTTCACAATAAGATTGGAAATTCCTGGCAGTGCAATGAGGTTAAATAAAGAGAGAAAGAGGGATGTCACTAAGTGGAAGTTATATGTAAATAGAAGGGAAGCAAGTGAACTAACGGTGTTCCAGCAATAACAGAAAGGATTTTCCTTTTTTTTTTTTTCCTTACCCCTTTCTTCACCCCATTAAAATGAATTTCAGGGTTTCCCTGGTGGTGCAGTGGTTAAGAATCCACCTGCCAATGCAGGGGACACGGGTTCAAGCCCTGGCCCAGGAATATCCCACATGCCACAGAGAAACTAAGCCGGTGCACTGCAAAAAAAAAAAAAATGAATTTCAGAAGCACTATTACACCAGAGAGGGAAAGAAAAAAAAAAATTGTTGAAGACACTGGCTTGAAAATTTTTATGCTATTTAAACGGTTTAATCTTCTGTGCCCTTTCTACCCAAGGTGTAGGGGGGTGAAGTTATCTTGAAAAGTCACTTTCTTATTACCTGTAAAATAGGATCTTTAAAAAAGAGTGGAGGGAGGGAACCTTGTGAGGGACTTCTTTTCCTTTAAGGAGCTGTGGTTTCCTGATGTAGCCTGGACCTGCTTTCAAAGCATCTTCATTCACATGCAGTTTCACTCAAGGAGAATTAAGCAGGTCAAACCTAAACAAGTTTTTCATTTATACCAAGAAGAAATGATTTTCCCCTGGAAGTGCCTAGAGAAAAAATTCGAAGGAGAGATTTTATCCTAAACCCCAGCACCCCGTGAACCCTGAACCCCAAGGATATTGTTCTTGCTTTGATCACAGATATATGAAAGAAAAGAAGAAATAAAGACCCAGTATGTTCTTAGCTGTGTCTTGTCATTAGATGGGAAAGACCATATTGAGTTCCTCCCAAGAAGTAGGGAGAGATATGCGTCATTGAAAGGTAATTTCTGGAGGGATATCTGGCTTAATACCAACTTTCCCCCAATCCACTAACTTAGTGCCACCCTGCCCCACTTCAGACAGCTTGGTACCACCCTTTCTTAATCATCAAAACTGCTTACCAGCAGTCCGGGAATATCCAGCAGGTATTTATCTAAATTATTATCGTGCAATTGGAATAAACTCAATGCTACAGGAAGTGAGGAATACCTAGAGATGTGGACCCATGTGTCAGGATTTCAAAGCCAGTCTGACCACCAGCATCATGCCAAGGTTGTGTGAGGTTTAGAGCAGGTCAATCTATGTGTTCTTTCTCTACAACGTAGCATTTTTATTCGGGAAAATTCAGATAAAAGCTGAAAACGGCCTTAAATGATAGAATCATGAGCAAGGGCTGTAAGCAGAAATGGTTCAGGGCCCATGAAGCCATTTGAGGTAGGAACACCTCCCCCAAACGAGGAACAACCTGAGGATAGGAAGGCTGTTTATACTCAGAAGGTGGGTCACCCCCATCCATACCTTACGAGACAGTATCAGAGGCCTCAGGGGAATGAAGCCATGGCCTGAGCAGATACGTGATCATTTGTTCAGACATTTTAATAATAATACCAAATAGTTATTAAGCCCTTGCCTTGCACTGGGCAGTGTGTTAAGAACTTTACCTGGAGTGCGTTGATTTGTTTTCACAACTCAATGGGGTGAACTCTATGGGATTGTTAGTAGATCCTTCAATAGAGGAGAACAGTAAGGCTTGGAAAAGTTACGTAACTTGGAAAAGTTATGTAACTTGGCCAAGTCACCATGGTAGTTTAGTGGTTGAACCACGATTCAAATGTGGGCAGCTAGACCCCAGCTGACTTCATAACGCTCACTAAGAGGCAAACTGTCTACCACACACTAGACAATATCTTGGGCGCTGGGAATACCAACATGATGGAGACATTTCTCCCTGGCTTATCTACTTAAAGATTTATAAAATCTGGTTATTTCCTGAGATCACCCAATACTTAAAGGCTTTCCTTACTTCCAACCCCCAAATTCTGGAGCTGCCTGTGCAATCTGCTTGACAATGACTGTCCCATTAGTGGTTCTCAAACTTGACTGCTGGGGACACTCAATAACCATTTCTGAGGGGTGTGGTCGGGCCATGGGTCATTTTTGTAAATTCCCAGGTTATCCAATGCTTAGCCAGAGCTGGGAACCTTTGCAATGGTCCATAGGGCAGCAGACCCAGACGATCCCCCTGTCTGACTGTGCTCTTATGTCTATGCAAGCTTTCTGCCCTTCATCTCATTCTCTGTGGCAGGGGGCCATGTCTGTATGTAGGACGGTTTTCAGCTCTGGGTTGTAAATTGTCTTGCTTTCTGTTGAGTACATGGTATAACCAGGGTCCTGGCAGCAAGTATAAAGAACCCGAAGTCTGGAAAATTTGGCGAGGCCCAGTTCTCACAGTCTGGTTGCCCACAGTTGGTCTTGGACAAGGGTGGGGGAAAAAGATGTCAGGTTGTTAATAGCAACCCCAGGGCTTTACTTCTATTAAACCCCCTTGGGGGGAACGAAAGAGCCAGTAGAGAAAAGAAGACACTGTTTTAAGAGGGTCATTTACTCCTAATGATGAAGATAAACAGAGTAGGTAATTGTTTCCTGCCTAGAGAAGTGACAGGTCACTTGGGTGACCATGTAAATAGGTCTTATGTATAGGTATTTTTTTAACCTCCATTTTGTCTTTCTTATCAATTACCTTTCGTTACAAAATTAAAACTTCTATGTGGCACATGTTTTTCCTCTTTACAGAAAGATTTCAGTGACCATATTTGGCTAAAAAAATAAATTCAAAGTGGTGCTGGGGGGAGTATTTTGGTGAAAATTACCAGCAACTAACAAGACCAGCTGGGATCATGCTGCGGCATAATCTTTGACTTTCTGCAGCTCAATTACTTACTTTTCTTCACTTATCTTTCCCCAAACATAATGCCAATGGTCTTCAGGCTTTAGTTTATTGGCAGGTGCCACCTGGTTCCCCAACTATAGTTATTAAGTGGCTGTTAAACAATCACCTAGTTTAAGATCACTAGACCTGCTACCTACCCAGCCAACCCTAGAATGGACAACAGATGTACAGAGCGCTTAGGAACTACCCCTAAAAGGATTTATTCCCATTGCCACATCCTTCCTATGACACTCTGACCTCGTTCAAGGAACACCTGTAGCTATTTCTCAAGGAATTCAGCAAGAACATGAAATGGTCTCAAGTTCAAAGTTATCCCATGGTTTTTATTCTTTTATAGAAAGCTGCTTGACGTCTTGGTCCTATTCACCACGTGGATTTTATAATTACCTGCTAAGTCAATGGCTAAATATAAAATGCAGGAGTAAAATCATGGAGCTATATAAAGCCTGGACCTTAGTGAGTCCATTTTGTATTATAGTAAGGATGTAAAAAATTGTGAAATGTTAAATAAGTAATGGTATTCTGGATCCTTCTACCCCAGAAACATTCTTCAGTATGTCATTTGCAGACAGCTTTTGAGACAGTTTCAGAGACTTTCTTAGCCCAAAGAAGTGGGAACAAGCAGAGATATTCAAGAAAGCTTTTGCCAAATATCCTGTTGTGATTCAGAGGGTATTTTGGCGTTTAATTGACTAATTATCCATTCGGTTCCTTGAGAATGTTGGATTTCTGAGTGCCAGGGCCAGGGACACAATCAGTATTCGTGG
Source organism: Delphinus delphis (assembly GCF_949987515.2). Lineage (NCBI taxonomy): Eukaryota > Metazoa > Chordata > Mammalia > Artiodactyla > Delphinidae > Delphinus > Delphinus delphis. The sequence goes on along the minus strand of NC_082689.1, from coordinate 31,625,447 downwards.
TGGTGGAGAATGGGTCTGGCCAGTCCTAACAAGGTTTGGTGGTTTCTTCCCCTCTTCAGAACCTCCACCGCAAGAACAAAAGCTTACCTCTCCCCCAGCTCAAAGTCTCAACAGAAACGTTGTTATATGGGAGAAGGCAGAGAGACAATTAAAGGGCTGGAAAATGAGACCTATGAGAAATAGTGAAAGGAGTCGGGATTATTGAACCTGTGGAAGACAAGGCTGAGGGGGCCTTTAACAGCCTTCTGCTTGTCTCTGGAACAATCTCTCGTGCCGAGGAACACGGCCAGCTGTTCAGCATCTCCACTAAAGATCAACCGAGAGGAAGCGGGTTCAAGCTACAGCATTAGGGATTTAGGACACAAGAAAGAATTTCCTGACTTTGAGAAATGCTGAACATCAGGAAAAGTTACCCGCAAGGGTTGAGGAATCTCTTTCTCTTGGGGTATTTTAAAATAGGAGATTTTCTTAGCTGTCTTGAATGATTTAAAGGTCCAGACTAACACATGGGGGATGGAAGAGATATGACCAAATAATCTCTTTCAGAGAATCTTTTGGTTTGGAAAACTAAGAAGGCATTTTTCAGAATTATTTTTTTTTAAAATAAGATACTTAAATAGAGACGTATTCTCTACTGATCCTCGTATGTCAATTTAGTAAAAAATGTATGTTGAAGTAGTATTTAAAAAGGAAGGGGCAAAAAAAAACCACTTCTCATTTACAGTTTCATCTTTTTAAGTTATTTGTGCTTAAGAAGATAGAGTAATTACCTCAGACTCTGTGTTCTCACCTGTAAATTGGAGCCCAAAATAACTGCATTGCTTACATCATGAGGTTACTAGGCATAACAATTAAGAAATAAAAATGCTTTTAACGGTGGAAATAATGTCATACAAGTGCAAAACATCATTATGGAAATGTATTTTTGTCTAAACATCTATTTCTCTCTCTCTCTCATTTCTGTAAGAACCGAGTCAAGTCTGACAGAAGAAATTCTAAACGCTCAAGGTACAGCTGGCTGTTCTTGCCGTACCTCTGGCCCACTGTCAAGACGAAAGTTTAGAGAATTTCACTTTGAAGTCTGGCCTTGGAAGATCTCCTGATAGTCTGACAAACACAAGGGCTTCCAACTAGAATTTCAAACCTGGGCAAACATCTAAGCTCCCAATCAACCCCTTGGCTCCGTTGGATCCAGGTGAACGGGATATCATCCTGTTCCAACCGTTCCCAGGTGATTTTCACGTGCGTTGGGGTGGATCACGTGACCTGAAAGGCAGCGAGGGAAAATTGCCCGAGAGACCCTACTGCAGATTCTGGAATATAGCTCACGTTACAACATGCTGGTGTCATTTGCTTGGCTAAGAGGCTGTCAGGAGACTGCAGACAAGCCTTGGAGGCTCAGCCTTCTCTCCTCTTGCAATGTCTCCTTAATTTTGTGAGTGTTGACTAACTGGGGAAGCGTTGATGAAGAAACCGCTTCATAGATAAAGAATAAGGTCCTACTGGATAGCACAGGGAACTATATTGAATATCCTGTTTTAAACCATAATGGAAAAGAATAGGAGAAAAGAATGTCTATATTTGTAGAACTGAGTCACTTTGCTGTACAGCAGAGATTGACACAGCATTGGAAATCAACTACATTTCAATAAAAATAAATTTTTAAATAAAATTCAAAAAGAAAAAGAAAAGGAAAGAAAGAAACCACATCACTACTTCAGGACCTCTTCCCAGGGGACCTGGGTTTAACACAGAAGGGCAGCCTCTCTCCCACCCCCGTGGCTGCATGTTCCTGCCAGCACCTTCCCTGTCATATTCTTTTTTCAAAACTACCTCACCTGGTGAGACAAGTTCCCGGAGTCCTGGAGCTGGTTGTTTCCAAGGTATCAGTATTGATTTACTAGAAGAACTTCACTGGGATTCTACTCCAGAAAAATCCAGTCTCAGTTCTTTTCAAGCTTTCCCCTTGCTAATAGAAAATTTATTTTCTCCCCAAATTACCAGGCAAAGAAAAGAGGGGGGAAAAGGGTTTGTGATGGAAGGAGCTGGCTAATACCTAGAGAACCATAATGAGAATAGCCATTAAATCTTCAGACTCAGGAAAACTCTGCTCCCTAAAAAAGGGGAATAAAAGATGAAGAGAGGGGCTTCCCTGGTGGCGCAGTGGTTGAGGGTCCGCCTGCCGATGCAGGGGACACGGGTTCGTGCTCCGGTCCGGAAAGATCCCACATGCCGCAGAGCGGCTGGGCCCGTGAGCCATGGCCGCTGAGCCTGCGCGTCCGGAGCCTGTGCTCCGCAACGGGAGAGGCCACAGCAGTGAGAGGTCTGCGTACAGCAAAAAAAAAAAAAAATAAAATAAAAAGGTGAAGAGGGCAGCATTTATTCGACAGTAACTGGGCTACATAACCCACTGAATTCAATATGCAAGCAGTCATGGGGAGAGAACATTCATAACCACATCCTGAAAAAGGCAGCAGTGACCCCAGTGTCACCCACCTGTCCCGCAGTCAGAACGTGCCTTTGCAGCAAACCACTGAATCTCGAAAGGGAACGCTAGAGTATTTCCATTTTTATCCTTAGATTAGTTCAACTTTTTCTTGGGCCTGACTCTTGAAAAAAACCTTTTTTTCTCTTTCTGCTGGTCCCTTGGCAATTTCTTAGGTGTGAGAAGGAGAACAAGAGCTAAAACAAATGCTACTTCTGGGGAAAAGCCACATTCCAGATGAATTTCTGTTGTTTAGCTCATTCCCATGTTTTCCCTTCTCCCTGGTGTAGAGAGCATTTTTTACCCCACCCTACATGCTGTGCAGAGTTATAACTCAACATGGTGAAACTCACACCAAATCAAGTGTGAGGGGCGTGAAACTGATTTCTTGAGTCATGCAGTTTTAACTTTCGATTTAATACTTGCAGGGGAAAATGGGAGGGTCCCCCTCCCCATATAGTTAGCTACCATAGCAGGTTGTTGGAAGGAAATTACATTGATGAAACGCTTAGACAGTGATTAATATGCACCATAACTCATTGCGAGATCCCTGTTTCAGCATTCTCCTCGTCACAGAGGGATGTCCAATTACTCACTATATTGATCAGCGACCGTATTGCGTGGAATAGAGTGGCAGCCTCAGTTCATTTCATCCTATTGAGCGTTGGCCAGTAACAATTGCTATTTGGCACACCATTCCCAGAGACATTTGTCTGTCATCAGGGAGTTGATTAACAGGTTGGCAGTTTGGATGTTTGTGAAAAAGGGAGGAAAAGTGTAAATTCTGCTTATGAATTTTTTCTCATATCTGATGTGAAGGAAAAGGCAGTGTTCTCCCCCACTCCTCCAAATTTAGTCTCTATAATCAGCTGTTTGCCCCTGTCAACCTGTTCACATTCAACACTGTTCTGCTCTTATTTTTTATTGATAATCATGTGAATAATTAAAGTCCAAGTACATGAAACCCACATAAATCATCTTCAGTGGGCGTGTAATGAACCTGGGCACAGCCCTTGCTCACAGCATAAAGTAAGGCCAAAATAATCACTATGTAAACTAGGCATGTCGTTGCCTGCAGCAGAATTCATAGTAACCTGCTTGTCACTCAAAACCTACCACCTTCAAGGGAGTCAGCTAGCAAAGGACCCTTCTCTCCCCAGCCGTCAAGGCGACCACTAACTCTCTTGCTTTCCACTTGCCTCAACCATTGATGTTACGTAAGCAGGTAACATGCTATTTGTTTTGAAAGTCCCACCTGCTTCACTTGGCCATTCCTGCTGCAGCCTTAACATTTGCTCTGTGCTTACTTTTTTAAAGCCCAAGCAGCGCCTTCCAGGGCTATTAACCTCTCTCGCTAATGTCATGAGCTTGGCACCTGGGCTTTGCTAGACAAATCTAACAACATCTGCCATGCATTCTGCAACTTCCTTTTGATTCCTCACACTTTATTTTCACTTTCGTCTCCTCTTGCTGGTGAGATTTATGTCTGATCCCATTCAGATGCCAGGGAGCTGGTAACGTGCCATTCCTCCACAGGGCAGTGTGCCTTGCGAGAAATTAGGGCAGCCACTAACTCGGGGCTGGAAGGTGTTCCTGGTGCCAACATCCAATGACACCTGAAGCCTTTTACGGGAGAACCTCCTTGATTCAGAGGACACTGCAGCCTGAGAAACCGCTCATCAGTACACACAGGAACAGCTGGCACATTAAAAGCATCTTTGGAAAAAATCATTTAATTCAGACAATAGGTTACACATTTCCTACCCAGACCTAGCATCCAAGAGCACCATGTTGGCCGAAGCCCTGCTCTTTGCTCATCTGAACCCCCTCCTTCATAGGCAAGTCCCATTTTCCTTTTATGTCATGGTAATTGTTTAGGCCAGCCATTGCCTGGTATCACAGGGTCCTACCTGCCATCATGATTGTAGCTTTCACACACCTGAGATGACACCTAGATGTTTACTCTGATTGAAATGTTTAGGAGCCCATAGCTCTTCTTGGAGGCGTTACTGACTCCCCATCCATTTCCTTATGGCAGACATGTCCTCTGGCCAATGTTCTTAGGACTTCCGGATTGACAATCTTAAAGGAAAAATCCAAGATCCTGAAATATCCATCTGGCCTATTATTTTATTAGTCAACTTGTGAAAACTTAAACTTGTCCTCAGCTTCTTGGGATGAAAGATGAAGAATGTGCCCGAGAGAGAGACAGACTGTTAAATAAAAAATATCTACTTTCATGAAACTGTCACTAGTAATGAAGAATGCATTTCAACGTTCTCTACAAGGCATCCAGGACTATTTAAATGATCAAGGGAAATGAGCACTCACACCTCAAAGATCTTTTTTTTTTTAATATTCAGTAACTTCACTCGGCTTACCAAGCCTAAGATTTATCTTTTTCAATGAGCATCATAAAGTGTGAATTTTTTTTTTAAGAAAAATGCATGTTTATTTAGTTTACCAGCCCATGTGTCTTCACTGCATAAAACTTATTTTTATGATAAGGCCATAAAGTAAGGGATAATATTTTAAGGTCCTCCTCGTCTTAAAGAATTCTTAAATTGCTAGTGTTTGGGTGAGAGAAGAATGAGAGAGATCATTCAGTCAATGCTGATGCGAGTTTTATCTTAATTCTAAAGAACTCTCAAATATTCAATTTAAAAACATGTGTAATAGGCTTAAGTGAAGTAGGCAGCAAGATACATATCATATGGTGCTTGTGATAAAGAGACTCATAATTGAGGTGCTGTGAAAGAGCGGGCGCTGCCCCCAGATACATTGATATTACGTGTTTTTCCACTTGGATGCCCCCCTCCCCATGCACACTAATCCATGGGTCTGAGGGGGAATAACCCACTGCCATCCAATTTTCTGGGAGAATTTTTTTTCCTTTCTGAACGAGGCAATTTGTTCGTAAAGGAGCGCACACATTCATTCTTTCTCAACTAAATGGTCCTCACAAAAGAAAGATTGATTCTGGCATTGGAGATTAAGGTCACCAAATCAAAAAACCTAGTCAGATGCCCTCAATTTCTAGCCATATCCCCTCTTGTCTAGAAAAATAAGAAGGGAAACGGTGGTTTTTTTCCATGAAAGCAGAAACAAGAAAAGTTCAATATTGAATGCACAAAAATCTTACAAATGAAATGGGATAGCAGCTCAACCAGACTCTGGTTCTAAATATTTTCTACCTCTGAGGCAGAGCTTGACAAATACACACAAACACACACACATAGATGGTAATTTGACAAACGTTTATACAATGTTCAGCTCAAGGAAGGTAAAATATGAGCCCAGGTTGTTCAGACTGTAGTCAGGGAGACACATGTTAGCAAATTACAGAAAGCATGGAAATCATTAGAAACAGGAGTATAGACGGCAAGCTTGACTTTGCTTAGCAGACATCAGGGGAGACTCTCTTACAGGGAGGGTAGGGTTTTAGAAGGAGAAGTGGTTAGGGAAGGCAAGCCAAGGGCAAAACAGGCATGGTGCCACCAGCAGCCTATGAGAGCAAAATCACAATGAGGTTTGACCTTCTATTACAGGTCATTTATGACAGTAACTTATTTTGCAAGATCTTGTTCCCATCTACCAACGAAGGACCTCAGGTCCCCCCACATTCCCTACCTCACCCCCATCTCAAGTTTTTCCTGGAGTCTCCAGGAGGTATCTCACATGTGCTCACCTGAGACGTCCAGTCAGTTATCACCCGGCATCCACTGCCTTTTCCTCCTCTCCACTCTGGACCCCCAGGGCTGGGCAGCCTTGGGTCTGCTGGCAGGACTGTCAGTTCTGCTGAGTTCTGCTGCCCCAGCCAGGCCGACCCTATCAATGCAACACCTCCTGATTCCCACAAGACAGTGTTGTTCCCATGAGATCCCGTCTCAACTTCTGTGACTTCCCCTTCCCCCTTCAACTACTCTAGTGTTCTCAAACCTTGGAAGTGTCAGGTCAAAGGCTACGGAGGGACCAAACATACTGTGGAGTCTTACAGAAGTTGCAATGAGGAATTCTTTCCACTTTCACACATGGTTCCCACTCTCTGAAGACTCCAACATGGGGAACTAGGGACAACCCCATTGTAGTCCCAGATTCACCCCCTATCCCCACCCAGGCCAAGCTCGTATGCCTGGCTTCCTCAACCCTCAGGTGGATTTCTCTCCCAAGATGTGATTTGGCCCTCGCGCAAACACACGTATAGCAGTTTACTATGTGCCTGGATCCTCTCAGTCCTTGTGATGGATGTGGCTTATGTTCAAGCTGAGACCCTCCCCCATGCATGATAATTGGCAACATGATACGGAGAACTCCTTAAGAAGCCCCCTTTAAGTCACTACAACTGAGAAGAAAAGTCTTATGAATTAAAACTCTCAGTTATGAGAAGTGGGAAAACTGATCTAAAATAGCTTTTTTAAAACCCAGGACATTTGCTAGTTCATGCAGTTGAACAGTCAGATGGATCCACTTATACACAGCTTGATTCCCCCCTCAGACAATGTGATCAGGACTCGGTTTTTCACCTTTCATTTCTTGGTTCCACTTCCTTGGCTCTTCCATCAGGCTTGTTGGTGCCAGGGTAGCCGCCAGCATATCCCAGGACCATATCATCTCTGTGTATTACAAGCAGGAAGAAGAGAAGGGAAAACTTCTCTTTCCCAGAAGCCCTGGCAAAGTATCCTCTTGTATCTCATTGGCTTGAGCCATCTTGATGGCCAGAGTAACACAATGTACTGAATGGCTTAGGAATGTGCCCCTTGTTCCAGCCCTGGATCTGGGGATAGAGTCCTCTCTGCATGACTGAATGTGGGTAAAGGAGCAATCTCCCAGAGGAAAAATCAGAATACTGTTTTTTTTTTTTTTTAAAGGGCAGGAGGATAGAAGTTAAGTGACCAAAATTTAAAAATCAATATTATACCACAGTTTGTGTTCCTAAACTATCGTGGTTGTATTGGCACAAAGGTGATTTAACAACCTGGAGTAGAGTTATCTGCACTGCTGAGAGAGCCTGATGGATGTTAGTGTTTGCAGTGAAAGGTGTATGGGAATGGGCAAGAGGAGGGAGGTGGGCTGGGCAGAGAAACTCACCTGGGGCTCTGGATAGCTGGGAATGGGGAAGGTCTAACACTACTTGGCTCAATCAGATCAGAACCCAGAGAAGAATCAGCCATGGATCAGTTAAAATATATAAGATAGAAATAGTAGACTTTAGTGTAAAAGATAAACCAAAAAATATTTCAAGAAAATATAGGAGACTATATCATCTATGGGTTGAGGAGAACTTCCTAACCAAGATTAGGAATTCAGAAGCTAGATAAGAAAGGATAGGCATATTTGAATATATAAAAATCAAGAGTATTTGTATGGCAAAAGATTCAATAGACAAAATCACAAGCAGATGTCAGAATGTAAAAAATGTTTGTACCAGACTTAAAAGAGGTGGTATCTGTAACACACAAAATCTTAACACTGTCAAGAATAAGTCAAACAATGCAATAGAAAAGTCGGTAAAAGATACAAATAGACAAATCACTGAAGAGCACATCTAAATGGCCGAAGAAAAATTTTTTAATGCTCAAATTCACTAGAAGTCATGGAAATGCAAATTGAAATAACAACGATATGCCATTTTATAACCATCAGATGGACTAATTAGTAAGAATCATCACACCAAATGACGTGGGCTGGTAGGATGTAATGGAAAGACTATTTGTACATATGATGGCAGAAATGTGATGTGTTATAGCTGTTTAGGAAAGCAATTTAGCAGTAATTATAAAAACTGGAATTACGTTTACTATTCAACTCAGCAATTCTGCTCTTGAAAATTTATTTCATAGAAATAAAAGCACCAATACATGAAGATATTCGTGTGAGTGTATGTGTGTGTATGTGTGTGTGTGCGTGTGCGTGCACCCTTGCGTGTGTGTCATCATTGTTCAAAGGGACCAAAAAATCCCTCTGGAAACAAAATAAATGTCCATCGAGAGGAAAATAGCCAAAATTTTATAGAGTATTCACAACACAGAGTATTACAGCTCTGGTTCATTCTCTGTATGGCTGTATACCAGTTGACTTGGTTTACTTCATGGGCAAGTCAGGATAAGGAAGCACTTATATAATAGCATAGAATATAGAATATAACCTCATTTTCTAAAACAACAATGACAATTATGAAACCTATACTATATTAATACAAAGAAAATATGGAAGAGCGTATGTTAGATTTTTTTAATTGAATACTTAGGGAAGAAATATAGTGGTATAGAGAGTGAGGGTAACAAATCATTCTGGTTTTCCTGGGCCTGAAATAGTTTCCAGAATGTGGGTCTCTCACTGCTAACATTGGGACAGTCTCAAGTACTCTGGGGTGGCTGGTCATTCTAGAGATGCCAGTGTATAGAGTGGGGAGGGAAAGGCAAGCAAAAAGAGAGGGAAATATGACTAAAATCATGCAACCATACATATATTCATGTGACGTTATTTATCTGGGTTGATATTTGTAAAAATAAGTTTTAAAAATACTTATTTTCACAATTTCCTATAAGACTTACGGAAAGATTTAGGTCCTATTCACAGACTCCTCAGATTTAGAGGAAGCTAAAGGTAGCTTAGTTAGGAATGATTCATTCAGTAAATGTTATTAAACATCTATTCTGGGTATTAATTTATCTATTGCTAACACAACACATAGAGGCAGTCAATAAATGTGCTGAATGAAAAAACAAATGTCTGATCATAATTATAATACATATAATTACAGTTGATCCTTGTACAACATGGGTTTGAACTGTGCAGGTCCACTTGTACGTGGATTTTTTTCAATAAATACTACAGTATTTCATGATCTGTGGTTGGTTGAACCCACAGATGTGGAACGGCAGGTATGGAGGGCTGACTGTGGACTCGAACACGACTATAGGGCTTTTGGTATATGTAGGGGCTCCTGACCCGGATACCGAGGCATGACTATTATAACCACAGTATATTATAACATATATACAACATATTTTACAATAACAAAGGCTCTAATAGAGGTAAAAACAGAAGCCTACGAGAACACAGAAGAGGGAGCACTGACGTTGCACAGTAGAATCATGAAAACATAACAGAGGAGTATTAAGTGTTTGAAGAAACAAGTGAGAGTTTGAAGAATGGAGAAAGGGAAAAGGAAACTCCAGAAAGCGAGCACCCTGTGGAAGGACAAGAATCCTGCAAAAGCAGGGTGTATTTGGGAAAGAGTAAAAAGATCCTGGGGCCTGTGTATAGGGGCGGGGGGAGGTGGTAGAGGGAAGGCGAGAAGATGAGGCTACACAATTAGGGAGAAGTGAGATGTGAAAGGCCCGCGTACCCTACCAAGGAGTTTGAATTCATTTTGAAGACACTAGGGAGATAGAAGAAGCCTCACACCAGGGAAGAGACACAATTGGATTTCATCTTTAGGAAGATAACATGAACACCAAGATGGCAAATTGACTTTATGTCAAATGCCAGTTCCAATTGATTGGTCATGAGGGCGGGAAGGACAGTGCTCAAGAAAGGCTGTGTGGCCACCCACGTCTGGGCTTAGCACTTAAAGTGCCCCGACCGATTAGCACTATCTACTAGGGACGAGGGTGTGTTTCCTAACGCTGCACCTACAGGCACCGTAGAGGAGGAAACTCGTGGAAGAGGTCATGGTCAGGGAGAGCAGAGATTTTACTCATCTACGCAAGAGATGATGGATGTCAGTGACATCCCAGAGGTAGAGTGGAGCAACCAGAATCAGAAGAGATTTCGGGGGTGGAATCACTAGGACCTGCCGAAGGAAATTAGGAATGGACGAGATCCAGGCGCTAAGGGCATCTCTGGCTAACAAGCAAGTTTCAGAGGAGGATTGCTTTATGATATTGGAAGCAAACCCACTTGGCTTCCATAGACACCTCGAAGGAGAGCGTGATGACTCAGCAGTTCCGGGAGCTGCCGGGGCGCGTCCAATAATTCTTGCCACCAAAACACTCTCCGGTGTCTGTGCCCTGGCTGCTTACTCCAGCAGTCCTTGTGATTTATTCTCCAGGCAGCTCTTGGAAGTGGAAAGTTCATCTTAGAGCAAAAAACAGGAAGCATCCCCCCACTCACCTGGCTGAGGGGCCAGGAAGGGATATGTGTACTCTGACACACCAGCAGTGTAAGCTCCCATTATGTCAGCATGTTTACCATCACCAGGCACTTCCTGTGACATAGGAACACAGCTAAATGTCTTCACCAGCAAACAGGAAATGACTAACTTCAGGAAATCATCCCTTCTCCCTCCAACCTACCCTCCCAAATGGAGATGCTGTTGAACTTTCACTAAAAATATCAGTACCATCTAAAAATAAAGTTCCTCAACTCTGCCCTTGCGCCAGGAAATCCTGACCAAAGCTTGTTTTACATCACCACCAGCCGTCATCAAGTAGCCTCTCACAGGCACACCCGACCTGTCCTCTCCGCTTCCAGTTCATTTGGAAATCAATCCCACCTGCCTCCCTCACCAAACAGAGCGTGAAGCATGGCTGGCCACAGTTGTATCAAACAAGCGTCTTCCCAAGGGACAAATGGTCTTCCAAAATTCTTCCACCAGCACACACACCCAAGTGGGTTTGTTTCCTGTCTGGTCGACTTCCTCCAGGCTCATTATGGTTTCAGTGTCATTTCCCAGAGCAGGAAAGTGTGCAGGAGTGGGGACTTTAGCAGCCTGGAGTGGACGTGCAGTGGCCGACCTGGAAGAGAAAGGGTCTCTCTGAAGCCATTTGTTAGGAAACCATTGACAGACATATAAGTATTTGGCAGTGGCCCTATTCCTGAAGCTGGTTCCTGGAGCGCCTAGTTTGCTGCAGAGTTTATATTCTGTCTCGTGCAAAGAAGCCACAGCTGAAAGTTGGTATTTGCCTTTGGGGAGGAGAGAGTAGGTTCCTGATAGGCTGGATTGATCTAGAGATGTAGAGTTGGGAAGAAATGCTTGAACCCCAGTCCAAGAAGGAAGGATGGAAGAAATGAGAAATAATTCTTGATTCAACCCTTAACTCCTACATTCCTGGAAGTTTCCCTAATAACTGAATTGAGTTATTAGTTTTACTTCCCAAACAAGAAGGCAGGAAAATCTCAAATAGGGACCCTGACTCCAAGGAAAGTACCACAGCATAGTGGATAAAGGCTTTCAAGTTAGACTCCTGGGTTTCAATTCTGTCGTCAGCAATGTACAGCTGTGTGATATTGAGCTAGTTACTTAGGCTCTGTAAGACTCCTGTTTCTCAGCTATAAAAAATGAGAGTTTTACTAGGCATATACCCTGAGAAAACCATAATTCAAAAAGAGTCATGTACCACAGTGTTCATTGCAGCTCTATTTACAATAGCCAGGACATGGAAGCAACCTAAGTGTCCATTGACAGATGAATGGATAAAGAAGATGTGGTACATATATACAATGGAATATTACTCAGCCATAAAAAGAAATTAAATTGAGTTATTTGTAGTGAAGTGGATGGACCTAGAGTCTGTCACACAGAGTGAAGTAAGTCAGAAAGAGAAAAACAAATACCGTATGCTAACACATATATATGGAATCTAAAAACAAAAATGGTTCTCAAGAACAAAGGGGCAGGACAGGAATAAAGACGCAGATGTAGAGAATGGACTTGAGGACATGGAGAGGGGGAAGGGTAAGCTGGGACAAAGTGAAAGAGTGGCATGGACTTATATATGCTACCAAATGTAAAATAGATAGCTAGTGGGAAGCAGCTGCAGAGCACAGGGAGATCAGCTCGGTCCTTTGGTGTAGGGCGCGGTCAGCTAACTGCTACGCGGCAGGAAGCTGAAATAAGCTGAGTCATCCTTCCTGTGGCCACTGCGCTTGCGCTAAGTATACTAATGAGGTTTTAAAGCAGCGACCTATCCGATGCTGGCTCACAAGTCGCACCACCGGCGAAAGCCAATCACAGAACGACACATGTTCTTAATCCCTATATAAGCAGACTGCTCTAGGATTGCGGGGTCTTCCTTCCATCTTTCTTCAACCAAGCTGTGCTCCAATAAAGTGTGATACGAGAAGAATCTTGCGTGTGGCGGCTCGTTATTCTGCCGGTCAGAAACGGCTCGCCGCAAGTGGTGCCGAAACCCGGGAACTTCGCGCCCTGCATGGAGGACCGATTCAGAACTCGACACACGGAGTGGTAACCGTCGGTGAGTAGTCCAGTCAGGTATGTTTTTCGGGGGTTTGAAGCCTGAAGTTTTTACTTTCGCTTTTGTCCTTTTAGTGTTTCTCATGTTTTTCGTTTGCTTGTGGCTACGGTGCCACCAGCCCGATCGAGTGTGTCTTCCCTGGCCGATAGATAAGTCAAGCATTTTTGGGAATAGTTCGTCCACGGAGCCTACAATTGATTTTCATGAGCCTATTCAAGCCCTTTTAAGGGACCGAGGGCTAAAGCTCTCTCATAAAACCATAAGTAGGCTGCTACAAGATATCGAAAGTGCCGCGCCGTGGTTTGGGGTATCAGGCAGCTTGACTGTTCCGTCATGGGAAAAACTCGGAAAAGACCTAGAGGAGTGTAACACAAGGGGAGAACTTTCTCGAGGCGCTCTCCCCTTGTGGAGCATGATACTTTCTTGCCTAAAGGAAGGAAAATGTGAAGAAATTATTCAACGAGGACGTAAGGCTCTTAGCGTGTGTCAAGATAGCACATTAGAGAATGAACAAACAGGGACTACGGTAGACAGGCCTGAAATTATGAAAAGAGAAAAAAGAAAACAAAAGGAAAAGCAAGAAACGGTGCCAGGATTATATCCAATCCTAGATGAGTTTAAGAAATTATATTTGTTTCAAGATGAATTAAATCCTAGAGAGAAGGAAGATTTAGAAGGAGCGGCCGCGGCATATGAACAAGAGCGGTATGGGCATTGGTACATGCCGCCAATCGCTAGCCCACCATATTTTACAAGGCATGACCGCCCCTATAGAAGCCCGCGGAAATTTAAACCGCCGAGGCTTGGGTTTTTCTCAAGGGTCACTGAGTTTATGATTCCTATTACATGGAGGACCACAACACCTGTGTGGGTACCTCAGTGCCCTTTGTCAAAGGAAAAGCTGGAGACGGCATCCAAACTAGTGGGTGAGCAGTTACAATTAGGGCATTTAGAACCCTCCTAGTCACCCTGGAATAATTAAGAAAAAATTAGGGAAATGGCGTAAAGATTGTTTCTTTTCTATTCCTTTGAATAGTCGAGATAAAGCCCCTTGTATGGAGTTGCTTGAACAGGCCTTAGGCGTTTTGATTAAATATTTAGGGAATAGGGGATTGTTTCTTGCTCCCGAGGGAATACAGAAGGGAGATGTTGTAAATTTTTTAGGAGCTGCTGTACATGGGAATAAGATAGTACCTCAAGAAATTGAGATTGGGACTAATTGCTTAGAAGCATTGAATGATTTTCGGAGGTTGTTTGGAGATGTGAATTGGATTCGGCCATATTTAAGTTTAACCCGCTTGGATCTAAAACCTTTGTTTAGTGTATTAGAGGGAAATCCTGATCTTAATTCCCCACGCCAGTTGACCCCAGAGGCATTCCAAAAGCTTTGCTCTTTTTTGTCAAAAAATGCAGGTGATTCATATTACAGGCTTGCCCTATAATCCACAAGGCCATGGCCGACGAAAAGCCCAAGGAAGGAGTCAAGACTGAGAACAACGATCATATTAATTTGAAGGTGGCGGGGCAGGATGGTTCTGTGGTGCAGTTTAAGATTAAGAGGCATACACCACTTAGTAAACTAATGAAAGCCTATTGTGAACGACAGGGTTTGTCAATGAGGCAGATCAGCTTAAAGAACTCTTAATAAAACAAAAAGGGGGAATCGCAGAGAACTGTACCCCTAGACAGAGACTTTCACTTGAAAGAAACCTCTGCTGAACGCCATGTGGCAACAAACCATAAAAATTATGGCAAAGTGATGTGGAAAGATGTGTTGTCCAATCAATGGAAGGGCCCGGATCGTGTTATTACTCGATCCAGGGGATCTCTTTGTGTCTCCCCACAGGATCAAGATCCGATCTGGGTGCCATCAAGACTGACGAGAATTGTTGAAGAAAACTTCAGAGAAGATGCTGAGCTGGATGTTCCTGATGATTCTTAATCGAAGTCTTTGTATTAGTTGGAATTCCACAAAGGATTATTCAAATTGTGCAACTGAGTGCTGCCGGGCTGGAGCCCGTTGCCTTTGGAGATTTTGCCTCTTGGCTCTCTTCCGCCTTTTCCTCCTTTGGGGAGTGGGTGGGGGTAGGAATCTTTGGAGTCTGCTGTGTATTTGGGATTATGCTGTGTCTCTGGTTGGTCTGTCGTGTGCGCATCAGGGCACATCGAGATAGGGTCCTGCTCACTCAGGCACTTCTGGCTATTAATGAAGGAGATTCTCCCGCAGCCTGGCTCTCCGCCCTGAATAATTCGAAATGATTGCCCTTGCACAGAGAGGCCTTGTTGCCATTGCACCTCTATAGGGAGTCATTCATTGTCATTCATTGTCCTGATTGCCCTTGCACAGAGAGGCCTTGTTGCCATTGCACCTCTATAGGGAGTCATTCATTGTCATTCATTGTCCTGATTGCCCTTGCACAGAGAGGCCTTGTTGCCATTGCACCTCTATAGGGAGTCATTCATTGTCCTGATTGCCCTTGCACAGAGAGGCCTTGTTGCCATTGCACCTCTATAGGGAATCAGCCATTATTCTGAGTCAGCCTTTGCACCCTGCAGCCCTTGTTGGCATTGCATGCAGGAAGGTGTCTCAAACATGCCAGCGGAAAACTACCCTCGAACAGTGAGCACATCATGAGGTGAACACTTGTACGGGCTACATTCTGCTTGGTGTTCTAGTAAATAAAAAAGGGGGAGATGTAGGGCGCGGTCAGCTAACTGCTACGCGGCAGGAAGCTGAAATAAGCTGAGTCATCCTTCCTGTGGCCACTGCGCTTGCGCTAAGTATACTAATGAGGTTTTAAAGCAGCGACCTATCCGATGCTGGCTCACAAGTCGCACCACCGGCGAAAGCCAATCACAGAACGACACATGTTCTTAATCCCTATATAAGCAGACTGCTCTAGGATTGCGGGGTCTTCCTTCCATCTTTCTTCAACCAAGCTGTGCTCCAATAAAGTGTGATACGAGAAGAATCTTGCGTGTGGCGGCTCGTTATTCTGCCGGTCAGAAACGGCTCGCCGCACTTTGGGACCACCTAGAGGCATGGGATAGGGAGGGTGGGAGGGAGACGCAAGAGGGAGGAGATATGGGGATCTATGTGTACGTATAGCTGATTCACTTTGTTATACAGCAGAAACTAACACGTCATTGTAAAGCAATTATACTCCAATAAAGATGTTAAAAATAAATAAATTAATTAATTTTTTAAAAAATTTTAAAAAATGAGAGTTGGCATGAAGATGAATTAAAATGCATAGCCGGTGCTCCCTGGATGTCCCTATCCGTTTTCCTTACTGAGCGCCTTACCACATGGTGGGCACACTTCTCGTGCTGGAGAGACTTTGCAGAGAACAGGACAGGCAAGATGCCACAGAGCAGGACACACAGTGTGCAATTAATCCGGAGTGGTCGGTTGATGGGAAGGGCGTGTGAGCTCACTAATGAATCCAAACTGAGAACAGTTCCGAGGAAGACACTGTTTCATTGAGATTTCTCAGTCCCGGCGCCAGAGAGCCCTGGAAGAAGGAGAAGGAAACTGTGATGCACAAGAGCTTCCGGGGGGTGGGTGCGCACACATGAGGCCACGCTGGGCTGGACGATGTCCCCTCAGACCTCCCTGTCTGCTGGAGCACTGTCTCCGGAAGGGCCTCAGGGAAGGACTCAGTGGTCACTGCAAGCCTGGCCCCCGGCAACTGGGCAGGCAAAGAGACTCCAGCCACCTCCCCGGCACGGCAGCAGAAGGGGGCGTTGCCAATGTGTCTGCAAAGTGGTGATGGGGAGGGAATCATGGACTGTCCGAAGGCAGTTTAGGAGACCAGGAGGTGGGCACAGAATGCGGACAGTGACGGCAGTTTAACAAGAAAAAGCACACTAAGTTTGTGGGTTCAAATGGAGCCTTTGCACTGAAGTTGTTGGTGACTCTGGGGGGCCTCATGTAAGCAGGAGCCAATTTGATCCTCTTGACTGCCTAATGGTGCTCCTTGCTCTGAGGTTCCTAAAAGTTCTTCTCTGTCCCCCCCACTCCAGGTCTAAGACAAGGATCAGATTCCAGGATGTGCTGTAGCACCTTCCCCCAAAAGATATCTACCTAAATGTCTATCATCTATCATCTGTCTATCGACGGATCCATCAATTCATCGATCCATTGATATGGATTTATATACAGTTGATCTTTGAACAATGTGAATTAGTGGCACCCACGGTCCATGCACTCGAAAATCTGCATGTAACGTATAGTCACCCCCTCCCTATATGCTGTTCCTCCCTATCTGTGGTTCTGTGTCCGTGGATTGAACCAACTGCCCATAGTGTAGTACCATAGTATTTACTATTGAAAAAAATTCACATCTAACCAGCATTGTTCAAGGGTCACCTGTGTATGATATATATACTCTATCAAAACAAATAGCAACGAAAACCTGCAATGAACAAGAAGAAAACAAATAGGAAAAAAAAAGAGAAAGAAAAAAACCCCATTAGGTCACAAGAAAGAGACAGAGTTGCCTGTGAGCCTTCTCTGGAGTACCCAGAGCACACTGACTGCCCTTGCCCTCCCTTTGGAACCCAGGAGAGCTCACTGAAGTAGGAGACAGCAGGGAGATAAGAGAGATGCTTCCGATATTAATTAGAATCCCAGCTCCCTGAGAGCAGAGATCTTCGTCTCTGGGTCAGTGAGGACGGCAAGTTCCCACAACACTGCCTGGTACTGGTCGCCTCTCAACGGTTATTTGGTGAATGCATTTCATCACTTGCTAACTCTACCCCATTGTTCTCCCAACATCTTGTTCTGAGGACTCTGTGTGCGGTATAAATGCCTCATTTTCATATCAGTAAATACTGTGTAGTTAAGTTTTCATTTCAAATGTTGGTTGTCATTCAAGACGCTCATCGTAGCCAATGCCCTTATTCCTAACAGTTGAGGGAATCAAACCCAGGTCGTATATATCAAATTCTGTTTCACAAATTCTAGTGAGGCCCCAAACTGGTGTTAGGTTATTCCTTAACATTCATGCTGGCCCAGTAGTAATTTCAAAGCTCTAGAGATGGTCACAGTCAGGGATTCAGCCCTTTCCCTCTGAGCCAACTACACTCACTGCCTCGGAGATGTGGGGGTTTTTTTGGTTTTGAGGGTCATGACAGAGTAGATCCCCTAGGGGGCAGTGTGTGCACACGTTTCAGCCAAGCGAGGAGTGCATTTTATGGCTGCTGAGGTAATTGCCACAGCAACTGGAGATCTGGGGGTCTGTGAAACAAAATGCACTATACAAAGTTGTTCTTTAGGGAGAGCAGGTAAAGGCAGCCTGAAAGAATTGAGCAGTGGAGGAAAACCCGGTGACACAGCAGAAAATTGGGGGATGGCAGTTTTAAAGGCTCCAGCCACTGAATTGCTTAAGGTTCAACACAGGAAGATTTGACATGCTCCTTAGCATTTGCTAAAGGGTTTTAAATAATTTTATTTATTACCTTCTACATTTCACGTTTCTGAAATCCATGCAGAATTGTGTTTCATTTTCTTATCTATTCTGGGTGGCAGTTCAAATTCAATTAAAGTTAACCAGTTTTAATTAAGTAATAATAGTTCACACTGTGTTATTGAGGGCTTATAATGTCCTGAGTGTTATACTGAAATGACATGATTTAATTATTTACATTACCTTGTATAAAGCTCCCATTGCTACGAGATGAAGCCTCTTCTCATTTTGTAGAGGGGCAGACTGGTATAATTTACATGTCACTCAAGATCCCAAGCTTAAAAGTTGCATTCAGACCTATGCTCTGAATTATTTTACTATTTTACCTTCTAAAGCAGTGCCTCTCAAACTTTAATGTGTACACGTATTACCCGAGGATCTTGTTAAAATGCAGATTTGAACTCAGTAGGTCTGGGTGGGGCCTGAGAGTCTGCATTTTAAGGAGGAGCAGGTGATGCCAATGCTGCTGTCCGTGGACCACATTTTGAGTAGCAAGAACCTAGCTAGAGGAGTGTGGGGAGAGAGAGGCAGATATAAAGATGTGCATGGTACAGCCCCTGCTCTCAAGAAGGTTATACTAGTAGGAAAGGTTAAGACAAGTACACAAGTAACAATATTGTGAGAGAACACAGGTACAGAGGTACAAAAGGGCCACAGAGGTACAAAAGCAGAATAACTTAATAGATACTAAATGAGGGACTCCTAGGGCAGGACAGTACACCCCAAATCTTCGGAAGGGACGGGCAGGATGAAGAAGACACAGCACCTACCTGCAGGGTGCTGGCAAGCTGGTGGGGGAAGGCCGATGGATACACAGAAAACCCTAGAGCTGGCATAAGTTTATGAAAGAGACTCCCAGGAGGGCTGTGGGAACAGGAAGGAGGGACGAGGTGACGTCAGCCAGAATCTCCAACGTGATTGGAATTAGAAAGCAATGTATTTAAGAAGCTCAAGTACTAACGGCTCTCAGCTGGCCCTTGATCCAGAGGAAGGCTTCATGAAAGAGATGGTGTTGGTGGTAAACCACGCAAGAGAGATGGAGTTTTGACAGTGGATAGAGAAGGTCACTTCAGAGAGAAAAACCAATTTAAGCCAAAGTTCTGAAAGGTAAGAGCACCAAAAGCTAAGTTGGGAATGAGCACAGCATCCTATTTTCCTGTCGGGACACTGTATGGAAAGCCATGTTTTAGAGCAGGCGCTCTCCATTCATATTAAAAATCACTTTAAAGAGTTGGAAAAGATTTTGATGCTGGGGGTCCATTCCCAGAGATTCTGATTTCGTTTGTCTGGGACTCGGTATGTCTTTGAATCTTCCTGTTTTTAACTACCTGATACACATGTGCAGTCAGGTTTGAGAAGCATTACCCTACCGAAGTGGTTCTCAAAGTGTGACCCCTGTACCAGCAGCATCAACATCACCTGAAAACTCATGAGAAATGCAAATTCTCAGGCCCCACCCCAGACCCACTAAATCAGAAACTCTGTGGGTCGGGTTCAGGATCTCACTTTTAACAACCCCTCTGGTAATTCTAATGCAAGTCAAAGTTGGAGAACCAATATTCTAGAGCCTTGCTGCTCCAAGTGTGGTCCACAGTCTGTTCACTACACTAGCATCACCTGGGTGCTTATTACAGATGCTGAGTCTCAGGCCTCACGCCGTGGCTAATGAATGAATCAGAACCACAGTTTAACGAGATCCACAGGTGATGGGTCCGTAAAGTTTGGGAAGCACTTTGAATTTCTGAGAAGTCCAAACTTTTTAAGACAGTACTGGGAAGCAGCTGAAGGTTATAGAGCGGTGACATAATTCATTAGGGTTCTAGAAAGAACAATTTGATAATTGTGTGTAAGATGGATTGACTATAACAGATCCTGCACGATACATCTTATCTGATCCTGCAAGATAATCATAGAAAATTTGCTTGCCACTTATAACTCCCCAAGACTTTCTTCTCCCTGTTCATTCCTTCTTCTTCTAGGCTCCAGCAGAGAACACTGCACTGGGGCCTTGGGTAGGAGCCTGCCTCACCGCTCAGAGCGCCTTTCATGGTGAACTCCTGCCAGCCATTGATCCAACAGTGGGAGTTATCTCAGCAGTGCAACGGCACTCAGGCCCCAGTTCCAACTTGTATAATATTTCTGATAATAAGAGAGCCCAAATGAAGTATCCTTTAAAAGGCCTTCACCGTTAATTTGGCACAGGGAAAAAAGCCAGCATATTATACGAGGTTTTCTAGTCATCCTGCTTGTGCTATATAGACTCTTTGAATAGATGTCCATAATGAGATTACTCAAAATAGAATTCATTACCTGACTTAAGATTTATTGCTTTTTAACTAGAAATACAGGGCTATACACATTCTGCTCCCAGAGTTGGCTGTGTGACGGCTCTGCTTCTCCATTCCAGCATGGGTACTGGAAGGAAACACTAAAGAGAGCAGGGTCACAGACCACAAGAATGGAGAAAACAATGCGGCTTCATTAGGACAGGAGCATGGGAGCCCAGGCCTCTGTTGCTAAGTTCTGCTTCCACAGTCTCACCATGGGGACCGTGGATGGGCCAGTCACCTCCCCACTAGCGTAATTGGAAAGACTCTAAGGGGCCCTGAAATGCTGAAGTGCTGTAAATTAGCAGTGTTCAGTTCTGATGAGCATTAAAGGGAGTGTGTAGTTAATTCCTCCACACATGCTGATCACAAAGTCTTCCCACTGGGGGCTTTTCGCTCGGAGCCTTGCAGGTCCATTTGTTCTGCCTGGCTTCTCCACCAGGGCAAGGGCCTCAAGGTGAGTTAATAGGCTTGGCTTCCCAGTACTTTATTGTAATCTATATTTACCATCATCATATATATTTTAACAAATCGCTGGTGCATGGCACGCCATTGAACGCTGCACAAAATATGTAACAGTGGCAGGGCCCTGGTCTCACTGGCAGGGGGTGGCAACTGCATCCAAGGGGGCACTGAGGGTGTCCTATCTTGCCCACTAGCTTATGATGCTGCTTTGTCCCCACATGCTTTACCATCTGTCACGTGTCTTCCTAGGCCTTTGCTTCTTTACACTGTCCTGGGCCACCTCCCCTGGACTGGCACAATCAAAGGGAGGTCACGTCAATGCAGTCGCCTCTTACAAACCCTGTAAGCACTGCCCATTCGACGGCCTCGGCCTCTGTCCTTGCCCCCTTTCTTCCTCAAGCACTTTCCCCCTGGTCTGCAATGCAAAACTACTGCTGATGGTGGCTCTGCATGAGATAATAATCTTAAATACACGATATTTGCATGGATAATACGATAAAGTAAAACAGGATGGGCAAGTTGATAATTGCAGATTAGGAGGAAATATAATTAGCAACCCAACAAAAGCCAAATTTAGGGGGTAATAAGCATGATGTGTTAGAATTGTTACGAATGAGATATTTTCATATGTTCTCTATCCCTGAGGTTAAAAACCTGAGCAGCCTCATTGTGTGTTGTGGAAGTGTATCTGAAATGACGTGTTCTATTTGTTTGTTTCAAGATTTCACATTTTAAAAGCAGAAGAAGCTATTATTACAGAGATTTTTTTTTTCCATCGCTTTAGGAACTAACAGGGGGGAAAATGCCATCAGAGGTTATAATATCACCCTGGACAATTGCAGGACGAGCCACCGGCCTGAATTCTTGTTATTATTTTAATTTGTATATGGACCTTGTCAGATAGCCAGGCAGTTTTTAAAATGCAAACCAAGAGCCATCATCATCTGATGTTCCTGAGACAACTATGACAATGACAAGGTGCTGTTAAAGGCCATGTTTGCACTATCAAGATAATGAGACAGTGGCCCCCGCCGCCTGATCATTTCAGCTGTCTTTTAGTCAATTTGGATTGTCACTCGGGCAACACGCTAGACAGATCTGGAATTAGTCGTTTATAAAGCTAGAAAATGTCACATTTTTCTCTCTTCGGTGAATGCAAAATGGTACAAGCTTCTTCGTGTCCCACGACCTTCCAATCTAATAGAGAGAATACGTCTACCACCAGACCCTCAGCGCTGACTGGGGTGCTGGGACTCGCCCACGTGGCCTTTGCCCCGGCTTGATGGTAAAATCGTCAGGTCAATCTTTTGCAACGTGCTAGAGGCATGGGCCTCTAGACATATGAATTTTGTGACTGTCCAGGGTGTTGAATTCTAGGCCGTGGCATTCCTTCTGGGAAAGCTGTCCTCTCTTCTACCTCCTCTGCCAGTTTGAGGCTCTTCCGAGAAGATCACATGATGCTCTCAGGGCCTCAAGCGAATTTCCAATATTCTCACGCTAAAGTCCCGAAACATCCGTCAGTGAGTCCGCGTGTGCTCTTGCCTGGGCCGGGGGCTGCTAGAGTCATCAATAGGATGTGCCCAAATGGTACATTTAGTTTGTGGAATTATTGAACAAGGGTCCTAAACTTATTGATTTTTGTTATTGTTTGTTGGTGTTATTCCTGTAATATGTCATAGAACAAAGCTAAGACTCTTATCTGAAATACTTATTAACCATCCATTGCTGGAATATGCTTGAATTGCAGAAATTGACTAAAGGTTGGGAAGGGGGTTGAGGTTAAAAGGATTTCACAAAATCCTAAAAGAGAAAATATCTTGTACACTAACATATCTTAAAAGCTTACGGAAACACTTTTGCCAGATGACTGTACTTGTCAAAATGTCCACTCCTTTTCTTTCTTAATTCTGCGTGGAAATGAGTCCTTTCTAACTATAAAATATTGAAACACTTATATAAGTTTATAGAGTGAAATTTCAAAGTTGCCCTTCATTCCCCCCTCCATTCTTTCTAAACTCACATCCTTTCCAGGAAAGCAGATGCTTCCTTCCAGTTCTTTTCCTATGATTTTATAATATATATGTACATGCATATATATCTTTAAAAAAATAAATGGGATCATACCATACATACTGTTCTGCCACTTGATTGACCATTAAATACGATTTGAAGATTGTTTTCTGTATCAGTGCATATAGCACTACCTCATTCTCTTTAACAGCCACCTAATGTTCCATATTAAGGATGAATCATAGTATATTTACATATTCTATTAAATATTATTTATGATTTTATTTTATTTTTCCAGTTTCAAACCCTGAACATTCTGGAGCCCGTGTACAAGTATACCTTTAGGTTGTGTTTCTGGAGTAGAATTGCTTTTATAACTTTAATAACTACAGCTACTTCCCTTCCAAAAGGGCTCCTCAACTACAGTGAGATTTTTGCAGATTCATAATCAGAGTACTCTCCAAATATATTCTCTTAGAGACAATAGGCTCAGTACATTGGAAATAAACAGACCTGAGTCTACATCTCTGTCAGTTCCGAAGTTTCGCTCCCCAGGCAAGCTCACTAAGCTTCAGTTTCCTTGCCCATAAAATGAGGATACAATTACCGATCCTGGAGGGCTGTTGGGAGGATAAAGGTGATAACATCTCAAAATACTTGGCACTTGGTAGGTGCCTGATAAGCCATGTTTATTATTAATGAGTCCATGACCTGAATTCCACAACTTGAGAGAAGTACAGTAACCAGCAGTTTCCAGAAACAGAAGTGACATCCTAAGAATTAAAAAAATCAGATGAATATATACATAGAAGCCACATTTTGCTGGTTTTTGGTTTCATCAGTGTTTCTATCTCCTTCTTATTAAAACCATGAGAAGCCACTAATTGTATGCTTCCTCAACCTTTGATCTACACCTGCAATTCAGTCTCCGGAAGTAAACTCAGCACAGACAGCATTGCTAGTTTACTTCTGTATATTTTATATGACATGGAGGTTTATGCAAGGAGTTATGCTATGTTAATTTTAGGTTCCCAGGTTAATATTAAGATTAACTGGCATTCCCTGAGCACACACTGATGTAGATGTCCAACCTAATTTATCACTCTGGCTTAATGAAGAGAGTTGTCTTTCCCTGTCCCACCTCCCACTGCCTTTGCGGCCAAGGTTATCTGTATAGCTGTCTCTACCTCAGCTTCCCGGCTTTATATTATGGTGTGATTGTTGGCACTAGCTGCCCTTCATATTGTGGGCGGGGGCCTCTAAGAGAACACTTATTTTTAAATTAATTTACCTCATTTGAATCATAGCTTTCAACTGTTGTAGCAAACCTGTCATGCACCTGATCTCTCACACTTAGATCGAAATGTCTGCCAGGCCACTCATTTATTGCCAAGAAATCATTCAGGGCTCATAAATGAGGAATGGTTTCCAAATCTCCATGTCCAGTAATATCCGCATTGCCCTAAGCTCTATCTCACCTAGTTAATTCTTTCTCTTAGCTGCCAGCTGCCATCCACAAAAGAAAAGCAGAGGCAAATATAAAGGGATAATTATGGGAAGACTTTTTATTTTTAAAATGGCTTTTCGTGGTTTTAAAAAGAAAGATGTAAATCAAAAGCAACAAAACGCAGCTCCAGCAGACCTTCGGCAGAGGTGTGTTTTGAAGCCTTGCTTGTTCTTGGAATGGCATGGTGGAGAGAAGAGAGCTTCACCGTTACAACAGTCTCTGGTCTCACTCTACCATGCCATTTACTGGTTGGGTGACCTGGGGCGTGTTACATGGCCCCCGTGTAGTTCCTTCATCTCACCAATAAAATGAGGTTAATTTCAACACCTACCTCATAAAGTCAATGTGAAGATTAAATGAGACAAAAATGTAAAGCACTTAGTGCCCTGCAAAAGTTATATACATGTTGGTTTTGGTATTTGTGTTTAAGAGCCCAGGGTCTGGGATAGGCTGCCTGAATTCAAATCCTGCCACTTCTTACCTGGGTGACCCGGAGCAGGTAGCTTACTCTTTTGAATGTGCTTCTTCATTTGTTAAGTGGGAATGATAATGGTATGTCAGGGGATTCTTTTGAGAAGCAATGGATGATATACAGTGTTTGGCATTTAGAAAGTATTCATCAATATACAATATCAGTTCATATTCTTTTTTGATGAACAAGATATTTGTTCTACGTCTATAAAAAATTTGCTCTGGTATAAGTGGCCATGGATTCCTACACTCTCTCTTCCAGTTTCTTACAGAATCTGGTTTTAAAATATACCTAGGTCCGGGCTGCCCTGGTGGCGCAGTGGTTGAGAGTCCGCCTGCTGATGCAGGGGACGCGGGTTCGTGCCCCGGTCCAGGAAGATCCCACATGCCGCGGAGTGGCTGGGCCCGTGAGCCATGCCCGCTGAGCCTGCGCATCCTGAGCCTGTACTCTGCAACGGGAAAGGCCACAAAAAAAAAAAAAAAAATATATATATATATATATATATATATATATATATATATATATCTAGGTCCACAGAAAACACATCTTATTAATATGTTGGGATTTTATTGATGAGGCAACATGTAACCAGTGGACGTTGGGCCTCAGCCAGAGCAGTCATTACTGAAATAACAGATGGACCTAATTGTAAGGTGCTTTTACCTTAAAGGTCAGCCGGTGCCATGTAACTGGAGGCTGGCATTATGGGAAGCTTCCAGTATACTATATTGCATGTCAATATTAACACAGGTTCTGTTAGTGCTACATGAATGTTACAGTATTTAGAGGCCTCAGCTTTCTATTCTGTGTGTACAACCATGCGTGTGGACACACACGCACTCACACACACATGCTTTTAGCTGGGACCACTGGCCACCTCAAGTCCCATGATTCTGAAAGCTGACATTATTGTTCAGGGACTCCCATTTTTCAGGGTAGTTGCACAGTTGAAATGAGTCCTTGCTGCTTGGAAGGCTTGTTGCATAATTTCATTTGGCTGAGACAGGAGACAAGTACCTCGTTTTAATTAGAATTTCAAGCAAAGTGCATTATGTTGTTGTGTGTTATTCCAAGAGAATATACCACACCAAGGACAGCTGTTGATAGAGTAAAGCATTCTATTTATTCTGCCTAAGAAATATAAATCCATTCATTCACTTCACAAGCTCTCTCATGACGCTGCTCCTAACACGTCCCCTGGCACAAAAAGATGTGCCCCGAGGCTCTCCAAGACAGTCAATGTGTTAACCAAGATGCCAGGTAATAACCATGGCGCCCAGGACAAGGTGGCATTGCCACGTCATTAGCAGGCAAATCGCAGGCCTTATCCTGCTCTCTGTGTCTCTTCTGGCTTGCTGCAAATCACAGAACCCTCGGAGGGATCCCCTTTCCGCCTGTTGCCCTGAGAAAGG
Organism: Delphinus delphis; assembly: GCF_949987515.2. Lineage (NCBI taxonomy): Eukaryota > Metazoa > Chordata > Mammalia > Artiodactyla > Delphinidae > Delphinus > Delphinus delphis. The sequence goes on along the minus strand of NC_082689.1, from coordinate 31,599,096 downwards.
GCCTAGCTTGTGTTGAAGAAAACCGGAGGCTATGCTGCTTTAGACGTGCAATTAAGTCCCTGCTGCTCTCCAAACCCAATGAGTCCTTCCAAGTAGTCATCTAATTTATTTTTCCCATTTTCTAAGTAATGCCACGGTAAGCGTGTTCATCATTTTAGACTCACTGATCCTAATTCCTAATTCAGATTTGTTTGTTCAGTAGAAGGTAAACAACCCCAAGCTATCACCCACCCCCATTTATTTGGAAAGAGAGTTTCAGTGGGAGAAGATAAATAGCATGTCAAACGTGGTTTGGAGGGGCTGTGACTGAATAATTTCTGGTTTCCTTTGCCTGGCTCCAGCTGTTGTGGCCCAGTGTGACTCTGGCAGCTGTGTGCTGGCTTGGCTGAGCTAGTATTTAGTCAAATCAGATCAATACTTCTAAGTATTTGTCTGATACAATAATCTTAGGCCAGTCCAGAAGTTCACACATTGAACCACATGGGTGGGGATGACTTGTTTCTAGTTATCAGTCCATGAACACAAGCTCAACTGGTTGATACCTGTAATCCTAAAATTCCTTAGAAAATTAAAGGCAGGCCACACTTAAGAGATTGGACGACCCATGTGGCCCTGGGGCTGCATCAACTATATTCCACAAACATTTATTGGGTGCTACTATATACAAGGAAACATAGGAGATAAAATGATCAGCAAGATGTCCCAATTCTCAAGTATAATTTAATACCAGACTATAAAAACATCAGTAGTTGATTAATTGTTATTTAGATTTGGCCTTGTTCCAAAAGGCTCTAAGGGGGAAGAATATTTGTAAAAATATATCTATAAGTCAAAATGAAATTAAAAAGTATTACATGAGATGGGGTTGGTAAAAATTAAGGGTGGAGAAAATTCAAACGAAGCCAGAAGTGAAGGAAGTTCAAAAAATATATATGATGAGAAATAATGCTTACCAGATGAGCCATAAATTTGTCCTGGAGCTTCCTGGAAGCTGACACAAAACCAGAAACAAAATTGGTTTATTGTACTATTGATGGTGTCTATATTGATCTTGCTAAGATAAAGGACTACAACAGGTATGGAGACTACACAGATTTTGCTCATAAAAAGAGGACTTTGATTTGTCCTAGTGAGTATCCATGACTTACTTATAGAGAATACAGTCCCGATTTTCACTGACTGGGAGCAAGGACTGTTTGTTCCTTATGTCACAGGCATTCCTTGTTGCAAATACCCCCCTCACATACACCCCAGGGTCTGAAAATGCTAGATGTTGGTTCTCCCAGACTCCCTTGGACATGTGATCCAATCATGGCAAATGGGACCCAAAGAGTAGAATTCTGTGAAGCTCCTTATTGATGAGCACCAAGTCTGGAAATATTTATCCTTGTTCTAGAACAAGTAAAGATACTATTATAAACATTAATGAGTCTCATGAAAAAAGACTATAGTGTAAAAAATGGAAACATTTGACTCAAAGCAGGTGCTTTTTTTTTTTTAACATCTTTATTGGAGTATAATTGCTTTACAATGGTGTGTTAGTTTCTGCTTTACAACAAATTGAATCAGCTATACATATACATATATCCCCATATCTCCTTCCTCTTGCATCTCCCTCCCACCCACCCTATCCCACCCCTCTAGGTGGCTCATTTCTGAAAGGGATCTACTGCAAGACTCAGAAGATAACATTGGGAAATCATTGGGAATCCTTGAAAGAATGCAGGAAGACAGCCACTACAAATTAAATGCTTAAGGAGACAAAAAGCTGAGATTAAAATTCAGATCAATGGAATTAACAAAGATCCCAAAAATCTAAAAAGGTAATGGGACTTCCACGTAAAGATGGAGCTTTGAACTAACATCACATCCCTCCCAAAACCCTTATAAAAGTACTGTATATATGTCTCCACATGAGTAGCAAAAATAGAAGAAACAAAAAGGGAAAATTTTGAAGCTGAGGTTTATGTGATAGGATAAAATGGAGAATCTCTAGGCTTGGGGACACCAGTGGAGATCCCTAAGGTTCTATACCACAACAGGAGAGGTAAGTACATGTTTACATACTGATTGCTGAGCTCTAGTCCCTTCTTCCATTGGCTCCCAAAATGCAGGACTTCATTTTTCAGGAAAGAAATAGATGAGTCTTCTTCAGGGGATATGGCCACCCCTTGGTGGAAAAAGCCCCCAAATACTAACAACAGAGACATTAAAAGCTCTTCGTGATTCACAAAGGACAAGGTGCGCCAAGGCACTTGGAGAACCCCTTATCAGCCCATTAGCACTCCCCTCTTAAATATGAGCAAACAGTCAAAGTTATCCATTAGTCCACAAAAAGCTCCCAGTGTAAAATACAAAGGCAAAAACAAAAGACAAAAAGAGACTGGAAGAAAAAGACAACGTGCATGGAGAAGAGAACATTAAAAATTAAACTGTAATTAATATCACCTGAAAGATTAAACAGTTACATACATAAAACAAGAACGGGATGCTCTGAAAATGGAACACGAAAACAGAAAATGTAAAAGATCTTTTGGATAATATATTACACAGCACAGGGAAGTATAGCCACCATTTTTAATAACTTTAAATGGAGTATAATCTATAAAAATATTGAATCAATATATTGTACACCTGAAACTACTATAATATTGTAAGCCAACTATACTTCAATAAAAATCGATCTTTTGGATAAATACAATGAAAAATTGGAATTCACATGAATGATAGTGAAACTCTGAATCATGTGGTAATCTCTGAATCAGTCATATGGAAAATGAACTTGAAAAGTTTTCCTGGTTTGCAGAAGCAAAATCAGAGAGATTAAAAGACAGGTGTAAGATAGATACAGAAAGTATGTAATGGAGAGAAAGCACAGATCATTGATGTTCTCAGAAAGAAGATCAGCTTAAGTAGAAGAGAAAAATAACAACCAAAGATAAGAAGAAAAAAGCTTTTTTAAGTTGAAAAACAATCTGTACTTGTAGGTTCAAAGTACCCACTGCATCCAAGTCAAATGGATTTTAAAAGACCCAATCCTGGCACATTCCAGCCAACTTTGGGACTGAAAGAATGAAGGGGACATTTGCAAGGCCCTAAGCCAAAAAGAAAAAAACTACAAAAGAATGAAAATGAGACTGGCCTCCAACATCTTTTCTCTAGTTTAAACACTAGAAGACAAGGGATTAATGTCTACAGAATTTTAAAGAGAAACAATGTCATCTAAGAATTTTGTACCTAGACAAATTTTGTGTGAAAGCCACAGAAGAAAGTAGTCTCAAATGTGCAATATGTCATTCACATGAACTTCTGAAAAAAAAAAAAAATTGAAGATGTGCTTCTACTGCCTGAGAAAGAAAACTAAATTTTTAAAGTTTCAAAATGTGAAGGTAATTGTATAAAAGGACTGGTCGCAAACACAGAACCATTTAGATTGAGAGAGATCCAAATTAATTTTTTTAATTGTAGTTATAAAGTGGATGCCAGCTTCAAAACTTACATTTAAATTAGAAGATATGTAATGGTTGGGAGGAAGGAAGGAATAGAGAAAGGGAAGTGGAGAGGGAGGGGAGAAGGGAGAGATGGAGGACAGAGAGAGAGAGAGTTTTAGTCATTAATAGTGACATTTAAACATTAATAATGACAGAGAAATGGGAATGGTGGGAAGTAAAATTGTGTTTAAACTTAGCAGTTGGCAGATTTTGCTGTGCATTACAATCTGCTGGGAATCTTTATGAAACACTGATACCTTACCTCCTCCCACATACATTTTCATTTAATTGGTATAGAGTGCAACTAAAATCTCCTCAGCTACTTCCAACATGCAGCAATGTTTGGGAACCTGTGGCTTAACTCATTAAATAGGAAAAAGCAAGGATGGCATAAAGATTTCATCTTAATTTCCAGCTCTTGTTAATTGCCTAGGGGCTTTGTTGAGGTCATATCCAGGCTCAATGGGAAATTGCTCTGATCTACTTTTACTGTCTTATCTGGAAGAGAAGAGGATGACATCACATGTTTGCCATTCCTGGATTGAAGTAGATTTTGAAAGGAAAGTAACTATTAGGGGCTTAAAAAACAGTACAGATCTCTTCCAAAATATTAGAGACAATGAAAGCAAAGAAAATATAGCCATATAGTAAAAGGCAGTAAACAGAAAGAAGAAGAAAGATGAACAGAAGGAGAGGGAGGAGAAGAAGGAGGGCTTCCCTGGCGGTGCAGTGGTTAAGAATCTGCCTGCCAACGCAGGGGACATGGGTTCGAACCCTGGTCCAGGAAGATCCCACATGCCGCAGAGCAACTAAGCCCCTGCGCCACAACTACTGAGCCTGCGCTCTACAGCCCACGAGCCACAACTACTGAAGCCTGCAGGCCTAGAGCCCGTGCTCTGCAACAAGAGAAGCCATTGCTGTGAGAAGCCCTCGCACCGCAACAAAGAGTAGCCCCCGCTCGCTGCAACTAGACAAACCCACACCCAGCAATGAAGACCCAATGCAGCCAAAAATAAAAATAAAATAAACATTACAACACACACACACACATTAATAAAAAAATAAATAAAAGAGAGAAGAAAGAAGTGGAGGAGGAGAAGGAAGAGGAAAGAAAACCCAATAGGAGAAATCCCAAAATAAGATGGCAAAATATGACCACTATGTTCATTAAGTCTATAAATGCAACAGGAAGAATCTCCTTCATTAAAAAAGTATATTGTCAGATTGTCTAATAAGAGAAGAGCAATTCCTCTATGTGACATTTTCTAAAGACCCACCTTCAGATACAAAATTATTCAATAAAAAATATATTAAATGATTATAAAGTAGGCAAATATATCAGACAAATACATTTTTAAAAAAGAATCACAATACAAATAACAAATATGATAGAAACTAAAGCAGAAATATTGAATGGGATAAAGAAAGATGTCCTGTCAGAAAGTATATTTCACAATGAATATAAAACTGGCATGAAATTTTATGCATCAGCTAATATTATATCACAATCCAAAAAGTGAAATCTGCTATAAATTAAGAGAAATGGACTGAAGTACAATACTGACGGGAAGCTTTAGTAACTTTCTTTTTCTGACAGCTGATAAATGTAAATCAAACTTTATACCACACAAGCATAGAATATACCTTTATTTCCAATACTAATAAAACATCTACCAAAAAATAAATAAATAAAAAGATCATGCATCAATAAAATTACAAAAAGCCAAAAGTATACAGTTTACACTCTGATTAGAAAGTAAGGAGTCATTGGGTTTCCCTGGTGGCGCAGTGGTTGAGAGTCCGCCTGCCGATGCAGGGGACACGAGTTCGTGCCCGGGTCCGGGAAGATCCCACATGCTGCTGAGCCTGCACGTCCGGAGCCTGTGCTCCACAACGGGAGAGGCCACAACAGTGAGAGGCCCGCGTACCCCAAAAAAAAAAAAAAAAAAAAGAGAAAGTAAGGGGTCATTATTGAGTCAAGGAGAAAATTAACACTGCAAGTAATTAGAAGTTAGAAAAAATTTAGAATTAACAATAATTTAGACATTAACAACAATAAGAATAGTAAATAGCAAAATTTATGGGATGTGCCAAAACAGTATTCAGAAAAAATTATACATTTAAATATGTTTTTTACAATGGAGGAAAAAGGGAAATAAATGCCCTATAACTGACATGGCTATGAGAAAAATGTCCCCGCCAGAGAGAAATTTAGGTTGATTTTGAGAGCCATGATGATTTCATCATATGAGGTCTGCCCCTGCTTCTGATGTTCCTTCTTCCAAAGAAAAGTTCTTCGGTTCATATTCTAACCCTAGAGCTGGAGTGAAAATTTCTCTCCATTTTTTCTGACAATCCTAGCATAGGTGAAAAGTTTAGCATTTGTACCTGGGTTTTTATTTTATGTAAGTCAAGCTTAATTAGTACATGAGAATTGCAAGAATTAACAAGTTATTGTAGAGCCATTTCTAAATCCGTTATAGAAACAACTTCTTTCTGAACTCATCAAACTTCATATTGGGCTAACCATTTCTTTTGTGCTTCATTTTAGGGAAGAAACACAGACATAGAAAGAAAAATAGGCTTTGTCAAATAAATTACAATTTCTCACAAGCCCAGGCACCTAAAAAAAATCATATCATGGGCAAGTTAAAACTTTAATAAGTATAAAATACAAAACTATACAACTTCTGGAAGAAAACATAGGAGAAAATGTACATGGCCTTGGGTTTCTTGATGTTTTAAAATATAATACCAAAAGCATAATTCATGCTTATAAAGAAAAAAAGTTTACTTTTTACTTTTTTAATACCTTGTATTAAAATTGGACTTCTAAAATTTGGGGATTTTATTAAAATTCAAAAATTCTGCTCTGTGAAAGACACTGTTAACCAGATGGGAAAAAAAGCCCATCTCTAAGCCAGACTTAGAGAAAAATATTTGCAAAACACATGTCAATAAAGGACATATATCCACAATATACAAAAAAAAAATTTTTTTAACTGAATAAGAAAAGAACCCAATTAAAAAAAATGAGCAAAAGATCTGGACAGACTCCTCACCAGAGAAGATACACAGATGGCCAACAAGCATATAAAAAGATGCCTAACATCACTGTCATTAGGGAAATTTAAATTAAAACAACAAAGTAGTACTAGAACATTCCTAAGACTGAATGGCAAAAATCCAAAAAACTAATAATCCTAATTGCATAGCAATAAGAACTCTCATCCATTGCTGGTGGGAACGAAAAATGTACCGTCACTTTGGAAGGCAGTTTGGCTGCTTCCTCCAAAGCTAAACACAGTATTACCACACGATACAGTAATCACGTTCTTAGATATCTACCCAACTGATCTGAAAACATAGATCCACACAAAAATCTGCATAAAACGTTCATAGCAGCTTTATTCATAATCACCAAAACTAGAAGCAACCAAGATGTCCTTCAATAGGTCAATGGATAAACACACTGTGGTACATCCATGTAATGGAATATTATTCAGTGATGAAAAGGAACGAGCTATCAAAGGCAAAGAAATGAATAAACCTTAAACCCATGTTCTAAATGAAAGAAGCCTGTCTGCGAGGGTTATATACTGTTTGATTCCATTTATATGACTTTCTGGAAAAGCCAAAACTCTACAGAAGATAAACAGATCAGTGGTTGCCAGAACTGGGGGGCAGAGTGATGGAGGAAGGTTGAATAGGTAAGGTAGAGGGGATTGTTTAGCTTGGTGAAAATATGCAGTATGATACTGTATTGGTAGATACATGACACCATGCATTTATCAAAACCAATAGAACTTTACAGCACAAAGAGTGAACCTTAATGTATGAGAAATCTTTTAATAAAAACATCACTTAGGTAGTTGGAGCAGCCCAGGATGTAATGACAAATAAATCTAACTATATGACAAAGGAATCTAACTGTATTACAAATGTATGAAACAATCTCACTGAGGTGGATAAGGGGACAAGATGCTGACCTAAGTAACTCTGGAAATTAGTGGAGTCTGTAAGGCAAATGTACAAAAGCAGTGTATTTCAGTTGATAAAGTTGTTTCCATGGAAGCATGCAACATAATACATGTGTACTGGAATTGAAGAATTAAGTAAATGGATGGCAGGTGGTGGGAGCCGGTTTCCCACTGTTGGAGTTGGAGGTTACAGATGAGCAAGAGAAGGCTAGAATGATACGTGTGGAAATGGACTAAAGTTGAAGACATCACTATGAACTTACACTGAGCTTAAGAGAGAGAGAAATATTTATAGATATGTGTATATACATGAGGTAGTAAAGACATATATATTTCCTTACTCTGTCTGCTGAGAAACAATGACATCCCAGTAACAGGATGCACACCTAGCACGCGGATTTGGTTTCTAATACCATTTTCCAATAAAAAGAACCAGGATTCCTTGGAGAAATGGCTTATTGTAGGCTGAAGAAGGAAATATACAAGATGGGCCTGGAGCATCGTTTAATGCCAGAAGGTAAAGAAGTACTCAAAAAGCACAGTGATGGTGCAATGTCCAAGTGCCAATTAGAAGAGTTCTCAATGGCCAAAGCTGTAAGAAATTTAGAGCCACAAAATAAATCAAGTAGTAATGGATTATAACCAGTAGGAGAGGAGACAATGCTCCCCAGAGAATTCCAAATAGTTTACACACATATGTGCTCCCAAGGAGGTGAAACACAAGTCCCATTTTTTAAGTGTGGGCTGTGCGTAGCGACTTCCCTACAAAGAGTAGTACGTATGGAAAGGGGGTAGAGGGAAAGTAGCTTTACAGGGGAGAAACCTGACAAATACTCTCTCAGCCAGGTCATCAGGGTTAAAATCAACAGTGATGAGTCATGTTGATAGAATGTGCCCTTGCTGTGATGTGATGAGAAAGGCATTTTACCTCCATGGATTACCTCCCCCAACCTATCACCCCAGTGTTATCAGGAGAAAAACATCAGACAGTCCCACCCGAGGGACATTCTATGAGATACCTGACCACTCATTCCTCGAAACTGTCAAGGTATCAAAAACAAAGAAATTCTGGGACTTCCCTGGCGGTCCAGTGGTTAGGACTCAGTGCTCTCACTGTCAGGGGCCCGGGTTCGATCCCTGGTTGGGGAACTAAGATCCTGCAGGCTGCACGGTGCGGCCAAAAAAAAAAAATTTCTGAAAGTCTGTCACAACCAAGAGGAGCCTAAGGAGACATAATGAGTAGCTGTAATGGGACATCCTGGATCCTGGAACATTAGGTAAAAGCTAAGAAAATCTGAATAAAATGTGGGCCTTATTTAATAACATTGTATCAGTACTGGTGTGTTAATCATGACACATACACCACACTGATAAGATGTCAATAATAAGGGAAACTAGGTATTAGGGAATATGGGGGCTCTGTATTATCTTCAAAACTTTTCTGAAAATCTAAATCTGTTTAGAAATGTATCCTAAAGTAACAAGCTTATTTCAAAAATCTTTAATAAGAAGTGAAGTCTAAACTTCCATAGTGTAAAATTCTCTAGACTCCATTATACCAATACTGCTTTGCTAATACCAGCCTTCTCTGGTGTCACCCAGCCACTGGCCGGAAAGAACCCACCCAGAGCACAGGCCCCGAAGTGCCAGGCTCTGAACCTGAGCCAATGAACTAAAAAGCCTTACTCAGCATCTGTAAAATGTTTTCAATGTCCCTTGACTCATGCTTGCCGAATCTCTATAAACTAAAACTAAAACGGAGAACGGCTGCTGTCCTGAAATGCCGACAACTGCTTTCTCCCCACTCGCTCCAGTCAGACCCTTCAGAAGTAGACAACAGCATGAATCAGACTCAATAGGTCCTGATGATCAGTTAATTTCCCCCAACGCTAGCTCCCTCCTCCTTCCCTGCTGGGAGCTTCCAGCATGCTGTGTAGACAGGGTCAGGCTACTTACCAGAAAGCTGATTAACCAAATCAACCAAGTGTTTTGCTTGCGCACATTTACCTCCCACTGTTCACTCGTTGGCCATTTTAGTGCTTGTAAACACACGTATATCAAAGGCAGCAACAGCAAGCAGGCCTGAGCCTTTGATATGGTACCAAACATTAAGGAACAAAAATATATATACTTGTATATGCATCAAAAAAGTCCCGCACGAAATCACATGACATTGTTGATAGTGGCTACCATCTACTTCTAGGAGGCAAATGGGGGAGGGGATTGGGGAGAGAAGTTCTGGTGTATTCTTTTTTTTTTTTTTTTTTTTTTTTTTGCGGTACGTGGGCCTCTCACTGTTGTGGCCTCTCCTGTTGCAGAGCACAGGCTCCAGACGCGCAGGCTCAGCAGCCATGGCTCACGGGCCCAGCCGCTCCATGGCATGTGGGATCTTCCCGGACCAGGGCACGAACCCGTGTCCTCTGCATCGGCAGGCAGACTCTCAACCACTGCGCCACCAGGGAAGCCCTCTGGTGTATTCTTAATATTTGATTTGTATTTCTGTCCGTGAGGATTGTTTTGAAACAATTCTACACTGTTTGAATATTTTTTACAATGAACATATAGTACTTTTGTAATGTAAAATACTTTTAATGGGGGGTACATACCGTAGCTGAAATTATGGATGCTGGCTCTTAAAAAAATGTTTCTACTATTCCATGTAGATGGAATTTGAGGACTTTATTGGGGTATCTTGTATCATCATGCCCAGGGACAAAAATCAGTGGAAAACTACAGATAATGTCTCTCAGGGCTCAGAACCATACCGAAAGAAACTAGGCAAGATAAAGTTTTGACTAAAGGTAAAAAGATGATGGAGTGGGTAAGAGAGAAGGGGGCAGGGGGAGGGTCGTTAATTGCACCAGTAGCATCAAGAACTATAGTCCCCCTTCTATGTCCTTGTTGTTAGTGTCCAATGACTTAATTATTCCACTCACTTTTCCCTTTGTTCTTTCCTCTTTTGAATAGGAGATTTCATTGTTCTTTTTGTGTTTATTCTTCGTTTCCTCCATACTATTGTGTATCCATTGTGTTGGTATAATTATTTGATTCACTCACCGGTTGAAGAAAAAAGTGTGAAGGAATGACAGCAAAAGTACAGGAGATATGCACATCTCAGGGAGATCATGGCTTTTGAAGGCAGTGGCAGGTTGGTATATTCTGTATGTATGATACTCTTGGTATGAACTTGGGTTACTTCTTTTTGGAAAGAGTTTATGACCATCTGGAAAGGCATCTTAGAACTGTGTGTGACAAAAAAAACTGTATGTGCTCTAGGCAATCAAGGGGTGAAATAGTGGAAAATTTGAATGTTTCTTTAAACATATGTATGAAATTCTAGAAATGTCATGTATTGAAAGTCAAAAGGATGTATATCTCCTTTAAGGGAACTCCAATTTATAGTGGGACTCCTCAGCTGTCATGGCTCCACTCATTCTTATTGTCCTACTACATTGGGTAGGCCTTCCAGTGCAGTCTTAAATAGAAGTGATGGTAGCAGACAACCTTTCCTTATTACCAATAAAAGGGACATTTTGTTTTTCGTCACTAAGAACGATATTTGCTCCTTTTTTTGGTAGATGCACTTTGTCAGCTTGAGCAAGTTCTACTCATTTCCAATTTGCTGAGAGATTTTATCATGAAGTGGTATTGAATTTTGTCAAAATATTTTTTTCTGCTTCTATTGAGAACTTCATGTGAGTTTACCCTCCCTCTCTTTTATTCTGTTAACGGTGAATTTCATTAATAGACTTTCAAATGTTAAACCAACCTTGCATCCCGAGATAATCCCGATTTGGTCATGATATATTATACTTTGTATGTATTGCTTTTGCCCTATATCAAGAATAAGTCAAGCGTGCATATCGTAACCCTTAGAGAAACAAAAAAAAAAAAAGAAATAGAACAAAGGCTTAGAGAACAAGACAATAGAGGACATGTAATTGATTTTTGGAGAGATTTCTCTCCATATCTTTCTCTTCTCTAATACTCTGTTGTAAACCCCAGCTGCCTTAGCCTGTTCAAACTCCAAGCTCTGTCTTTGTAATGTTGCATGACCACTGCACTCTGCTTTCCCTTTTGTGGGCCATGGTCCAGAAAGTGCCTTCAAAGAAGGCTAATGTGATTCTCAGCCTTCTATCACCTTGTACATTCGCCTTCTATCATGGATAACAGTCTTGTGCTATTTTGCAATGTCTGAAGATGGTTGTTTACAGTGGGAGGGCAAGTCTGATACTAGTAACTACAATATTGCCAAAAATGAAAATCACAAGATAGTTATTCTTAAAGACATAGCCATTCTACAAGTGTTATTACACAAGAAGGTATTCTTAACACATAAACAGGTAATGTTACTATTTCAGGAAGAACTATATAACATCAATAATTCAGACCCTTTAGTTACAAAGGTAATAAAAAGAGCATAAAAATTAACTACCTTTGCCCAGATATTTGAGGCTTAGCTATAAAAGTAGTGTAGGTGAAATGATGGCCTGATAAGAAAAATTCAACTCAAGATGGGGTAGGTATCCTTTAAAAATCAGTGAAAAGAAAAATCCAATTATAAACATATGCTGGGCTTCCCTGGTGGTGCAGTGGTTGAGAGTCCGCCTGCCGACGCAGGGGACACGAGTTCGTGCCCAGGTCCGGGAAGATCCCACATGCCACAGAGCGGCTGGGCCCGTGAGCCATGGCCGCTGGGCCTGCACGTCTGGAGCCTGTGCTCTGTAACGGGAGAGGCCACAACAGTGAGAGGCCCGCGTACCGCAAAAAAAAAAAAAAAAGAGCACAGAGTTTAACTCAAGGTTGTTTTACTTTTGTGCATTAGTTTATTCTTGCAACTTTTTTTTTTTTTCAGCTAGGTCAGAAATGACAAATAGATTTTGTATTTAATGCCATCTTCTATGAGCTGTTAGTAGCTGTTTGGAGCTCTGTATTGAGAAGAAAGATGCTTTTCTGGCTCAGCCAGATTGATTTTCAATTGAATCCAGGCCCTGGGCAAAGAAGGAGGAAGCAGCACAAAGGCGCATTGCCATCTCTACAAGTCCCCATACTTGGCTCCAGGGATATTGTGGTGTGTAAGACAAGATCCTGTTTCTAGGACTAGTAGGGAGTCACTCCAGCAATAATGGTAACTGTAATAATAATGGTGGATGAATCAGGGGTCCTGGAGATTTCATCCTGGAGATTGGGTAATTATAAAGCTGTTGCAAAGGCTGGAAGAAAGACCGGGAAAAGCCATCACTGATCTCAACTCTGCAAGCAGCTTTCAGGGAGTGAAGGAACTGCAGGAACTTCTGAAAAATGTTGGTGCTGGTCATAGCTGCCTACAGCACTGAAGCATGTGAAACTGAGCACCAGGGAATGGAGCCAGGACTTGAACTCAGGTCTGACTCTCCCTTCCTAATCTTTCTGTGACACAGCCTTTTTCGTCATTAAACTTTTGCTGTCATTGTTCTGACATACCTATGTCTTTACCGATTTTTTGCTAGTTGTTTCCTCTTATCTTTAAGTCCTAAGCATGCTTTTTGCAAAAGGAAGGAGGCCGTCAGTACTATTAAACACATTATGGGCCCTTGAAACTCTTACCTCTGGGGCTTCCACTCTACACCATTGCAGGGGTTCAGAACAAGCCTCCCCAAAGCGTCACTTTGGCGTGAGGATTATTTTGAGCTAAAGGCAATCAAGAACCTGCAGTTTCAAGAGAAACTACAGCCCCTCCCTTAACTACCCAGAAGAATTTAAATTGGGGAATGCTCCCAAAAAAGATTTATTACCAGAGATAAATTTATCTAAGTGGCTCCATGTATATGGCCAGCAAACATCTAATTACCAAACACCTGCTCTTCTCCTTATTGTCCTGTGAAGGACCCTTCTGTCCTTGGAAGCTCCAGGCCCCTATCTCGCTCCTTAGCTCAAGATGGCATATATACCTCATTCTACCTGTCTCTGAACCTTTCATGTATGCGGGGCTCCCAGACATACAAAATTAAATGTGATTTTTCTCCTGTTAATCTGTCTGTCAATTTAATTCTTAGACCAGCCAGAAGAACCAAGAAGGGTAGAGGAAAGTTCTCTTCCTCCCCAACACCATCTCAAAGATATTACCATGCACCTACTTTGGGGGTAAAAAATGTAATTTTGCTTATGAAATAATTTGGCTACAGATAACTAATTTAATTTGAGATTGGCTAGGATTTCTTGGCAATCACTTTGCAAGAATCTTGCAAAGTGTGAAAAATTAAACTTTCAAATTGTTTTAGCTGTAATGAAATATTTAGGAGTTGTAAACATGACAATTAGTAAAGTTGGCCCAATGTCACAGTTTGTAGATGTTTACTACAACATTTATTAAATTCAATTTTGCAGTTTTCTTTTTGGAACTAATACATGTTTTTTTCAGCTCTCCAATGCTATCTCTCTAGTGCTGAATGGCCAATGGCCCAGTGTCCTGTATATTCTGATTTGATCACCTGCTGCCTCTCTTGATACCACCAACCTCTTGGAACAAGTGTGCACCTTCATACTCACTGAGCACAATGAATAGAATGGGATTATCCCCAAACTCTCCCAGCCTGGTACACACTCTTCAAGGTGAACCTTCTCATCAGGTCTTTCTTAAATCTTCTCACACCATCCACCTATCTGTAGAGTTGACCTGTCCCTCTGCTCTCATGGAAACTAATGTTTGAATGAGAACACTTGTTTCTATGTCAGCTTTGCTTCTCAAGACAGGGATAATTTGAATTTTGTAAGAGTTTATTTCAGCACAGGGGCTCATGCCTGTGGAATCCACTATTAATTTAGTCACTAGACTCAAAATTATGTATTCAATGTTGTCAATGTAAACATTTCTAGTTTATTTTCATGTGGTTTCTTTTTTTAATTCAATATCCAGAAAATTAGTGGACAAAAGAATATGGCATACCAATAACATGTGTAATAGGTCCTTGAATATTAAAACATGGTCATAGTTTTATTTGATCCATACAAATAATGTGACAAAAGCAGAGCTAGTAATATCATCCTCACTTTACAAATAAAGAAACAGAGGCTTCAGGAGGCTAATAAGATGTAGGGTCAGATCTTAGGTCAATATCCAATCCTAATTTCACCCCCTTACCCTCACACTAAACACTTTGCCCTGGGTTCCAGAATGTTAAATTGAAGGCAGAATGGTTATAAATTAGCAAGTTGGATAATTCAGCAGTGAATGTAAATGAGAGTTATAAGATAAATGACATTTAGTGACATTAATTAACTGATTAAATTAAACCTGATATTTCAATCAGAATTTGTTTGTGTAAAATGCTAGATAAAATGAAGTGTATTTTAACCTAGTTACTTTTAAAATTCCAGTTACCATAACAACTTCTTGTGATTTCAAATAAAGGTGGTCTTTTCTTTATATTATTTTTAGAACTTTGGTTACCATAACAACCAGATGCTGTGTATTTGATCAGTTAAATTATTCCCAAAGAGTTAAAATATGGTGTGCTCTTGGAAACAATCAAAATATGATAAGTGATGTGTCAGGAATTAATGCCCAAATGGCAACGCAAACTCAATTTTTCAAGGCGCTCACATGTGAAATAAACGACCAATGAATCTTCCTTTGTATGTTGGGCTTATGATGTTTCTCAGTTACAGATATCAGAAAGAGATTATTTATCAATTGGAGGAAAGTGGAGATGTCAGGTTCTGGGGTAATATGAATTGTCAGAGCTGCAAAGAGAAATGATGTAAATGATTAATTCATTACTGGGTTTGGGGGTTTTGCAGGAAATAATATTACCAGCGCTTTGGCCAAGCTGGGGGTGGGGAGAGGAGTTTGACTTTCCACAATAGAGTGCGTCTGAAAAGAGCTCTGTCTTTCTGTGTTCATTTCCTCCCCTTCCCCTCTTCCCCATGTTGCAGAATTTTAAAGGAGTCTGCTCCTATCTCAAGAAACTGGTTTCCTGATATCAATGAGAAGAGCCACCACATACTAATAGGATTTGCAATTAGAATTGGGAGGGAGAGAGTTCAGGAACAGGAGGATGACAGACCCAGGAGTCAAGAGACAGCCGGGGAAGGGTTACGGTACAGGAAGAGGCCGACCCATTGAAGGAGCGCAGAAGAGAATGAGGGGCAGGGAAGGAAAAACAGCCTCCTCTGTAGCCAGATGCCCCTGGTAAGACATAATAGGCGTAAGTTAAAAATGCCGATGGTTCTCCACCTCCAATCATGTGGAAATATTCCTGACATCATGGGCCCAAATGAGGGCAATGGAACGTCTGGGAAATTCCCTTGCTCTGGGAATCAAAGTCCTCACCTGCTTGAGGCAAACTGGCCCTTCTCAGCAGATGTCTAGCTATATTTGATGGGCACCCATCCGCAGTGGAGGTGGGTAAGGACAAAAGGCACATCTGGTTGCTCTGGAGGAGAAGAGCCAAGTTGCCCATTAAGTGACAGGTAAAGAGGGTCTCGCCCTGGTACTCGCCCTCTGCTCATAAAATGCGGAGGAGCGAGCTGCCTTTGTGCCCCAGCGGGTGCAGGAGCCACAGACTGATGTGGGAGTGTCAACCGTGGATGCCAGGTTTAATTATAGTCCTCTTGCTTAATGAGGTTTATGAGGAGGAAGAGATGGGGGTTGGTGTGTGCTCATGTGGATGGGGGTTTTTAATTAAAAAACAATAAAACTACCAGCTGTCGCTGGTTAACAGTCTGGAACCCTCCTGTCCTCCACCCAGATGAAATCTCCATGCAGAGACCTGCCGTGTGCTGAGGCTCTGTCAGCACCCCGCTTCAAAGCGCCCGCGCTTCCTTCTCCAGCGCTTTTTGCTCGCCAAAAACATGGCTATCGGGGAGACTCACAAAGCCAAGCTACAGAAAAACAAACACAACCTAACCACAGTTCTTCCTAAGTGTACTTGCTGGGAAACAGAAAACATGCTTTTGGAAGTGGTCTTGGGAGAACTCAGCAGAAACGAGTACTCTCCACTTTCTACCCCCTCTGTGCATGCTGACTATGGAGATCGCCGGCGGGGGAAGGCAGTGGCAGGGGGTAGGGGGGAGGGATCTTCTACTAGTTTCTTCTGAGAGGAGCATGGGTACTTGGTCTCCTACTGGTGTGACTCCCAGTTCTGATGGCCCAAGGCTTACCTGCTTTTAACCACCACCTGGGGAACTTGTTTAAAACCTCTCTAGCCATTTATCCACCTATCTATACATCTAATATATACATATAGATATAGATGTAGCTTCAAGCTCCTGCCTGGAGATTCTAAATAAATTTGTCTCAATCTGTACTTTTAATAAGTGCCTTAGTTGATTTTCGTGGCCTGGAAAATTTGAGAAATCCTCTCGCTCATTGCCTGTTCACATGAGGGACCAGAGCAGGGACAAGGGAGGAGGGGATGAAATAGAAGAGTCCTCCAATGGGGCAGGTGTAGCCTTTGTTGTATTTCACAGTTACCAACAAAGGACCAATGCCCGTGTATGATTTTCACTTTCAGTGAATCCCCCATCGCCTGACGCCTCTAACTCAGCTAGCAAGAAAGCAATAGAACATAACTGCACTGTGTGTTTCTAGGGATGTACTGATCAGGTGTGGTATCTGACAACGTTCCTATTTCCACCAGAAACTGAAGGATTCCTGTGGCAAAATATTGACTCACTAGCATGGCACTTCAACCAGGAGGCCCGTCTTGTTAAGGAATCCGGCTCATGGCAGACATCTGGGTTTCACTCCTTAGTAGGGGATAACCACCCCTATCTGCCTGAGATTCCCTGGATTTTAGTGCTGCAAATCCCATTCTGGGCAAGCCCTTAATCTCAGACAGTCCAGGGCATTGGTCACTCTGCCTCTAGTAAACTAGGAACTGGCTCATGTTATTAGTGCCTGTCTTGGAATTATTTAGCCTTGCTTTTTGGCCAGCCCAGGTGCACCGTGAACCTCACAGACGCGTCATCCGTCTTGGGATCCTCAGCCTCCCGTGTGCACTCTCTGGACCCCACTTAGCATCCTGTTCTC
Source organism: Delphinus delphis (assembly GCF_949987515.2). Lineage (NCBI taxonomy): Eukaryota > Metazoa > Chordata > Mammalia > Artiodactyla > Delphinidae > Delphinus > Delphinus delphis. The sequence goes on along the minus strand of NC_082689.1, from coordinate 31,581,613 downwards.
AATGCGCTCTTCTTTAGCACCTATCATTTGGCAAAAAAAAAAATCCAGTTTATTCTCTTCCCAGCTTCCAAGCAACTCATCTCCGGCCTAGTAGCCTCACATGTCTGAAAGTCCTATATTCTCTAAATCAAGATTCTCCTGTGACTTTTGCATTATCTTTTAAGTCCACCAAGTAGGTTGGCCTGGGATTAAATCATCTTTGTAATTACATTTATTTGCATTTCTAATGTATAATTTGCATGACAATTGCTTATGCCTCTGTCAGTTTGGCTCTGATCTAATCCATATTTATTTGGGAGTAGGGAAACTATAATGGGAAAATCCTGTAGGTTCCTGGTCAGAAAATCTGTCTCCAAATGTTGACCTTGATATTTACATGCTCAGCAACCTTAGACCAACCAGTACTGCTATGTGAAAAATGGAGATGGTCTTATGGGTTGAATTGCATTCCCCCAAATTCATATGTTGAAGACCTAACCCCTAATACCTCAGAATATGACCTTCTATGAAAATAGGGTCATTGCAGATGTAATTAAGATGAGTTCATACTGAAGTAGGGTAGGCCCCTAATCCGATGTGACTGGTGTCATTATAAAAGGGAAATTCAGAGACAGAACACACAAGGAGAATGCCATGTGAAGACTGGGGTTTATGCAATCACAAGCTAAAATATTACCGGAAGATAGTACCAGAGGATAATAAGTGAGAGGCCTGGAACAGATTCTTCCCTAGAACCTTCAGAGGGAGCACGGCCCCGTCAACACCTTGATCTTGGACTTCTAGCCTCCAGAACTCTGAGACAACAAACTTCTGTTGTTTAAGCTGCTCGGTGTGTGGTCCTTTGCTACAGCAGCCCTAGCAAACTAATATAGACGGTAACATCTACTTCAGAGGATTTTTCCGAGGATTAAATACATTTGATTATTTGTGTGAAAGTACTTGGTACATAGGAGCCATTAATGAATAATAGGAAAAAGAATACAGAGTGGTGGGTTACCAGAAAATTACACACTTTTCAGTGTAAAGGTTCAAACTCCATTTCCTACTCTAACTTAGATGACAACTGCAAATCAGTTCAACCTCTAATTTCCTTGATCCTTATTTCTTCATCTGTAAAATGGATATAATGGCACAAATTTCATAGGGTAGTTTTGATGTTTAAATAAGAGAACATATGAAAGTTCATTAAGCAGCTTTATAACCAAGGGCCACATGGCTTTTGCCCTTGTGACGCAGAAGGCACAAAGGTTTAGGCCTCTTCTCTCAGCAACTGTCACCACCTGTGCTCCCTTAGCACTTAGTCTGAGACCAAGAGCTGTGGCAGCCGACAGATAAATGAGGCTGAGATCCTGCCAACCCTTTGTGTGTTTCAGGAAGATGGAACCGTAAGGACTACCCTTTCCTTTCTCCCTCCCTGCCACCCTCCCATTTGAGGACAAGTTACTTGTTTCTTTTCCTGAGGATCAGAAGAGCTATGACTCTGATAGTTAATGGTTTAAACCCCCGTTCTTTTCTTTTTTGGAAGAAACAATTTGATAGCTATAATTATTCTTGCAGACCCAATTATTCTCACAGAAATTAAATATGCCTGTGATAGTACTTCAGTAGATAAATGTGTTTGTTACACTATCAAAAACCACTTTTTTTTTCCTGCTATGTTGAAGAAATGAACAATTGAGTTCCAGATTGCAGAACTGAGGTTTTGTTTAATATTTACTGTTAGCAGGCACATTTGCTCTTGGGAAAAAAAAAAAAAAAAAAGCACAGAGCAGAGCCATTTGTATCCAATAGAACCCATGATTGCAATTCATGTACAACCCCTCCCCCAGGATTAATCATATAATATTGCTAATGAAATATTAGCTCCAAAATGAATATCTAAAGCCTTAAAATATGAATGCCCTTTGACCCAGTAAGTCTACTTATAGAAATTTTTCCTAAGGAAAGAAATATTCAGGTGTTCAACTTTGCAAAGACTTGTATATCAAGGGTATGGGCATGCCTCAGAGATACTGAGGGCTCTGATCTAGACCCTTGCAATAAAGTGAGTCACACAAACTTTTTGGTTTCCCAATGCATATAAAATTTATGTTTACACTGTACTGTAGTCTATTAAGTATGCAGTGGTATTATGTCTTAAAAAATATCATTTTTTAATACACCTTATTTGTTATACCTTAACTGGTAACTTAAGGTATATACTTTAAGTGATAAGTACTTTATTGCTAACACATGCTAACCATCATCTGAGCCTTCAGAGGGCTGTAAGCTTTTTGCAATAGTAACATCAAAGATCACTGATCACAGATCATCATAACAAATATAATGAAAAAGTTTGAAATCTTGCACGAATTATCAAAATATGGCACAGAGACAGGAAGTGAGCAAATGCTGTTGGAAAAACGGCGCCAATAGACTAGCTCGACATGGCTGCCACAAACCTTCAATTTATAAAAAACACAATATCTACAAAGCGCAATAAAACAAGGTATGCCTGTGTTCAGCAGAGATTATTTCTAATATATTTTTAGAGAAATCCTAAATTTCAATAATTGGTTCAATAAAGTATGGTTTATTTTATTAACTACATATTATCTAACCATTAATAATGGAAAAATAGATTGCTATCTATTGACACGGGAAAACTCTTATATGAGCAAGTTACAAAACAGTATGTAAAATATTATTCAAGTTCTGGGCTAAATGTTTAGATGTATAGGGAGAGAGCATATATATGAGAAAAGAGAACAGAAGAAAAAGGGCATTCACTAAAATATTAATAGCTACTTCAGGGTAGAAATACTATTACCGATTTTAATATTGCTCTTTATGGCTTTCTGTTTTTATTTTTTTAGTAAGTATGCTTTATCTTTATAATCAGAAAGGATTATTAAAGCTTTATTAGCCTTAAGGGGAAACCTTAAGGGGAATTACTTTAAATCAAAGGAAGCAATAGGGTGTAGCATTTCCCAAACAATGTTTTGAAATATGTGGTAGGAATTCTTCAAAGCAAGGGTTCCCTTGCGAAATAAGTTTAGAAAACACCTTTCTTGTTCCCTCTCTTTCTCTCAGATTCACAATGAAAATTAGTAGCAGCAGCAAATAATTACCTAAACTCGATTTGATCACAAAACATAATTTTTTCCAGTTTCACCTTTTAATAATATACAGTATACTACCTTGAGAAACACAGCTTGGGTGGGAAATACTATTCAAAACAGGAATCTTTCCTGCCTTGGTCTACCAATTTGGAGGGATAGAGGAGATGTTTGCTATTTCCATATCCAGCATACATTCTTCATATTCCCAATTCCCAACAGCAACCAGACTTACCTGTGTAAAACCAATCTTCCCTGCTCTCTAAGGGCTGTGTGAATGGGGGTCGGAGGGCATAAATCAGTCAACATGACATCATGCCTCTAACCACAGTGGATGAGGGATGAGTAGTAACCCCAGCCTAATCCATCCAGAGCGTGGCATTTCTCCAACCACAGTAAGTGATACAGGTGAGTGCTATTGGATCAGAACTTAGGGCATTTGTTGAATAACAGTGCTAAGTATTGTGCTCACAGCCCCTGGACATGAAAAAGAAAACATAGAGCACCAGTTGCTAAGAGCAGCCATCTTGTGACCATGAGGAGGGAAGCCAGCCTTAGGAAAAAATGACCAAGAAGTAGAGCTGCAGTCTTGATAAAATTGTATCTGATGTCTGGTGTACCCATGGCCAATAAAGCTACTTTCAGTTTGGATTTGTTTTTCTGTTACTTCCAAGTGAATGTCTTCTGATTCAGGAGACTCAAGAAGAACTTCAAAGAGATAACTAAGGAGGCTAATCCAATGCCTTAAAAATACAGTTCATATAGACCCAGTTAATCAATGCCTCACTCACCTGTCCAATTCCACAAGCATCCTTTATATTATGCATATGTTATATTTTATATTAAGTATATATATTCACATTTCCTTAGCTTTAAATTGTTCTGGAATAGATATTCATATCTCATCTGGAGATTAGGAAGGCAGAGGATATCAAAGTTTCCTCACTGGTTCTCTTCCTCACATTCTCTATGGCTGGACAAACCCCATATCCCTAGGATGAAACAAGCCACAGTGGCAGTCCAGTGAGGACTGGGGACCATCTAGCTAGATATTTTCTAGATATTTTCCTGATACATCAATGAAAGTGCCAGTGAGTTATAGCATCAGATCCATAAGCAACTTGCTATCCATCAGTGTCTCTTCCCATTTTTTCATATTTCCTACTGCTTCCTGGGCTGTTATTGAATCCATACCATGGGATTTCTGGGAAGTGCTAACAATCTAATAGAAAATGGAAGCTTTGAAGGGACACACCACTCTCCTTGACCTAGGTTTCTCTCCAGAACTTCCATCTCATCAGTCAAGTGACATCTGCCACAAACGGTGTCATTAAATCATCAGGAAGAACTTGCCTGAGAATTTAATTGGAAACATCAGTGTTGGCATTCCACCTAAGTCCTCCTAAAAAAGCACCCATGTTGTACCTGTAAACCATGTCCCAAAAGGCCTGACAGCCCATCTACTGATACAGTATAAAATTTCTATCTACAAATGGATTTTGTGTACACATAAATGTGGCTGGATATAAAAGACTGTTAAGCCCCCATATTCTAGTAGAATCAGTCAGGAAACAGATATCAACCTGGATACAAGTCACTACAGGGGTAGGGAGGAGATAGACAAAGGATGACTCGTATTCTTTATGGACTTGATATGAAGTTGGGGCTAAATCTTTGTTACCATTTTTTTTAAGATTTTTTTTGATGTGGACCATTTTTTAAAAAATTCTTTATTGAATTTGTTACAATATTGCTTCTGTTTTATGTTTTGGTTTTTTGGCCATGAGGCATGTGGGATCATAGCTCCCCGACCAGGGATCGAACCCTCACCCCCTGCATTGAAAGGTGAAGTCTTAACCACTGGACCACCAGGGATGTCCCAGTTACCATTTTTTAAAATCAGAGTAAGGGCCTTCTGATAATAGGTGTGTGAGACAGGGGCCGAATGTCCTGGGCAGTTGCTATATTCTCAAATGCAGACGTACGCCACTAGTTCCCACCACCAGATAAACTTAAGCTGTGGGTCTCCCTGCTCTATGAACCTGGGCAGTACTGACATTTCGGACAAGATAATTACCTGTTGTGAAGGAGCTGTCCTGTACCTTGTAGGGTAGTTAGCAGCACCCCAGGCATCTACCCCCCAGATACCAACAGCTTCCCTCCTATTGGGGCAACCAAAGAACGTCTCCAGACATTGCCTAATGTTCCCTGGAGGCAAAATAACCCCTGATTGAGAATCACTGTACTAGATTATTCTTATTGTGGTTGCTTTGTCCACTCTCCATTCAGTTAACTGGGATCTAATTCCCCCCAGAATTCCTTCCCTTGTATGTTTCCAGGTTGGCAGTAACTACAAGAGACATTTTGCACGAGATTTGGGAGGTAGTGTGAAGCTTCAGCTGGGTGGTTATGCTCTGAAGTTCAGCACAGAGTGCCAGGCACTGCGGCAGCCCACGCACATTGTCTCTGATCTGCTGGCTCATCTTGTTGGCACGGGTGACACCTAGCTCCCCCAGTGCCTGTCAGATATCCTCCCTTAGCTGAGTCCTGAGTTGAAGGGCACCAGCTTCCCTTCCCAGCTGCTGGTCTAGCTGACTTACAGTGACTTCAGGCTCAACACTAGACATGGAGGGAGCATCCTGCACAGACCACTTCACCTGCTCCCGCAATTGAATAAGATCAAATCCCCACAGTAAATTGTATTCTGTGCTATTCACACAGAGCATCGCTGCTTCTCTGATCGAACCCTGTCAGATACACTCACAAGTGGGGGTTCGGGTTGTAGTGACATTTTGGAAAAGAACCGGGAGACTTCCCAACGTTCTTTTCACCCCAGATAATTAGTCTAAGCCACACCAGGTGGTCCCATCCCTCTTGCCAGGTATTTGTTCAGAGGTGAACAGAATTAAATCAGTTTAAGCCAATGGGATGCAAGGAGACGCTTGCTTGGGGTTTCTGGAAATAAAAAGTCCATCTATCTCATCCAAGTAGAAACAAACACAAAAGTGTGCACGCTATACCATTTGCTGCTGACAGCTGTCATGTGACCATGCTGCGAACCAGCTTTAGGATAAAGCTGAGACCACTGACAGCAAAGAGAACAACCAAAAAGAACCTAGGTCTGACAAATTCTGAGCTGTGGAATCAATAAACCCTGAAGATTTCCCGACTTCTGCACGTCCCTTTGCACAAGGTAGTAAATTTCTCTATCGTTTAACCCAGTCTGGTTGGAATGGTCACATTCCTAAAGTAGTTTTGGAGTCTGGTTTAGACCCTGGATATGAATAAATTCTCACTTCTTAAAGATTTGACCTGGTCCCCCTGGGGTGATGACTCCATTATTTTTTCAATACTCTGCTGTTCCTATTCATCTCAGATCTAGAAGTCTGGATGGCCTTCCTCTGCTGCTTCTACCAATTTCAGCTGAGTCCTCACTGCCTACTTTTCCCAATCTCAAACTTCAACTGACGCTTGATTTTAAAGCAAACGATGAGCAGAATTTGGCAAAAACGTTCTCCAGGAGATTTAGGCATGTAAGTCCTTGCTTCCATCAGAACTGGGATTTACCTGAAAGGTTTGGGCTTTCTCCAACTATGATCCACACCTAGCAGTCCTGGGCCACCTACACCCAGCAGGAAACAAGCAATTATAAAGGCAATAAGTTAAAACCCTAACTAGAGCCTCAGTGCATTCTGTTATCCGGGGCTACACTTGTTCACTGCAAGCTTTTGGATCATTCTTCCCCACTCTTTGGATGCTCAGTCCCTGGGGACAGTGGGACTGACATGAACAGTCCTGAGGGGGCTGCTGCCAGCAAAACGTGCCTCTGTCTCCAGGTGGTTATGGTGGCGAGAAGGGTCCTGGCTGGATTTCCTCTCCACTCACTCCCTCTGCCTGGTACCTCTGCACCAGGACACAACTGGCAGAGCCCTGAGCAAAGCCCTGGAGAGAAACATTGGAATTAGACAAACTGAGGTTCAAAGCTTTGCTGCTTTTACTGGAAAATGGGCGTGTCAAGCAACCTCTTAAATTGTCTCATTAGTAAAAGGAGAATAGGAAAATCTGTCATACGGATTGCGTGGCGCATGGTGGAAGCTCCATAAGCACTGCTGTCTTCATCTGAGCCTCTTCCACTTCTTCACTGGTTTAGCGGACCTCTCGCACTCTGCTTCCTCTTCCTGGCCGGCCGTCAGATCCTTCAGCCGAGCTGGATGGCTGCGCCTACCCGCAGCTGTGCACACTCCGGCAGCTGAAGGGACTCAAAATGGGAAAAGCCCGCTGTCCAGGTTCAGGGTAAGCCACAAACGCTTTCTGGCTCTGTGACTAGGGGGAGGCACAGAGCCCCCAGGGCCAGAGGGAAGAAATGGAGTCATCAGGAAAACCAGCCGTGTGCACCAGTGCCGCCTTCACCGTATACTCAGGTCATGCATGCCTCGGGCACCTAAGCCTAAGGTTTCAACCCTGGTCACACCGATGATCGTCAAGTCGGCTTCTAGACTAATGGCTTGAAAGGGGCATAATATGCACATGGCTGTGATCCAGCAACCTTGAGCTTAATCCTGCTCTACTGTTGATTAACTGGGTGACTTCAGAGAATCCATTTCAGCTCAGTTTCCTCCGGAACCTAATTGGTGGATTATCTCACACCATCTCAGATCCTGTATCATCTGGGGGCGGGCGTGGGGGGGAATAGGGTGCATTATGAAAAGTGCCCTCCTTTGGCTTATTTTAAATATTCGGTGTCTTTTTGACTGGATAATCCCATGAAAGTCTTGGTTTCCTCAAGCATCAGTGTCTGAGCTCCCCCACACCACCGAGGTGTCGCCCATATTTGGTTCAATGAATATCATTAGCGGCTTTGAAACCGGCCCTGCATTTCAAAAAAGGCTGTTTCTTATTAAGAAACATATATATTTATATACACATATAATCATTCAAAACTGTGCTATAAGAAAGCAGCTGCCTTAAGAATATTTCTGTGGAGGAACCAATTGTTTGGGAATGGGAATGCATTCTGCCACTTGTGAAGAGACGAAAAAAAAAGAGGGAACAAGAGAAAGAGAGAGACGAGAGGCACAAATATATTGACAGATGAGAAGAATAAATGTTTTTGTGGTGTGCGTCGTGCGGAGGTGTCGCACATACCAAATTATGACCTAACTGTTGGAGTAATGGCTGCAGCTGTTGCCTTTGTAAAGTGATCCACAATACCCCAGTCTAATAAGTGCAGCGTGTGTCCAAGGCACTTTGCACAATGAGGACAGCCTAATCCCACGCCACATGAGCTCTGTGCCAAACGTGGCCACATCACAGCAGCAGGATCAAGCCAGGAATAATCACATCCTTAGGAGAAAATCCCCTGTGTAACACTTTGAAATCCCTTTTAAACAAAGCAAGCATGTGAATCCGCTGGTGAACAGGAAACTTCCGTGATGAATTGCCAAGGAAGGGCGCCGGGTAAAAATTCCATATGTTGCCCCCATCTCCATAGGGTAAAAACTACTAGAAAGAAAAAGTTGACTTTGGTGAACGTGGGAGGATGCTGCTGGGTTGTAGTTATTCATTGATTTGTTCATTTGTTCAACACAAATTTCTTGAGTGTGTGTGTGTGCCAGGAACCAAGCTGTGAACTGGAAATACAGAGAGGGAGGTAAACACTGAACAAGTAACAAAACAAATCATTAATTCATGGCAATTGTGATAACTGCTTTCAGGAAAAAGGACTGCATGGTAGAAGAGTGAATTACAGACTGTATTTTCTCTTTGAGAGCAGGCTGAAAAGTACAAGTTGCAATCACTATAAGCCTACTTTGAATAACAAGAGACATAGCATTGGTATCCAGAGAAGTAGAAGTTCCACTGAGAATCTTTTAAAATCTTCTTTTAATGTTTTATTTGATAGCATGCTCCTGTCATTGAATATTCAGAATTTGGCAGTGAATGTGCCATCCTCTCAGCTCAGCAAGCGAGAAACACTATTGGTGATTGTAGATACGGGGAAAATCCCCTTGGTAAGAATACACTTCTCTATAGCTGAGTTGGTTCATGTCGTGCCCAGGATCAAGCATTCTAGAACCAGCCTGCCTGAGTTCAAGTCTATCTCTACTGCTCACTAGCATAGACGTCAACTTATTTAAACTCTCTGGGCCATGGTTGCCTCATGTGTAAAATGGGAATACTCTTATTACTTCCTTCAAAGGATCATTGTGAGAATTGGGTAAATAAATACACTTAAAGCACTTCAAATAGCACTTGGGTTCTACAAAATGCTATGTTAGATTTTCTATTATTACTATTTCTTGAACATAAATCTAGGACCCTACACTGCAGCTAAATTATTATGTCCTCTCTAAATATTTTATTTCTTATTACCTGAGATACCCTCAATCTCTGCTTTCTCTAGATGTGAAAATCTCTTGACCCTTATATCACCTTTCATTATTTTCACCCTATCAATCAAAATAGGCAGCCAGATAGTCTGTTTCCATCCATGACTAATCATTTTCCCATTTCTCAGGTTTTGCCAGGAATGATTTTGCTAAACATACTGTCTTCTGTATGGACTGTATGGACGAGAAGTCACACAGCAGAGGTGCCAGGGTACCTCCGTAACTGCCATTAAATTGTTTAAGGATTACTGTTAAGTGGAAGACTACAGCACCTAATTCGCTAAGCCTCACCCCACACCCTAGCCACACGGCCACCTTCAAGGAATATAAACAGCAAGGAGGAGCCACGGAGACGTCGAGCACCAACATACGTGCTCTTCATCCTTGAAGATCACAGCAAGACACATTAAGTCCAAAAATGAAAGAAGAAGTCTTAGTGAGTCAGATAGATAATAACTTATTTGACCTTTGACTTCCATTGTTCATGGAGGGGTAAGGACATCTTTGACATCTTGGAAGCCGACTGGCTTTCTCCGTAGATGACGGAGAAAATTGTGCTGAGTTTTGATCATTTGTGTACTCCCAAGTTACTCCATGAACAAGCAGACTGTGAACAAGAACAACTCTAGGGCTTCCCTGGTGGCGCAGTGGTTGGGAGTCCGCCTGCCGATGCAGGGCACACGGGTTTGTGCTCCGGTCCGGGAAGATACCACATGCCGCGGAGCGGCTGGACCCGTGAGCCACGGCCGCTGGGCCTGCGCATCCGGAGCCTGTGCTCTGCAACGGGAGAGGCCACAACAGTGAGAGGCCCGGGTACTGCAAAAAAAAAAAAAAAAAGAACAACTCTAAAGACATGTAAGCACTATGGTTAATTTGGTTAATAATTTACTCCTGAAGAAAGCACTATGGTTAATATGGTTAATAATTTACTCCTGAAGAAAGAGTTTGCTCTTTATTCACTGGTGAAAACAAAAACAAAAACAACCCAGCTTGATAACACTGACAGAACTCGAATATTTTGGGACAGGTTGAAGAAAAGTCCTATTTAAAATGCTTCTGAAAGTGTGAATAAAAGCAATCTGACTTTTCTTCCTTTTGTAGGTCTTCACCTCATTTCCTTGTTTGTTTGTTCCTTTCTTTTTTCCTACTTCCTTTTAGCTTATCCTTCTGCAGTGCTGCAGGAGACTTTTCCCAAAGAAAGTTTTCTGAGGCATGTCAGCTAATTAATTATTTTTCAACATGATTTCTATATCTGACCTCTGATCTCCTGTCAGCCCTACAAAATATCTTGTTGCATTCCTTATTCACCCGGAAAGGTTCTGGGAAGAGGTGATTAATTGAAAAATGGAGAAAATGACATTGTCTTGAGACACACAGAGCGCGTCAAAATGATTCAGAGCCAACTTCTTGAACCCCGTGCTGTTTCTCTTCCATGTACAGAAGCCCCATGGGAACCTGGTACATCTCCTGGTTCAGTAGGAAGCCTCGTTTAGGTAAAGGCAGCAAGCAAAGACTGTTTCACCCCTACGTGCTGCATGTTAAAATCCACCTCTCTCTCATCACTTTTACTCCTGGGTTCCCAAAACAAAGGCCTGGTACTGCCTGACGGGCATCACTTATCTCTGACTGAGCGGGCTGGCAATGATTCTTGCCCATCGCCGACACTATAAATTAGCTACAACTGGTGTTTGAAGGTGAGGTCGTGCACCTGCTGCCCTCATTTGGTGATCAGAGACTCTTCCAAAATACACTGCTTTCCCTCTTGTCCTCCGTCCATCCTAGAAACACACATTCTTTTGTTTTCTTTGGGTCTCTCTGATGCAGTGTATTGTTGGATATTTTGCTATCCTGGTTTTTCCATTTGATAAAATAATTGAAGTGACATAGATGCTATGAGGCATGGGGGAGGGTGGATAATTTCCTTTACAGGGGTGAAAAATACACCCTCCAACTCACTACAAGTCATAGGAAGTGATGTCTTTTTCGGTGAAGTGCAGTTCTGCCCATAGTGGGGAATAAGTGTTAGCAACCACCAGCAATGGCAATATAAGGATGGTAGGGCCAACTTGATGTGTGTCCTTCAAGGCTGCATGCTTTAATAATAACTGTTTCCCTCTCCATGGTGGTGGTCCTGATACCATGACCAAAACTCATCACACAGACAAGAAACTGGGATCTTGCTTGCTATGGGCTGAATTCCATCCTGACTACGTCTCTTGCTCATTCAATGTATATTGACTCTATACACATGCCCATCTAGCCCAGATTCCCTTGTACACACACAACATTCAGTGTTTCAACAAACTGAGCACATCTGTTGAAGCTATAAGGGAGCCACTCTTCCAAATTTTTGCTTTTTGTGTCCACCTGGAGCAGGATGTTTCTCACTATGGAGGTATGAAATGGGAGTTTTCTCTTTCTTATGAATAATAAATAGAATCATGAAAGCAAAAAAGAATATAACAGGATCCTGCCATTGGAGCTGACATTTACTTAGCAGAAGTAAGATTATGTTAAAAAAATCAATATGCTTTGTGAAACTTTCCATATTTTTAATTCACTTGCAAAAGATAATTAGCTCATATATTTACATTAGCCTGCTGAATTTTATTTAGCAATTTTTTAAGGCGATCACATGCTATGTTATTCCTATGTCAGTTTAGCCACTAATACAGTACACAGAGACAGCTCCTCTGCCCCCACCCCGCACCCCCCGCAGAAGGCTGTTGAGGGCTCCGTTTCCAGACAAATGATCTGGATAGTTTTCTCTCAAAGCCACGCATGGCTGTGCCAGTGAATCTGTAACCTCTGTTAGGAAGGTGAGAGGAGGAGGGGGCAGAAAGACAAGGGCCTAAGGGAGAGTTTGGAAGCTGGAACCTTCACTTGGCTTCACCCTGATTGTGGGTGACATTGGGTGAGTGTACGTGGCCTCGTTTCTTCCTTCTCCAATGGGAACACCACACACGATGGGAAAGGCTCGCCAGGCAGGAATTCTTTCCGGAACAGAAGCATTAGCAGAGAGGGGGCTCAGAGGACATGACATTTTCCCTTATGAACCAAGTTTAAGCTCAAAGTTTCATATAAGTGAAAATATACCATCTTTTGGAGGGAGGAGGAGGGAGGGGTGAATTTTCTTTATCTTGTTTGATTTGTTTCTCAGAGCATCCCAGGTGGGGAAAGGTCTGGCTCACTGAGGCCTTGGTCTTGCCTTTCAGCCTTACATTTGACTGTAAGGTTCAGTTACAAATATCATGCAACATCTTATTCCTATTTAAGGGAATGTTATTTCTTTTTCATTTTTTTTCCCTTCTTCCTTTATGTCTAGTGAATTGCAGATCCTTCTCTCTTCTCATCACCATTCCTTCCTTCATTTCCAGGGTTTCTCCATTCCCCAGCAGAGAGCTTGCTTTCTTGCCTTTTCTGAGCCAGGTCAGTCCTTCAGGAACCATCCCGCAGCCACAGCCCATCTTGCATGAGAATGTTCTTGCCGGCACATTTTCAGCAGGCAGGGCACACCGTGACCGCGTCTATATTGGGGAAGGTGGGGGGTGGGGGGACAAGATTGTTTACTTTCTCAGAAGGCTAAACATCTCGGCTGGGAGTCCTTGACTGTGTGCTTAAGGACACAGACAGAGAGGACAAAGGCCAGCAGAAAGCGCTTCTGCCAGGGCGATTTGCATCTGAGTTCAATTCAGCTCTGCTCTAAAGAGTCTCATTTGAATACACAGTACATTAGCTCCACTCCTGCTTCGGATCCAATATGGGAAATACATGCATAGCTCAGTAACCTCTCCCCCACCTAAGTCCAGACAGCTGGGGAAGAGGGTGGGCAGAGGCTCCTACAACTGCAGAGAAACCACATTGCAAATGAATGTCTTTTCGTCAGCTGCCTGTGCATCCCTCAGCTGCACTCTGATAGGAGATTTGCATATTTTTTCTTACTAATGGAAATAAATATAGGATGAAGATTTTGTTTTGTCCATTTAAAAACACTGCTTTGCCCCTCGTGCTCCAGAGCTTCTAAATATGCAATGGGAAGAAATGGTTTGTTAGACTAAAAGAAATCAGAAGAGTTTCAGATAACACGTCTACCATTATCATCTGTGTGAAGGACTGCGGCTAGAAATCACCTCCAGAATGCTTTCTGGCAAAAAATTAATAAGTAGATTTATAATACAAGGCTATGTGAATGTAGTCATGTAAAGGACCACTGATCTAAACTAAATCAGCCTGCAGAGAGCCCTAAATTATGCACAAGGTTGAAATGGCATTAATTGTCTATTCCCTTTCTTTTTAGTTTTCTTTTTAGTTTTCATGGGAATTCAGATATACCCTGCAATCTTTGTGTATGTTTTCTTAACCCCTTGTCTTCTTTTGGCCTGAGAAGCAAAAGGTAACTGAAGGATGAGAAGGTTTAAGTGTGTTAGAAGGGTGGCATTGACGAATGTTTGTACCCTGGGACAGTTCTTTATCTAGCCAATGTCTATAGATGTAAAATGCAATAATAATAAGGTAATGATATTGACATTTTTTAAACAAGTATGCCAGAACTTGTATACACCCCAGATTTTTATCGATGTCATAAAACCAGTCACCTCAGGAGGCTGAGTTTTCGTCATTTTAGCTTTTAGTTTTTAACAGTGGTTTTCGTTTTGTTTTAACACCACAGTGGGAATTGCTACTAAAGCCCACAGTATTTTTCTATTGCATATTGTCAATGGAGAAAAATTTTTTGTCATTTGAGTGTGGGTTTGATTTTTGCAAACAGTCAAATACTATCTGAAGCCGGGGTAACTAGCGAACAGGCAACTAAGTATTAGTTTAAATATGATCTTCTGTAAGTTTGGCTGTAGCAGCACAAAATGTCTTCTGGGCTTAGTTAAGTACCTGCTGGAAAATGGAAGACGTGTGGAAATTCACACTCACTGTGCCTGACAGTCCCCTGGGCCTTTAATGAAAGAATTGTAGCATTTGAAGAAATCTTAGAGGTTACGAAATTCAAGCCCTTAGTTGAGAGAAATAAAAAGGCCACAATGGTGAAATTTTATTTAAAACAGTGTTTTTTTCTTGTCTGTAGAAGTTTAAGTAATTACAATTTTGTTTAGTTCTTAAATACTGCAAACATTTGGATACTGTGTGTGTGTGTGTGTGTATATCTGTGTGTGTGTGTGTGTGTGTGTGTGTGTGTGTGGTCAGTGATTGTGTCTGTATTTGTAGGACATACTTCCAGGGTATCGGTCCCACTCTCAGCTAATTTCCTTATTTTGGAACTGTCTTCTTGCTCCACATCTAATTCTTGAAAGCACAGATGTGGGACCCTGCCGTCCATGTTGGGAGGGTGACACCTGCCCTTGGAGACAGCTGATTGGACCAACAGTAACACCTGACGCAAGGCAGGCCAATGAAATCCTCTCTTTGGGAATCTGGAATTGGCACTTAGGGAGTTGTTCAATACGGGTGGATCTAGAAGTTATAGAGTCGGGAACTAAAATTTTCCTCATGGACCAGAGAGCCAAGAAAGCTGGTCTAGGGAGAAAGAAAAAGTAATACAGAAGACATGAAGAAAAAGGTAAAAATGGGATTAAGGGAGATAGCACTGCTCATGTACCTTAAGTCTCTCGTTCCCAGTTAGAGACTTCCTGAAGCTTGAAGGCTCAGGGTATCTCTGCTCTTAGCTTGCTTGAGGTAACACTGCATCCTTAGGTGATGTGTTTTTAATGTTTATTTGGGTTAGATTGAGTAGGCTTGTTACTCGCAACCCACTAGATCATACCCAACAGATTATGCATATATATCAATTCCCAAGAGGGAACTGAATCAGCCAGCATTCAGGATTTGGCTCTCAGGAACCAAAGCTCTTTCATGAGGACCTGATGGGTTCTCTGAGAGAAAGGAGAATGGGACAAAGGGTCAGGTCCTGGGCCAGGAGACTTGAGTCATCTGCCAACCGCAGCTTTCCAGAGAACACCACGGAGGAGAAAGACTCCCTGTGAGGTATGAGAGCGTTGAGGCATCTGGACCATGGCACAATGATTGATGATTGTGGGAAAGGGACAATTTTGAGTGTGGCCTGCATGGTCCTGTGAAAAGTCCTTATCTGACACAGCCCTGGGGAACCAGAGAAAAGCAACTACAGCATTGCCATTCTCCGGTACTCAACTCATTCAGGGGCAGCCCCACCTCCAACCTCACTGCCTAGCCTAGAAGACAGAATCCAAGCCCTCAAAGCACATCCACATGGAGTCGTGCCTGATTTCCATCTTCACTCATCTTCCAGCTCATCCAGCCTTATGCTTTTTGAGGCAGAAGCACAAAACCACCAGTTTGCCCCTCCCTCACTGCACACCTCCGTGCCTGCACAGGCGTAGTTCCCTCTACTTGGAATGCCCCGCATACTCCACCTCTCCCTCTCCATCCTAGCTCCCCACTCTCTTGGCCTAGAAAATTCCTACTCGATTTTTCAAACTCTGTAATAGTCAACTCTGGGAGGCCTTCTCTGGCCTTTCTCTACCCCAGAATAGAATTAATCCCTTTTCTCTGAACTGCTTCAGTACCTTATAAATATTTCCCCTACTCTCCTCTCTTGCACTCTGTTTAATGACTTGTTGATGTGTTTTCTTCCCAGCTAAACTGTGAACAATGTGAAGGCAGGGACCACGTCTCATTCACTTTTGAATGTCCAGCAACTAACAATTAGTGGGTCCACAATGACTACCCTGTAGCAGATGCTCTGGTAGCTGACATCTTTTGTGTGTTCAGTACATGTGGAGAGAAATGAACTGAAATTATGTAAAGTCATCTTCTGCGCAGGCTCTAAAGTATTTGTTACAGAGACCTCCCTTACCTCAGTGAAAATGACTATTGAAACGTCTTGCATTTTTAACTCTGCTGCCTGCTGCTTCCCCAGGAGGCTAAGTGGATGTTCTGTACATGAGAGCTATTAGGAACTATGTTGCTCAAGAGGTTGATTTGTGTATGAGGGGCTCCTACTAGTCCTGGGGACCATGATAGTGAATGCAAATGTCAATAATTTCCCCCTGGGTCCTATGAAGCCTCCTTAATACAACTGGAAGAGGTCCTGCACAGGCACAAAAGTCCAAAAACTCTATGAAGCAGGAATGATGTCTGTTTTCTGTTCAACATTTTATGCATAGTGTCTGAATACAAAGAAGGCAGCCAATAAATATTCATTAAAAATAAAGGATGGGGGCTTCCCTGGTGGCGCAGTGGTTGAGAATCTGCCTGCCAGTGCAGGGGACACGGGTTCGAGCCCTGGTCCAGGAAGATCCCACATGCCGTGGAGCAACTAGGCCCATGAACCACAACTACTGAGCTTGTGCGTCTGGAGCCTGTGCGCCGCAACAAGAGAGGCCGCGACAGTGAGAGGCCCGCGCACCGTGATGAAGGGTGGCCCCCGCTCGCCGCAACTAGAGAAAGCCCTCGCACAGAAACGAAGACCCAACACAGCAAAAATAAAGAAAGAAAGAAAGAAGCTTTCATTTAAAAAAAATAAAATAAAAAAAATAAAGGATGGGAGAAATGCGGGGAGAGGAGGAGGGAGGGAGGAAGGGAGAAAGAGGAGAAGAAACGAGGGACTTTATAAGGAAAGGTTTTAATTACTTGTGAAAAACCAAATTCACCCTGTACAATAAACCATGTAGAGCGAAATCACAGTTAACTTGAGTGTAAACATCCATAGTAAATGGTAAATATTGTAGAGAATGCTTCCATTGTTTAGCGCGCACTAACCCCTATCAAGGTGTTGGTAAAAGTCTTCCTTTAAGTGGCGGCATCAGGCTATAATCAAGATCACTGTGTGGTCCTATATCTCCAGCCCAACTTTCTTCCTTGAGGATCCCACCCTGGCCCTGGTGCTTTGGTGTTGATTTCAAAAACCTTTCAGTTATGCAGCTTGAATGACTGAACAGTTTGTCCTTAAGCTTCAGGAGTTCCTCCTGTATCTTGCGGAGTTCAGTAACTTTATTCATACAATGGCTGGTTGACTCAGATTTGTTCTTTCCCCAAACCATGTAATGCTGGAGCAGTGGGAGTCCCACAAAGCTATATAGTTGCTAACGAGCTCTATTCTCTAAAAAATCTCCTGCCTTTGTACAAAAGAAGTGGCTTAGACATTCTTGGCTTTTGGAGGGCACATGCCCCCAAAGAATATCGCTGAGGCTGAGTGTGTCCCTCCACTGAAATCCTCTTGCTCCTATAATTATTTCCTATCGCATTTTCAAATCTTACCTCGGCTTTAGAGCAATGGTTTAAAGTGATAACGGTTCAATAAAACATTGCCATAAGTTTTTCCAGTTAAGTGTTTTGTGGTAGCCACAGATGCCTTAGATCATGAAATGGAATCATGGAAGGTTCCAGCTAAAAGGGTGGTATGGAAGATAACGTAATTATTTGTGTCAAATAAAGCCCTTTATTTGACAATGAACTTAACTCAGTCTTTGAGAAGCTAAGGGACTTAAACTACAAATGAAGCCAGTAGCAGAGCGAAGAGAAGACTTTCTGTCACCTGCATTTTGGACCAGTTGTCCTTTCTATCATGCTAGGTAGGAAAGAGGTAAGGAAGATTAAGTGGTACTTGGCATGACAGTGAATGAGACCAAAGTCAAGTTCTTCTGATGCCTTAGACTGAAGAGACCTGAAGACGAAGGTTGACAATGTTGTAGAGTGGTGAATGGAAAGACCTTTGAATTCCGATTTGGATTCTCAATTCCAAGATTTAATAGTTAAGTGACAATGGGGAAAGTAGACCTTTCTGACCCTCAGTGTTTTTATCTATAAAAGGAGTGTAATAATTGTGCCTGCAGCAGACAGCTATTGTGCAAACTAAATGATAATGTATGTAAGCAATTAGCACAATGTCTACACATAGTAAGTACCCAAAATAACAGAATGTAGCTTACGTTGAACTTGGCCTCATCCTATGTCCTCAACAATTGATCAAGAAAAAGAGAGAACATATATTTTTAATTTGTGTGGTCACTAAATGAGTGTGTGACCTGAGGGCAGCAGGAGAAGGGAGCTGTGGGTCTGTGGGCTCTCAGTCAGCCTCAGCTCCTCCGTGCCTCTCATACCACAAGCATCTCCTTGCCCCTCAGGAGATCTTTAAAATATGTATTTGTTACATGCCATGTCCTTTGAATGTCAGCCAGCTACTTCATCTGCTGCACATATTGAAGAAATACCACTCTGCTCTGACGCTGGAAGAATAGCTCATTCAGAGTTGTGGTTTCCTGAACTCCAGCATGACTTCTAAGAAATCAAGAAAAATTTTGATGAAATATCATTTTTGCCTCAGGCGTTTACTTGCTATTCTAATTCCTTCGTTAGATACATTGGCAACTTAAATATCATCATCATGGTAGTTATCATCACCACTAATGGTCCTATGGTCAGTCTGGAAATTCACTCTTTGGGCATTGTGCTCAGAGTTCCCTCAAAAGATTATACTTAGAAAGTCTCCCTGCTTCACACCCTGTATAAGAAGAACCCTCCCTAGAACCTCTTGGGGAGGGATGCAGGGGGTCTTTCAGGCCCTTTCAGTCACTCAGCATGTACCTTGTGATTAACTCCAAGGTCCTGTGCAGCCACCCAGGGGCAGGACTCAGGGAAGGCCAGTGACACACTCGTCTCAGGAACAAAATTTAAGGGGGCACAAAAAACTCAATAGAGAAATAATATCCTCATGCAATATTTTTTTAATTAAACAAAAAATCTATGGGGAACAAAATTTCAAAATATTAAATAAGGATAGGATCGGTGATTTTTCCTTTTGCCTCAGACCCCAAATAGCTGGACCTGGCGCTAACCTCACCTTCCTCGGTCCCTCACCCTTCTCAGCACACACACCAAACATGTGTGGACCCTTCGGAGCCCCTTTGAATGATTGTGGAATCACAAAATCAGCTCAGTTTAGTCATTTACTTCGCAGATTGTATTCTTATATTCCTGGCACTATTCTAGATGCCTGGGATATCACAGTGAATAACCAGGTAAAACCTTTGCCTCCATGGGGCTTGCATCTAAGTGGGGAAACAGACAATAAAGAAAGAAATGAAAAAATACGCATAGTATGTGAGGTACATTAGAGCAGGAGGTTTGGGGATTCTATGGGTGGAGCTAGGAACTGAAAGTTTAAATAGGATTCTCAGGGAGGGACTCACTGGGAAACCAACTACTGAACAGAGACCTGAAAGAGCGAGGAAGCAAGTGATGGGCTACCTGGAGGGAAATCATCCCCTGCAAAGGGACCCACAAGTGCAACCTTTCTGGAAATTGTTGTTCTGGGTAGGGGGTGGAGGTTAAAAACAGTAGCCTCGGGTTTCCCTGGTGGCGCAGTGGTTGGGAGTCCGCCTGCCGATGCAGGGGACGCGGGTTCATGCCCGGGTCCGGGAGGATCCCACGTGCTGTGGAGCGGCTGGGCCCGTGAGCCATGGCCGCTGAGCCTGTGCGTCCGGAGCCTGTGCTCCGCAACGGGAGAGGCCGCAGCGGTGAGACACCCGCGTACCGCAAAAAAAAAAAAAAAAAAAACAGTAGCCTCCCTGACAGAACAGAGGGCTTCATGTAGGTAAGTGGTAAAAATCCATTCCTGGCAGCAATGGCAGTAAAGACAGCAAACTCAATGACAAAAGGGAAAATTCTAGTTTGGGTGGATGGGTGGATACCTGAAAGAAAATGAGGCTTCAGAAAGGAGGAAGGGCAGTTGGTGGGTGGCCCATACTATCTGCATTAGGAACTCATTATTTAGTAAGAATGTGAGATGAGGTAGATTCCCAGAAGCAGAGATCTCCATATGGAGGTTATAGTGTTGACAAGGAAGGAATAAAGAAGAGTATCTGAGTTTAAGGAAAACGGGAATATCTTCTCACTTTTTTGCCCCTCTTGGTATGTAGAAATGGTGTCTAGCCAACAGCCAGAGGTGGAGCAACAATTTCTGATCTGCACTTCAATCTCATAACAAGAAAACCATTAATTACTCTAATGGCTAACAGAGCTCTTGCTTGTGCATATAACGTTTGTCCTAAAATCATAGTACGGAGTAATGGGCATGGAGTCCAATTGGAATGTCTTGAGGCTCATATCAGCAAGATGCTTACAACAGGCAACGCTGTGGTTGTCGCTCAAGCTTTACTCAGCTGGCAAATGCCAAATTCCAAGTATGTGCGCGATACGGATTGCAGCGATGGGTACACGATCGTTGTTCCAGACATCTTCATAGGGCAAGGGCTGTAGCACCTTTCTGATGACTAGACTTCTGATGACTAGTCTTCCTTCTTGATTCCAACCAAGAAATGCCAAAAATGTTGTTAAAGAAACTAATATCTGAAACACCACAGTTATGCCCAGGGGCTTGGTGTTGAATTCAGTCATGGTATAGTTGCTTTATATCATTTAATAATAAAATGTCTAGAATTCTAGGTAGGAGTGTCAGTCTATAGCATTGTCAAGATTTTGAAGATGTTTACAGTTTAAAGGACGCTACATTGTTCGTTTTTGCTCAAAACAATATTGAATTCCTCTGGAGAGCCAATTTCTTTCTTGACCTAGAAGATGAAAGAACACCACTAAAATTTTTTCTTGGGCAAACTCATGGGTTTGTGCTCAGAAGACAGAAGCCTATACGCTGAGGACAAATCTTAGATTGAAGAGGCAGGAGAGAGCTAATAGAGAGCCTGAACCAGTGCCTCTAGTGATGGCAGAGTGCAACCTTTTGCAAAATAGCTTTTCTTCAAAAATTGTTTTGAAATACTTAGATCCTTGGATTTAATTTTCAGTTTATATAAAATGTCATCTCATGGGCTTCCCTGGTGGCACAGTGGTTGAGAATCTGCCTGCTGATGCAGGGGACACGGGTTCGAGCCCTGGTCTGGGAGGATTGCACGTGCCGCAGAGCAACTAGGCCCGTGAGCCACAACTACTGAGCCTGTGCGTCTGGAGCCTGTGCTCCGCAACAAGAGAGACAGCAACAGTGAGAGGCCCGTGCACCGCGATGAAGAGTGGTCCCCGCTTGCCACGACTAGAGAAAGCCCTCACACAGAAATGAAGACCTAACACAGCAAAAATAAATAAAATAAATTAATAAACTCCTACCCCCAACATCTTCTTTAAAAAAAAAAAAGTCATCTCATGAAATTCTAAAATCTTATTTCATCTTACACATAATTTCTACTCTAAGATAAAAATAAAAGAATTCTGCCTGCCATCTCCCCAAATTTGCTAGACTTGAGAATTATCTCAAAATTTCCCATATTATGAATCTTCTCTGATGGATAGGAGAGAATAGTAGTCAGGATAGACTAAGTTATGATACAGTTACAAATACACCCTAAAATCTCTGTGGCTTCATTCATTCCATAAATGTTTATATTTAGCTCACACCAAGTGCAACGTGTGTGAAGCAGTCTTCCTTCACCTTGTCAACACACCATCAGGAACGTGAGGACCTGAGGCCTCCACGGTCACCACGGCAGAAGAAGAGAGAGCTGGAAGATTAGATGGAGTGATTCTATCTACATCCAATGGCCAGAACCCAGTCACATGACCCCAACCTACTAGGGAAGCTGGGGAACAAACGCACAGGAGTTCATATATGGTAGAGTGAGTTCTACTTCAGTCTGATTTATGTTTCTGAGCATTTATGCTTTCTTCCTGGCTCCTACACAAAAAAATCAGTCACACCACCACTGATGCCACCCCCAAGAGTCAACCCCAAATCCACTGCATTAGCTTAAGATCCAGGGTTTCTGGATGTGGCTTCTCCCAGTCCAGAGACCAATGAACTTTAAAAAAAATTAATGATCTGTCCCATACAATGGTGGAATAGAGACAGAATCACCACAATAAACATTCCTATTCAAAAGGAGGAAGAAATTGCGATGCAAAGTAACCACACATCTGGAATTCTGAAATCCTGCTGGCCATATTTTGGAGGCCCCTACCCAGGGCGAGTGCTGTTCCTCGATTAGCCCTGACTCTGTCCTCTGGAGAGATTGTTCTCATTTATCCTCTTCTCTGATCAAACCTGAAATGAGTGTAAGAAATCATCTCCTCCTCCAGGCTGTAACTTTCAATGTTTGCTTCTGCTCGTGGAAGGCTGGGGAACCAAAGGTTGTAGAGCTCAAACTTATCAAAGGCCTTTTATACTCCAGGCTCATGGTTTTTGGAGGGGAATACCACTCCCTCAGAAAGTGAATAGACTTTTGATCTATTTCATTCTAATCAGCTCCATGAGGTAATAAATATATCCAAAGATACCGTTTAATCATTATTTTCATGTCTACTACATTTCTTTGTTTTCTTACCTCTATTCCCATCTCTTTCAACTTAATGGTGGCTACCTTTCAAGTTTGGAAAGTCACTCCCTTAATCTGAACTCTGCTCAGTCACTTTACTTTTTATTGGGTGTTTGCTACTCAAAACCTTTCTTAAACTCCACTTCTTGCCTTTTGGAATCTAGAAACAGTTGGTTTTTCCAACTGTTTTTGGTTTACCAATGCCTCAAATTTTTGGACTCGATTTCTGTTTGGATCTGGGGGACAAAAAGGCTAGATAACCCCACTAGAAAACTTTAAGGGATCATCTAGAAGTGGCTTACATTCTTTCAACTCATCTCTCACTGGCCAGAACCCCATTAAATACTCCAACCTAATTGCAGAGTAAGTTAGGAAACATCATAGAGCATATGGATTTAGGGATAGAGACTCCGTTTCTGTCAACTATATGCCCAAAATATCAAATCTAAAAATACCCACAAAAGAAATCTAAAGTTTGGGCAAGTTCCTTTACCATTAATTCTTTGTTTTTATTATAAAGTGAGCTTAATTTTATTTAATCATAATAGAGTGATTGTGAACATCTAATACACATATAAAGTCCTAGTATAATACTTGATGTAGAATAGTCTCTCCTAAAAAGGTTTGTAAAAATTCAATAATTTGTTCTAGGTTTTATATGTAGGAATATCCTATTCTAACTCAGGACTTAGTATTCTTTATAAAATAATCACAGGAAGCAGTCTTGACCATTGGCAGCCAGGCAAGTTCCCTTTCAGATGTCTGTTGATTGTGTCTTTAAAATTAAGATTTTGAGTTTTTATTGGGATCTTGGCATTCTCTATGGTATTGCTTTCAAAAGCCGACATTTAGGTGTAGATTGGATAACTTCTGAAGAGGATGTTCTCTTCAGATAGGGTATGTGGGACAAGGGTAGTTTATTCGGGAGGTGATCCCAGGAAGCAAGATAAAGGAGAAGGGAACTGAGGAAGGGAGTAAAGGCAATAAAGGGTGTGTTATTGACAGGGTTACCACAGTGGGCAATGGGGAGTTTTCTGGGGCTTTCCAGGTCATTCTATAGAATACGCTTTATAATTGCCCCATGAAGTCTTGAAGAACCTGGATGTTCATCCATCAACTCTCGTCTCTCAATGTTTGAGGTTCATTCCTGAGACGTTATTTTCTGTACTTCCAGTCTTCCACATGTACAAGTGAGCATGCTCCTCCAGCTGGAGAGCTCCCCCAGGCAGCAAGAGACAAGACACACCTGGAGCGTCTGGGAACTCTCTGCAGGTGACCTCTGGAATGGAGGTGGGCCTGGAGATATGAGTGGGATACAAACAGCATAGAGCCTATATTTTAAATAATTCCCCGTGGAATCTCTGAATTACTGGGTCAGGTAGCCACAATTCCTTACCAGCATCTCTTTTATTTTTATTATTGATAACTCTTCAATGTATCTTAAAATTGTCGAATTATCGTTTCTCCCAAGAAATGAAAAAGTTATACATCGTAAAATTTGCTTCTTTCCCAGTCCATGGCTGTCTCGTCCCTCTGTACTAGATTTTGCCACTTTCTCCTCCTTGTTCTATATCTTGTAAGTGCCCAATTCTCCTTTTTTGGCCGAACGGTGTTGAAGGGCTCAGGCCTGCCCGGCTGGTAGCATTACTGAGAAGTGGAGGGAATTTTTCTGAAGCTGAAGAGATGGCTACCATCAAGATAGCAAGCAAAGCTGAAAGCAGAGTGGTAAACCTAAGCCCAACAAACAGAAAGAGTGGAGGGGGATTGGCGAGTTACAAAAACCAGAGAGAGCAGAAGCAAGCAACTACTTCTGAGGTGCAGTCCAGAACCCAGGCGTCAGGGAGACCAGAGG
Organism: Delphinus delphis; assembly: GCF_949987515.2. Taxonomy (NCBI): domain Eukaryota; kingdom Metazoa; phylum Chordata; class Mammalia; order Artiodactyla; family Delphinidae; genus Delphinus; species Delphinus delphis. The sequence continues at coordinate 31,556,967 of NC_082689.1, read as the reverse complement.
TGAGCAAGCGTTGGTTGAGTATAAGTAGGAAGAAGCAATTGCGTGGAAATGTTTGCTGTCTTCAATTTCTGTTTAGGAGCCCGGTGGATCACTGCGCATGGGTGAGCCCCTGAGGTTAAAAGTCCAGGGTGAGGCAGACAATAGGAGCCCTAATACATCTCCTAGACTTTGCCTCCCTAATCGCCCACTCTCAATCACTCCCATTTGTCATTTTTATTACTTTTTAACTCGTTATTGTTACCTTATTTTTCAGTTTAAAATATATCCCTGGGTTAGAGTTCCCTTTTTATTCTGGATTAAAAAGTTATACTCTTCATAACTCAAGCAACAACATTTTGGCAGGAAGTTAGCAGGAACATATGGGCCTCAGCATTTTGATGCCCAGACTGGCTTCTGCCAAAACATTTCTTTACTGTCATATAGATAGCGGCAATGTTTGGGACTGTTGGGGAATCATCCCACACAGCTCAGGCGGGCAAATGCTGCTGCCTGACAGCCTGTGTGCGTAGCTAAGGGACTTCCCATCCCTGAGTTTGAGAATTGTCAGGGGCGGGAGGGAGGTGGTGTCAGTCAGCTTCCACTTGTTAAAGCTGCATGAGCTCCAGGCAGTGTCCCCTAACTTCAGGTACCCAAAGACACTGATAGGATGGCTGGAACAGGAATGCAGAGGGTACTGGTCAGAATCCAAATCAGAAAACAGAAACCACTTCTTTTTTTTTTTTTTTTAATTTTCTTTATTTTTGCCTGCATTGGGTCTTCGTTGCTGTGCACAGGCTTTCTCTAGTTGCGGCGAGTGGAGGCTACTCTCTGTTGCGGTGCGCGGGCTTCTCATTGCTGTGCCTTCTCTGGTTGTGGAGCACAGGCTCTAGGCGCCTGGGCTTCAGTGTTTGTGGCTCACGGGCTTAGTTGCTCCGCGGCACATGGGATCTTCCCGGACCAGGGCTCCAACCCACGTCCCCTACATTGGCAGGCGGATTCTTAACTACTGCACCACCAGGGAAGTCCCCACTTTCTTTTTAAAAAGAGGAAATCTAATCAAAGTGCTTGGGTGTACAGGTAATAGAAGAACTAAAAGTCAACTAGGAGACAGTAAAGCAACCCAGACATTAGCCGGAAGAGGAAGCCATTAGTACCTTCTCGTGGAAGGGCGATGGGGAAGGCAGAGTTAGTGGAGTTCAGTGGAAGTTGGAACCATGATGGGCTTATCCAATGGGTTCTGGAGCCAGAGAAGAGACTCAGTGACTGCAGACACCTCCTGAGGCTGCCAGGGAGGGGGAGATACCCTGGCTTCTCTGCCTTCCACCCTCCAGCTTCCTGTAGTGCCTTGCACTACAGGAAACAGAAGGCAGTAGGCATGGGAGCCTGGGACACTGTCCTTAGGGAGTAGACCTCCTGCAATATAGAAGTAAACAAAGAAGAGCTGGGGTGGGTCTGAGAGCAAATAAGCCAGGACTGACTTGCACAGGGTGGGAGAAATTAATAACTGGGGTGGAATAAGCCATCCAATCTCACAGTCTAAGGTCAGGACACCCAAGTCCCCATCAATCTTTCTTGGGCCAACTCAGTGCTCAGAATATTGCCACAAGAAGGAAAACAACAATCACATCATCATCATCTGACATTTATACCAGCTATTTGATGTAACCCTTCTCTATTCTAATATACTATTACATCCCCAATGGGTACATGAGAAAACTCAGGCAGAGAGAAGTTACAGATTCATCCTAGGAAGCAGTGGAACCAGTGTTCAGAAACAGGCTGTCCCATTGCAGAGCCCGTTCTCCATTTGCTCCCTCACCTCCCCCACATCACCTCTGCCCTGCTGCCTCCACTCACTAGAGATCTGGACCTCCTCACATGCCATTCTCACAGGATGTCAGGTTCACACCATGATTTAGAAGTGTGTGAGCCCCGGGCTTCCCTGGTGGTGCAGTGGTTAAGAATCCGCCTGCCAATGCAGGGGACATGGGTTCGAGCCCTGGTCGGGGAAGATCCCACATGCCGTGAAGCAGCTAAGCCCACGTGCCACAACTACTGAAGCCTGTGCACCTAGAGTCAGTGCTCTGCAGCAAGAAAAGCCACCACAATGAGAAGCCCATGCACTGCAACCAACAGTAGTCCCCCCCTCACCAAAACTAGAGAAAGCCCACGTGCAGCAACAAAGACCCAATGCAGCCAAAATTAATAAATTTAATTAATTAATTAAAAAAAAAAAAGAAGTCTGTGAGCCCCTTCTGAGAACCCCCCATGAACAGCTATCCCAGAGTAACTTCTAGGAATATCCTAGGATGGGATAATGTTTCTTACCTCCTATATTTTTCCATTGCTTATTGTTTCTAGGTTGCGTATTCATTCCTGGCCCCTGTCCTCTGGTGGCAGAGGTACATGGGGGGTTTAGTTTTTCCATTTGCTAATGATAAATCCTCTGTTTTTTCCTTTTAATTTATGCCACCAATTTCCATTAGATATGTATCATGGTCTTGGTGCTGTTTTATTTCTTGGCAGCTGGGGCCCAAAGGGTTAACTGCTATTGAGTCTCATTGACAATGAGAGGCTAGTAGGTAACAGAAGACAGCTCTTTGGGTAGAAGTTAACACTTTCAGCTTGCAGCCAAGGGACCTCCAAGCTGAAAAACAAAACAAAGTGAAACCTGGGTCTGCAGATTATAGTGGTTTGAGTAGTCTGCAAAGAGGCCCAATCTACCACCTAGTGTCTAGTTCTTCAAAAGACAGGAGGTCTGATGTCAGGGAGCGGGGTGATAGTAGAATATCGTATAGGAAGCATAGCAAGATTGTTTATATGATGAAACCAGGCCACTGAGGACTGGAGAGGAGCTGGCGCATCACGTTGGGACATAAAAATCATGTTGGGGAGGGAAGGCAAGGGATTGTTTCAGTAGCAGGAAAGATGTAGAAAAGTTCTGGAGTGAAATAGTAACAGTGAGAATGTATAGAAGGGATGACTATAAGAGATTATTTAAGAATGTGGAAGTGATAATAGTGACTGTTTGAAAGCAGGAGTGGAAGACAGGATTACGTTCCACTTGCAGGCTTGAGAACTTTCAGGTAGTTTCATTCTCTGAACTAGACAACACAAAAGATGGGGTAAGTTTTGGACAGGTTGGGTTTGCGCTCCTGTTGGATAATTCAGGTAGAGATCCTGCTAGGAGTTTAGGAGAAATATCTAAACTAGTAGTAAGTATTTTGGGAAATCATTCGCATTGGTTTGGCCCACTGGAGTGGAGATATACTAACAGCTAGGAAAGACATTGGTGAGAAGAATGTTGTAGTCAGCTCTCTGGGGAATACCAACACCTAAGGAGATGGGAAAAGAAAACTGAAAAGAAAGGCCCAGCATAAAAGAAGGAAAAGTTCAGTGTCACAGGAGTCAAAGGGGAGGATTTTCAAAAAACTTAAAGTTAACACTGCCAAAATACTGCCAACAAGGTATTGGTTTTGTCAAATAGGTCACTGATGCTTCTGCATTCCCTCTGGACATTTCCTCATTTCCTCTGAGCTGTGTGACCTTAAGAAAGTAGTTTAATAATAATCCTACTTCACAGAGTTTTTGTGAAAATTAAATGAAATCTCTGCCCACCTAGGACAGGCTCATCTCTCTCTAGAATTTACTTTCTTTAGGCATATTTGCCTAAACATTGCCTAAACATATTTGCCTAAACATTGTTCCAATATGTTTTTAAAAATATATGATCTTGAAGAAAAAATAGTCTTTTCAATAAGTGATGCTGGAGCAACTGGACTTCCACATGTAAAAATTAAAATTAAAAAAAAAAAGAATTTAGACACAGATCTTGAACCCTTCACAAAAATTAACTCAAAATGGATCACAGACCTAAATGTAAAATGCAAAACTATAAAACTCCTAGAAGATAGCACAGGAGAAAATTTAGGCAACTTTGGGTATGGTGATGACTTTATAGATAGAATGCCAGGAAGACACATCCATGAAACAAATAATTGATAAACTGGACTTCATTAAAATTTAAAACTTCTGCTCTGAAAAAGACACTGGCAAGAGGGTGAGAAGACAAGCCACAGCCTGGGAAAAAGTATTTGCAAAAGACATATCTAATAAAGGAATGTTATCCAAAATATACAAAGAACTCTTAAAACTGAACGATAAGAAAATGGAGGACCCTATTTTTAAAATGTGCAAAAGCTTGAACAAACACCTCACCAAAGAAGATGCACATGGCAACTAAGCATATAAAAGATGCTCAACATCATATGTCAAAGGAAAATGCAAATTATAACCACAATGAGATACCACTACACATCTATTAGAATGGCCAAAATCCAAAACACTGATAATGCCAAATGCTGATGAGGATGTGAGGCAACAGGAACTCTCATTAACTGCTGGTGGGAATTCAAAATGACAGAGCCACATTAGAAGACAATTTGGTGGTTTCTTACAAAACTAAGAGTACTCACCATATGATTCAGTAACTGTGCTCCTTGATATTTGCCCAAATGGATTGAAAACTTATGTCCATATAAAAAGCTATCTTTTGGGGCTTCCCTGGTGGTGCAGTGGTTGAGAGTCCGCCTGCCGATGCAGGGGACACGGGTTTGTGCCCCGGTCCGGGAATATCCCACATGCCGCGGAGCGGCCGGGCCCGTGAGCCACGGCCGCTGAGCCTGCGCGTCCAGAGCCTGTGCTCCGCAACGGGAGAGGCCACAACAGTGAGAGGCCCGCGTACCGCCAAAAAAAAAAAAAAAAAAAAAGCTATCTTTCATAGTATCTTTATTTATTATTGCCAAAACTTGGAAGCCACCAAGATGTTCTCAGTAGGTGAATGGATAAACAAACTGTGGTACATCGAGACAATGGAGTATTATTCAGTACCTAAAAGAAATGAGCTATCAAGCTATAAAACACATGGACGAAACTTAAATGCATATTACTAAGGGAAAGAAGCCAGCCTGATAAAACTACATGTTGTATGATTCCAACTATATGACATTCTGCAAAATGCAAAACTGTGGTGTCAATAAAAGTAACAGCATGGGTTAGAGGGGAGAAGGGGGATGAAGAGACAGAGCACAGAGTATTTTTAGGGCAGTGAAATTATTCTGTATGGTACTACAGTGGAGAATGCATGTCATTATACATTTATTAAAATCCATAGAAATATACAACATCAAGAGTGAATGTACATCAAGGGGGGAAAGTGACGGGGGTGGTGGTGGTGGTGGTACGAATTGGGAGATTGGGATTGACAAATATACACTAATATGTATAAAATAGATAACTAATAAGAACCTGCTGTATCAAAAAATAAATAAAATAAAATTCAAAACTGCAATCAATCAATCAATCAATAAAAAGAATGAATGTAAACTACAGACTTCGGCTGATAATGATGTTTAATGTAGGTTCATCAATATACCACTCCGGTGTTGGATATCTACAATAGGAGAGATTTTGTGGGGTGGTGAGGGGGAGAGCCAGGGGGTATATGGGAATTTTCTATACTTTCTGCTCAATTTTGCTACGAGCCTAAAACATCTTTAAAAAATTGTCTATTAAATATATATACATAACTTTAAATTTTTAATTTTAATATATATAAAACTTTATTAAATTTAATTTTTAATTTTCCCCCTAGAAACAATGATCTGTCAAAGTCTTCTATTTCTTAACTGGAAGTGGAAACATAGCATATATCACATTTGGTAATATTGCTCCAACCTATATACTGAATGACCCAGCACATCTTTCCCATAAATTTGGAAAAGTAATCAGTATTTAACATTATTATGTTGATAAATCTGATACAATTGGGAAGCAGGCAATGACTTTCACTATCTCTACTTCCATTTTATGTTGGACTTGAGGTCCTAGCCAGTGTTATAAATGAAGAAAAAAAATATATATGAAAGATATAAAACTGCCTTTGCATATGATATGATTATATACATAGAGAATCAAAGGGAATCTATGATCTAGTAAAATGAGCAAATTGATCTATAGACTTCATACAATCCCAATCAAAATCCCAGCAAGATATACATATATACATTGACAAGCCGATTTTAAAATTTAAATGAAAATGCAAAGGACTTAGTATAGCCAAGACAATCTTGAAGGTGAAGAAACTTGGAGTATTTATTTACACTGTCAGATTTTAAGACTTCTTATAAAGCTATGCAATTAAACAGTGTGGTGTTTGGATATAGACAAATACATCTATGAAACAGAATACAAAGTCCAGAAATAAACCAACATTTATTTAATTATCTGATTTTCAACAAAGACCCCAATGCATTTCAATAATGAAAGAAAATTATTTTCAATAAATGATGCTGAAGTAACTGCATATCTCAAAGGGGACAAAATGAACATTGACCACTAACTTACACTATACATATAAAGTAACTTGGGATGGATCACAGACCTAAATGGGAAGGCATAGCTATAAAGTTGTAGGAAAATATCACTGTAACCTTAGGGTGAAGGAAGAGTTATTGGGCAGAATGCAAAAAGCACTGACCACAAAAGGAAACTATAACTGGGCTCCATCAAAATTTAATGCTTCTCAACAAAAGAAACGTTTAAGAAAGTAAAAAATGGAAGCCCAAGGCTTCGGAGAAAATATTTGCAGTATGTATGTCTAACAGATAATTGCAATATGTATATATTGATAATATGCAAAAAGACAAATATCCAATAAAACAATAGGCAGAACACTAGGCACTTCACAAAAGAAGACATCCAAGTGGCAAATAAGGACGTGAAAAGACACCCAACATTATCAAGCAACAGAAAACTGAAACTTAAAACCACAATGAGAAATTAAAAACACACACACAAGAATGGCTAAAAGTTTTTAAAGACTGACAAAACCAAGTTAACAAGGATGTGGAATAACTGGGACCCTCATATGTAATTAAAGGAGATATAAAATGATCCAACCACTTTGGACAATTGTTCGACAGTTTCTAAGAAATTTAAATATATGCTCACCTTGTGACCAGCCATTTTCTTCTTAGCTGTATACCCAAAATAAATGAGTACATGTGTCCACAAAAAGGTTTATCTAAGAATGTTCACAGAAGCTTCATTCATAAGATATCCAAACTGGAAACAACCTAAACATTCATCAACAGAAGAAGAGATAAGCGTATTTTGGTGTATCCGTACAGTGAAATGTTATACCACAAGAAAAAAGAACCAATTTCTGAAACATAAAACAACATACATATATTTCAAAAATCATGTTGAGCCAAATAATTCAACACAAAAGTGCATATGATTCCCTTTAGATGAAGTGAAAAACAAACCAAATTAATCTATGAAGACGGAAGTCAGAATAACTGTTACATTTGAGAGGGTGGGGTATTGACTGGAAAGGTCATGAAAAAGTTTCTGGGACAATAGGAATGTCCTTGATATGGGCCAATCTGGGTCATGATTACTTGAGACATCTCTCTGTCTCTGTCTCTCTCTCTCTCTGTCTCTCTCTGTCTCTCTCTCTCTCTCTCTCTCTCTATATATATATATATATAATCATACACTTAAAATTTATACTTTTTACTATATGAAAAAAGTTAAAACAAAGAAATAATGCTAAAATGCATATCTCTTTCTTCACGGTAGGAGGTTCAATGTGCAATAATTTGTCTTTTATATTGGAGGGAGTGTCCTGGCACAGTAAGACAACTAGACGCCTAAAAATATCACCTAAAAATATCACCAATGCCTCTATCTTCATAAGATCTCCCTCTCACCATGATGTGCACATTTCTTTCAGGGCATTCAGAGTACTTGCCATTTCCTGCTCGATGGGTCTGATTAACATGATATCATTAGTATGTTGGATCAACTTCATATCTTTTGGAGTGTCAAACTATCAAAACTAGGTAAGTGTCATAACCCTGGGGCATAACAGTAAATGAGTGTGCTCCGTTCTCATTCCCAGGTGAATCTGAATGCCTTTTGATTCTCCTTCACGATGGGAATTGAAAAGAATGCATTCACCAGATCAATAGCTCTTTTCCAAGTGCTAGAGGATATTTTGATCTCTTTTAATAAAGATACCACATCTGACACAGTAGCTGCAACTGGGGTTCCCACTTGTTTAAGTTTATGATAGTTCACCATCCTCTGCCATCGTCTATCTGATTTCTCAGGGACCACACAGTGAATCAAACGAGAATAATATCCACCACCTCAGCAACCAGTAAGTCCTTGAGAGTGGTACTCACCACTGCCATTCATCCAGGATGTGTTATTGCTTTAATTGTAACTCCTTGCAGGGGTGGAGAGTAGTTGCAAATTTAAGAGCTTCCTGTATTAGTTTTCTATTGCTGCTATAACAAATTACTACAAATTTAGTGCTTAAAACAACAGAAATTTACCTACAGTTTTGAAGTTCTCAGTGGGATAAAATCAAGGTATTGGGAGAACTATATTCATTCTGGAGGGTCTGGGGAGAATCTCTTTCCTTACTTTTCCAGCTTCTAGAGGCTTCCTGCATCCCTTGGCTTCCTGCATCCCAAGGCTTCCTGCATCCCTTGGCTGTTTTCAAAGCCAGCATAATAGCATCTTCAAATCTCTCTTTGAATCAGACTTCCTCTTCTGCCTCCCTCTTCCATTTGTAAAGACTCTTGTGATTACATTGGGTCTCCCAGATAATCTAGAATCTCTCCAGCTTAATGTCAGCTGATTAGCAACCTTAGTTCCAGCTGCAACCTAATTGCTCTTTGCCATGTAACTTAACATATACACAGGTTCCAGGGAGTAGGACATGGGCATCCTTGAGGAGCCGTTACCCACCTACCATGCTTCCACTAACTTCCCCTATCATAACACTCCACAATCAAGTAATGAATGTGAGGGCTCTGTTGACTTATAGGTAAATTATCCTAATGATGTATGTAGGGCTGGAAAAACCACCATAGCGTGGTCCACAAATACACTGTATTCACTGTATAATGGACTTGAGACAGGACCCTACTTATCGCATGACTTCCATAGCCCCTATAGGCATTTTGATTCCCTTGCTCTATCAGTATCACCTATAATCCAGTACCCAAGAGCCCTTGAAAAATCTGCTTTCCCTGAATGTACAGTTATTCAGTAAATGACCTAAAGTCCTTTGCAGGTAGATTGGGGAAATAGCTACTGCTATGTGGTGTCATACTTCCTGTGACATCACAGCACCTTTCCTCTGAAGGAAATAACCTCCCCTTCAGCTAATGGGCTCTGGGTCTGAGAACAGTGCAAGAGATTGTGATTTTCCAATACAGCATCTGACATCAGGTTTCTGTTGGCCCACTGTTGATTTTTTTTGTTTATGTAGTTCAAGCAATACCATAATCAACTGTTCAACTGTCTTGCCAATAGGAACACCTTGATCTGTTAGATATCTTCACAGATTCCTGTGGGCCATGGGCTCCTCGTTTTAATTCCAGCTGTACACACGTTATGGAAATTATTGATACATTCACCTTGCTTCTGATGTTTAAATGCTGCCAGCTGGCCTGTAGTGGGCCAGAGGCTTATCATCCCCACTGATACGAAGTAGCCCAGGTCTATAATAACCTTCCATTCCACCCCGGCTCACAAATGATATAACCACCATGAACTTCTCTCATTCTCTCTTGCATTAGTGAAGAGGTGTCTTCTGGGCCCTCTGGAGAACAGAGAGCTGGTTTGGGTTTTTTTTTCTTTTTACATTATGTAATAAATCCATTCAAACATGTCCACATCTCTGATCCTTTTGACCCTTTCCTTAATACGCTGCCAAGACAATTCTGGCATCTCCTCTTTATTTACTCTAGGCCTCCAGAAAATGGGAGGCTGGTGAGTTAAGTCGCCATTCCTGCCGTAGATTAGGCTAGCCTCCAGAAACCCTTGCCAGGATGGAAATCCTGCCAGTACTCCTATCAATACGCTTTTCCTGATCAAACTTGATATTCTTCCTCTCTGAGCAGCCTTAAGGTACCTTTCCAAGCATGTTGCCTTAAAATTTGTCAGTGTACGTAAGCCCTGTGGTGAATAATTCCCCTTTTTTCCCGTTGTGTAGAACAGTGTGAGGGATTGTGGTTTTCCAAGATGGTGCTTGACATCAGCTTTCTACTCTTTCTACTCTCCCACTATTGATGTTTTGGTTGTTTAAGTCAAGCAACACCATCATCAGCTACCAGGCTTTCTTGCCTCTAGGAATACCATGGTCTATTAGATAACTTCACAGGGTTCTGTGAGTCATGGGTCCTCGCTGTCATTCCAGCTGTATTCCTATTATGGAAATGACACTTACCTTGTGTATGAATAGTGCTTCTTACTGGCACTATACTAAGACTTGACCCTAGTTTTTGTTACAGATCTGTGGTTGGTCCATGAGGGCCCATGGGCTGGACACTGAAAGTTGTAAAATTAAGGAACACAGCCACGCCTACTTATTTATGTATTGTCTATGGTTATGTTCATACTACAATGGCACAGTTGAGTAGTAGAAACAAGGGCCATAGGGCCTGCAAAGCCTAAAATATTTGCTATCTGACGCTTTAAAAAACAGTTTGCCAACCCTGGTCTAGATCAGCTCTGTCCAATAGTCCTTTCAGTGAGATTAAAATGTAAATTCTGCACTGTCCAGCATGGTAACCACGAGCCACATGGGGTTATTGAGGACATGTAATATGGCTAGTGTGACTGAGAAGAAAAATTCTTGATTTTATTTCATTTCCACTGGTTTATAGTTACATGAGACCTCTGGCTATTGGATTGGGCAACACAGCTGTAGAAGCAGTGAAGAAGTTGGGAAAAGGTAGAGATCTTAAGGAGGACAAACACATCTTGAAGTCATCCGTAGCAGGGAAGGATCTTGCATGGTCTTCAGAAAATGCAACGTTGCTTTCCTCTAGCCAAGGTGAAAGGCTCACCTTTGCTGGTCCAGGGGTCAGAGGAATCTGGGGGTTGGCAGAGCTCAAGCACATCTACCCAGAAGTCCTTGTTCTAGGTCTCAAGTTGCGAATTCAGTCTCTTTGTAGTTCCCCCACTCATATTTAAATCTTGGGTCTGAATGCAGGAGATAAAGATCTCTTTAAACAACGCCACTGATGCATTCTGGTTTTCAGACCATACCTTGAATTGATAGATTATTGACCTGAGTTTTTTATTTTCTTCCTTCCTATGTATGTATGCAACTAATTTCCCAGTCCTCATATCTTCCAAGCATTGGAACTGCTGCATAAACCAGTACACCTCCTTCCACAAGTTCCTCCTCTCAATCTACCACAGGTGAAATCTAAGAAACTGGTGCTATGCCGTTCCAGAGGTAATCGTTGCCTCACTTAATGGGGGCTACCCCATCTTTCCCATCAGTATGCCATTCTGAGTGTCTGCTTCCTATACCTACTTAGGCTGGGTTCTCCCAGGAGCAGCCCCCTAGACAAGGATTTGAGTGTATGTGGTTCATGGGGACTGACTCTAGGGGAGAGGGGTCAGGGAATGAGAAAGCGAGACAGGAAAATGTAGGAAGCCAATACAAGGTATGTTAATAAGCAGGTCACTGTGGAGGGCAACTGGGGCTCAGTCCTGCTGGGACCCTTGGGAAATGGTGTGGAACACACCTCAGACTTGTCCTCCTACCTCACTGACCGAGGGGTGCCCCCAAGGTGTCAATTTTCTGGCACTTCCTGCTGGTCCTATTCATAAGATGAGATCAAATTCTCAGGTGAAGAGTTGCAGGTGTTTGCCATTTTCATATTCAGGAAAGGTGAGCATTGGGGTGTTAGGAGCAGGGCACCAACCACATCTGCAACAACACTGAATATATTAAAAAGTCCATGAGTCCATAATGGTACTCAAACAAAGAGAGGTAGCCAAAGCAATAAAAGCAAAAGCAAGACGCAGTGCGCACACACACACACGCATACACACACACACACAACCTCCTTGGTCACCGTTGGAGGTAATCAGTAAATAATACTTGACTCTGACAACTGGCAATTAAACGGGAAAATTAAGCATTGAACTTAACTTTCCTGTATGAATTGTGTTTCAGAGTAATCAGTTAGCCCTGGTCAATGAGGAAGAAGTCTTCTTTAAAGAAAAATTACCATTTTCATCATTGTTTTGTAGGACTGAAATAACACAAAGTCATTAATTTGCTCTAATATTTTTCAGAATTCCTAAGATGCGTGTTCCAAATCATGATGCCCATTCCTGCTTTGATCACACTATAACCTTCAGATTTCCCTGATGAACTGATCCCCTCCTAGATAGACAAAGCTTGTTATGAAATCTTGCCCATGTACACGTCTCATGGGTTTGTTGTGTGGATTTTGAAAACGGTGACTACAGAGCTCCTGTCAGAGTGTCTGGCGCAGGGGGAAGGTCCTAAGTGTTGACACTGTTTCCCACCATCTCCCCCCCCTTCCCAAACCTAAGAAGGAAAAAGACCCTTTCAGTTCCTTCCAAATGTAAATATATTACCTGAGAAGGGCACTAAATTAACTCATAAGCACCTTTTAACACATAAGCAGAGTTTACTTTATCAGATTAACTGCAGAAAACAAGGTCCCGAGGCAATGGGACATCAGCTGCATAAATATCGACAGGGAAGAGGTAGCAGGGAAAAGTAAATAAATAAAATTCGATCTTACATTTGTTTGTGGATATGCACTTTCTGGGTGGCTTTTGTTATCAGTCTCATTTAATCTCCAGACCTCTATTTAACAGAGACGGCTCAATGAGCTTAAAGCATGAACCCAGCTTCCAAAAGCTAATAAAAGGGAAAGCTAGCATTAGAACTCGAATCTTCAGACTCCGAAGTCCAAAGGAAGTGTGGATGTCTGGAGCCCAGAATGAGAACACCGATGAACAGGGAACAGCAGAGTGAGAACTTCCTAAGGAAGGGAGAAGAGGTGGGATATTTGCCCCCTTCCTAACAGTGTCCCCTTAGGCTTCCCTGGTGTACCTGGGATTTCAGTTTCTATATTTGTCTCTATCTTATTTACATTGAACCACACCTGGGCCAATCCTCTCAGTGCCCTGGTATGCCTAATGTTCAATCCTCAAACACCTTCCCCAGAAAAGTCCTGATTGTGTTGTTTTTACACACAGCTAAAAGCAAAATAAGACCTCATTTCGAAATTTCTAAAAAAGTTTTCTAATTATACCTATAGAATATATTATGATTCTGGGGAAAAAATGTAATTTCATTTTTCCTATTATTATTTTTTAAGATATTTATTTATTTTTGGCTGCGTTGGGTCTTCGTTTCTGTGCGAGGGCTTTCTCCAGTTGCGGCAAGCGGGGGCCACCCTTCATCACGGTGCGCGGGCCTCTCACTATCGCGGCCTCTCTTGTTGCGAAGCGCAGGCTCTAGAGCGCAGGCTCAGTAGTTGTGGCTCACGGGCCTAGTTGCTCTGCGGCATGTGGGATCCTCCCAGACCAGGGCTCGGACCCGTGTCCCCTGCATTGGCAGGTGGATTTTTAACCACTGCGCCACCAGGGAAGCCCCATTTTTCCTATTCTTGACTTCATATATGATATTTGATTTTTTTTTTCCTTGAAAAACTATTGATAATTACCCAATTTAGTCATTTGAAATCCAGGGCACAATGAGTTTTAATGGCAAAAGATCGCCTATTTTTATATTCTTTCCTGTGGAAAACACTTTTAAAAAAGGAAAGATTCTTATATATTTTGCTGACTGTATGTCATACATATTTATAGCTTTAAAAATTCAATCATTAGAGAAATATATAAATGAGACAGTTTCCCCCCCATCCCATTCTTCAGCAGGAACCCTAGTTAATAGCTATATGGTTCTTCTTTCAGACTTTTTATTTTGCAGAGTTTACAAAGTACTTTCACATACTTCATCTCATTGAAACCTCACAACAGCAGTATTCAATTATAAATGTGAGATTGGGGAAATTGTTTTCCAGTGAACTTTAATAACCTTCTCACAAAAGGGAGCTACCATGACTGACTACCTGTTATTCCCATTTTTGCAAACCCAGGCCAGGATTTATTTACTGTGACCTTTCATGCTCCATTCATACAACAAAGAGCAAACTGGGTTGTGGAGAGCAGAATCAATCCAAAATCTGCTAAGCGCTTTGGTTCTGTCAGCTACAGCCTTAGCTGAACACAAAACATTTGCATGGGTAATAGATAAAGATGGAGCAGTCTTCCAAAACACTATCAAGGATGCTTCTTCCAGATCACTAACAAAAATGTGAGACTAGCCAGTCTAAAGTGTGGTATAAAATTGAGTTCAAATTAGAGTAAATTGTTGTATCTCCTCCCATGTAAGTGGGTAGAGATAGACTTAACACACTGATTACCACTGGAGATAAAGTAACAGCTCTCAAATTAACGGAATAAAACAAGTTCCCCCCCCCCCCCCCCAGGCTAACAGCATAGTCTTGGGTTTAGCTGCTTAATTAGTGGGCTCTTTGTTCTAATAGATTTTTTAGACAAGATCTTGAAATCGAGTAGCTTTGCGGGGGAGGGGGGAGAGTATTGGAGACAGCTTGGAGTCTTAGGTGAATTTGGTTGCCATATTTTTAAACTAGACTAATGGAAAGATAAGGACCTTGATTCCAAAATGAGACAAATCAATCTTATCTCTTGAATTAGTTTGTATATAATGAACTGTTTATTTTGGCCTAGGAATTTGCTTCAATGAACCCATTATGATGGCCAAGGGCTAAACATGATTAAATTTCCCTCCAAGGACGAATGAAAGGATAGTTAATATTTTTTTAGTCTTTCCAAATCATAAACAAAAACATTTACTGGGTAAATTATTCATCTTTATGATTGTGGCTTCTTTAACACTTGATGCCTGTATGCTTCTCTTCAACTCTTCAGTCTCAATGGGAAGTGGTGATTGAAATGGATTTGATTTCCACTGAAACAAAGAGGCAGTAAAAATTCTCTGAGCTCCCTGGCCTCAGAGCAAAATGCAGAGTGATTTAGAGTACTGTGACCTAGCTTGAAATGTTGTAATGGCCCTGATAGTGATTCATGTCCTCACAAAACAAACAGCTATCTCTCTAACCCTTCACAGCTTAGGCGGGGCCTCCACCACAGAGCTGCCTTTGGTCAGCTCTGCTGGCTTTGATGATGAGACACTGGCAGCCCATCTAAGAAAAAGACATTTGGGGAATTTTAAGTGGTTTGGATCAGCAGTTGTCATGTACAATTGATGTTCATTTCTATTTTACTAGCCAAAATCTAATGCTGCCCCAAATTGGCAAAGAAATATCTCAAATACTAATCAGGCCCAATCCTGCTTTAATGTAAAAACTGAGCTGTCCTACCTTTTTTCAATCCCAGTCTCAGAAGACAGATTTAATATTTCCTGACAGTGCTTTAAATACTTTGCTGTTCAGACTTCAATCAATCACAATAACTACATCAGTTCAACAAGCCTGGTTTTTCCAAAGCTGTTTCAAGCTTAGGGTACTTCTGAACTCCTTATCATGGCATTCTTCCTTTGATATTAGGTTTAATAGAGAAAGAGCCAATACTCTGATGGGTCACGACTTAACCATTTAACCCATTTACCTATTAGCTATCTTTTTTTTTGTCTTTTGTCTTTTGTTTTCATCTATTCGTTCAGAGGTCTACCATTTCCCAGGCTCCTCCTTTCCAGGAACTTAATTGCACAGACTTTAGGAGCCATATGCTACTCTCAGGGGAGGGTTTCAAGGAAGGCTCAGTGGTTTTTAATTCCCAGAGGATGAAACAATAAAGACTTCAGTAGACTATCATTAAGAACTGACTTAACAGTGTCTAACTAAGCCTTTTATAGGAGCTTTTATTTTGTCATTTCCATGAAGGAAGCTAAAAAATTATCTTTGTTTCACAGATGGAGAAAGTGTGAGATAGTACACCATTGTTCTGGGGGGGACCTGGGGAAGTATCCGATTCTTTAGCTGGAACTTAATTCTACCCATTCCTCGTCACTCCCTCAAGAAACCCAACAATTTCATCATAGTTTTGGCTTCAATCAGTGTACTCGTGCTTACGGAACCACACTCTCCAGTAAAATGAGAACGTCTCAAAATGCTGTATTGGCAATCTCCAGCCTTCGCCTCCACAACAATCAAACAAACAAAAGAGCACAGTTGAGAATGATTTTCCTAAAGAAGAATAGCCGGAGAACCCTAAACACATTTACATACAGCCATAAAGCAAGTGTAGGAATTGGAAGGCTTTCCCTCTGTGTGAGTGGGGCAGCGGGCCTAGCCTTCTGAAGAAGCATGGGAATGGTAGGTGTAGAACCCCTTTATTTCTTCAGATGACCATTGAATCCCCACAGCAGAATCTGTCTTGGTTTCTCTGAAAGTATAAACAATACCACTACAAATCAGTGATCAAATTTAGGAACTCTTTAATTGTTTTCCAATGATTTCCTCTGGGAAAATAAATTAGAAGCCATCCATAAAGTGGACGCTTATTAATAAAAAAAGTTATCAGCGAGGTTAACATAAGTGGTTATGAAATCAGAGCAGGCCTGCAAATACAGACATTGCAGAGTCAAAATAGAGGAGGGTGATAGTAAGACAAAGTTTGCTTTGAACTTCTCTGCAACGTTTATCATGTCTCCTCTTACTTTTCTAATAATCAATGATTTGTCATTTTACATTTGACCACATCTTATAAATCCAAACTTTCATTATCTGATGCTCTGTTTTTTGAGGGGGGGGTTTGACGGTACGCAGGCCTCTCACTGTTGTGGCCTCTCCCGTTGAGGAGCACAGGCTCCAGACGCACAGGCTCAGCGGCTATGGCTCACGGGCCCAGCCGCTCCACGGCACGTGGGATCTTCCCGGACCGGGGCACGAACCCGCGTCCCCTACGTTAGCAAGCGGACTCTCAACCACTGCGCCATCAGGGAAGCCACAGACGCTCTGTTTTTTTAATTCTGCCTTAACCTCATTTACAATGATGCTCCAAGATTAATAGCAGCAACTAAATTTGCTCCTTTTAAGTGGAAAAATTTTTGATAATAGGCTAACTTAGAAAAGTTTACTCCTTAGAGCAATGAGTTTGGACTGTTTTAGAATTAATGCCAACTTGAAATGCTATAGTAGCAAGACTTTCAAATTTAGGAGTCAGAGGAGCTTAGGTGTAGTTCTGATTTTGCCCTTTATTAATTACATGAACTGCTTAATAGAATGTGTATAATTTAAATATCTCCTTTTAGTTTATAAGAAGTATAAAGTTATGTATATGTTGGTTAGCTTAAGCTACACTGGAAGGGTGGTCATTTGCCCTAATCAAAATGTCACACCCTAGGTGTCATCAGTCTTCTAATCAGAAATCCCACTGTCCAGAGGTGCTTCCTAGCAACGATGTAGCCATCTTAGCCTTCCAACACCATCACCAGAGTATTCTTTCTTTTTCTTTTTACTGTTTGCAACTGTCTATATGTATATTTATTTATTTAATTTTAACATCTTTATTAGAGTATAATTGCTTTACAATGGTGTGTTAGTTTCTGCTTTATAACGAAGTGAATCAGCTATACGTATACATATATCCCCATATCCCCCCTCCCTCTTGCATCTCCCTCCCACCCTCCCTATCCCACCCCTCTAGGTGGTCACAGAGCTCTGAGCTGATCTCCCTGTGCTATGCGGCTGCTTCCCGCTAGCTATCTGTTTTACATTCGGTAGTGTATATGTGTCCATGCCACTCTCTCACTTCGTCCCAGCTTACCCTTCCCCCTCCCTG
Source organism: Delphinus delphis (assembly GCF_949987515.2). Taxonomy (NCBI): domain Eukaryota; kingdom Metazoa; phylum Chordata; class Mammalia; order Artiodactyla; family Delphinidae; genus Delphinus; species Delphinus delphis. The sequence goes on along the minus strand of NC_082689.1, from coordinate 31,539,237 downwards.
TGTCCTCAGTCAATTCTCTATGTCTGCATCTTTATTCCTGTCCTGCCCCTAGGTTCTTCAGAACCTCTGTGTTTTTGGTTTTTTTTTTTTAGATTCCATATATATGTGTTAGCATACAGTATTTATTTTTCTCTTTCTGACTTACTACACTCTGTATAACAGTCTCTAAGTCCATCCACCTCACTACAAATAACTCAACGGTGTTTGCTGTGGGTTTGTCACATATGGTCTTTATTATGTTAAGGTAAGTTCCCTCTATGCCTACTTTCTGGAGGGTTTTTATCATAAATGGGTGTTGAATTTTGTCAAAAGCTTTTTCTGCATCTATTGAGATGATCATGTGGTTTTTCTCCTTTAATTTGTTAACATGGTGTATCACGTTGATTGATTTGCGTATATTGAAGAATCCTTGCATTCTTGGAATAAACCCCACTTGATCATGGTGTATGATCCTTTTAATGTGCTGTTGGCTTGTGTTTACTAGTATTTTGTTGAGGATTTTTGCATCTATGTTCATCAGTGATATTGGCCTGTAGTTTTCTTTCTTTGTGACATCTTTTTCTGGTTTTGGTATCAGGGTGATGGTGGCCTCGTAGAATGAGTTTGGGAGTATTCCTCCCTCTGCTATATTTTGAAAGAGTTTGAGAAGGATCGGTGTTAGCCCTTCTCTAAATGTTTGATTGAATTTGCCTGTGAATCCTCTGGTCCTGGGCTTTTGTTTGTTGGAAGATTTTTAATCACAGTCTCAATTTCAGTGCTTGTGATTGGTCTGTTTATATTTTCTATTTCTTCCTGATTCAGTCTCAGAAGTTGTGCTTTTCTAAGAATTTGTCCATTTCTTCCAGGTTGTCCATTTTATTGGCATAGAGTTGCTTGTGGTAATCTCTCATGATCCTTTGTATTTCTGCAGTGTCAGTTTTTACTTCTCCTTTTTCATTTCTAATTCTATTGATTTGAGTCTTCTTTTTTTCTTGATCAGTCTGGCTAAAGGTTTCTCAATTTTCTTTATCTTCTCAAAGAACCAGCGTTTAGATTTATTGATCTTTTCTATCATTTCCTTCATTTCTTTTTCATTTATTACTGATCTGATCTTTATGATTTCTTTCCTTACGCTAACTTTGGGTTTTTTTGTACTTCTTTCTCTAATTGCTTTAGGTGTAAAGTTAAGTTGTTTATTTGAGATGTTTCTTGATTCTTGAAGTAGGATTGTATTGCTATAAACTTCCCTCTTAGAACTGCTTTTGCTTCATCCCATAAGTTCTGGGTGGTCGTGTTTTCATTGTCATTTGTTTTTAGGTATATTTTGATTTCTTCAGTGATCTCTTGGTTATTAAGTAGTGTATTGTTTAGCTTCCGTGTGTTTGTATTTTTTTACAGATTTTTTCCTGTAATTGATATCTAGTCTCATACTGTTGTGGTCAGAAAAGATACTTGATACGATTTCAATTTTCCAAAATTTACCAAGACTTGATTTGTGACCCAAGATATGATCTATCCTGGAGAATGTCCCATGAGCACTTGAGAAAAATGTGTATTCTGTTGTTTTTGGATGGAATGTCCTATAAATATCAATTAAGTCCATCTTGTTTAATGTATCATTTAAAGCTTGTGTTTCCTTATTTATTTTCATTTTGGATGATCTGTTCATGGGTGAAAGTAGGGTGCTAAAATGCCCTACTATGATTGTGTTACTGTCGATTTCCCTTTTTATGGCTGTTAGCATTTGCCTATGTATTGAGGTGCTCCTATGTTGGGTGCATAAATATTTACAATTGTTATATCCTCTTCTTGGATTGATCCCTTGATCAAAATTGGGTCATTTATAGAGACATGGGTGGATCTAGAGACTGTCATACAGAGTGAAGTAAGTCAGAAAGAGAAAAACAAATATCGTATATTAACGCATATATGTGGAACCTAGAAAAATGGTACAGATGAACCGGTCGGTGTTCAGGGCAGAAATAAAGACACAGGTGTAGAGAACAAACGTATGGACACCAAGGGGGAAATGTGGCGGTGGAGGTGGTGGTGTGATGAACTGGGAGATTGGGATTGACATATATGCACTAATATGTATAAAATGGATAACTAATAAGAACCTGCTGTATAAAATAAATAAATAAAATAAAATTCAAAAAAGAACGAAGGCCTCAGGGTAGTAAGGTGACATTGTACAGAGTATAGGCTTTAGCAAATCTAACCTTTATGACAATTTTTACTCCTCCACCCTGAGCCTCAGCTTTCTCATCTCTAAAATGAAGACTATACAAATTCATCTTAAACATTTACTGAGAGTTGTGTGAAATGTCTAATTCAAGTGGTACATATGTGTGTATTTTTCATTATTATTAAGTCCCCTCCCTTACCAATACAAATGGAACAAATCATCTCACCCTCTACTACTCCTTTCTCAATGCATCCCTCTGTCTTCTCGTTATAATAAGAATGGTTTTTGGAAAAGGATCTGCCCCTAGGGTTTGGTCCTGGTTTTCATTTTAGGTAGACTTTTTGAGGTTAAAAAAAAGTTGGTGGGGAAGGGAGTGGGGAGAAGAAAGTCTGTAGAGTATAACCCCAGGCATGGATTGACTCTGCTTTCAGAGAGAAGAGAACCCACAAGAAGAGAGAAAACAGCTCCCCCTTCCTCAGAACTTGCATTTTTCCCAAGTAAAAAGACTTGAGTTTGTGACGATATCTTTAGGCTCATAAAGTATAACTCCATTTTTAATTAAGGTTTTCCTCGAGAGCTACGTCTTCTGAAATACGCTTTTGGTATCAAGTCATGATCGTCCATACTATATATTTGTAATATGCACATATATACACCACATACATATTTATATATAATATTAGAGTCTGTTACCATGACGACTATTACAGTACTAACAAATTAAGCATTGACTCTGCTGTAATAAGAAAAAAAGAAATTCAAATGAAACACGAAGCATTTGTTTAAGCACAAATAGCTTTAGTAATTAAATACACAGAGAAAATTTTTTAAAAACACACATTAATATTTAGAAGCCTTTTCCAGTGTGAAACTCAGCTTTGATGTTGTTTTCCATTGCATTGCATTATACATCTTTATAAATTAAGTTTGGCATTGGGTTAACGAGAATAGATCTGCTGTGTTGGAGCCCTCACACACCCAGAAGCTCAGTTCCCATTGTAAATAGTTACACTTTACATAGTTGGTGAGAAAGATTTTATGGCTTTTTATTCATCAGAAAGAGGACTTTTTAAAAAGAAAGCTTAAATGTGAAGTTGGTCTTACATCCCCTGTTTCACTCAGACAACATGTAGAACTACCCCTGGGGTTTTGAATATATTAACATCCTTTCACAATTAACCCTAATGGGACAAGTGTAGCATTTTTCCAAGTAGATTTATTCAAAGCTGGAAAATACATAGTGTTTAAATAGATCTCATTATATCATCTACACCAAATCTCTCCTCTTTACATACAGAGGATTGTACCTCTTTTCACTGTCATGCAACATTAGAATAGGAAGGCATACACAAAGATGACATGGATTTGACAAAAAATTAATGATTTGTACATCACTTTAATGCTTCAAATCTGCAATTCATGTATGCTAATTAGTTCATAATGGTCTGTTGAAGAACAGAACTGTCATCCCCCTTCTTCACAGGTTTCTGGAAGCTCCGATTCAGCACAGACTTGCCCGGTTGGCTGCTGGATTCTGGGCTGTAACATGGCAGATCTATGAGAACATCCCCCTCCCCTGGTGGCATATCTCAAATAAGTGATTCCTGGGTGCCGCAGTACATACCAGGAGTAAGAGCATAGCATCGCTATATCTAAATGATTGATTCCTGGATTTTAGGCTGTTAGGCTATATACCTCAGAGGGCAGCCGTCAGCTTCCTAAATGTATGAAGTTGTATTATGCGGCACATTTTGAAAATGTATGTACAATTTTTTAAAATTTATTTACAGATAAAAAGGGCTGCAAAGCTTGGAGAGAGGAAACAAAGGGGGCTAAAAAGATCAGATATCTTATTTTTCTGTGAAATCATGTCTGTCTTCTCCAATGCAAGAAAAGCAGCTACCCATCCCATTTTCCTTTAGTCTTTGTGCTGCTGGGGCGGAGACAAAGGCTGTCACAACATCACGAGAGCGTGAGCTGAACTGCTTCACAGACCAAATGGAAACACAAGGGCTTGCTGGGAGCTGCAAGATTTGAAAACACGTTGCTCCGTTTTTACTGGCGAGAAAGCCGATTTTCCCTGATCTCATGATAGAGGCTTGACCCAATGTGTTTCTCATATCACATCTGCTGATCTGTGAACCCAGCTACAGCGCATGACTGAAGAGAAGTTTACGCAAAGGAAACAAGCATCAAATTTGTCTTCAGGTTTGAAATATCAGTCAGGCTCCTGCTTGCTGAAATTTTGTCTTGAAGACTCTAAAATGAAGATGTATTTAATTTAAAATATTTTTTTCACTGGGAAGTATGAATCAGAGATGATAACGGAAGAACTGAACTAGGCCAGGAAAAAAAATGCTCCAAATGTAGTTGAGCTATTAAGAGATTTTAGATAATGAGGAATAGACAGTTAATAAACATACAAAATAATGATATCATGAAAGGGAGTTTAAAAGTGATCAAATTAATAAGAAATATTTTGTTTAGAGCTTTAGGTAAGGAGTGTATGTAACCAGGGAGGAAAAAATATTTACTAATCAGAATAGACGTTTAATAAATGTTGAATGAATGAAGGATGCTCTTCAAATAATGTTGTGACTTAGGACAGATATAAAATGATATTTCAACCTAGAGGCTGAACATGGTTTTCCGGTCAGCAACAGGAAACCTCACATTGACCGGAATGACTGTATTTTATCTACATTGGATATCTGAATAACACTTTCTGTGAAGGAAACTAAACCACAAACTTGAAGCTCCCTCCAAAGCTTGGGTTATTCAAATTTGCAGATTTAAATTTGTGTTCTGGAAAATACTTAGGAGTGGGATGGCTGGGTCATTTAGTAGATGTGCACTTAGCTTTTGGAGAAACTGACAAACTGTTTTTCAGAGTGGTTGTACCACTTTACATTCCCACCAGCAGTTTATGAGGGGTACTCTTCTTCCACATTCTCACCAACACTTGATATGGCCAATCTTTTTAAATTTAGACATTCTAATAGATACGGAATTATATCTTGCCGTAGTTTTGATTTGCATTTCCCCAATGACTAATGATGTTCACCACTTTTTCATGTTCTTATCTGCCATCCATATACCTTCTTTGGTGAAGTCACTGTTCAAATATTTGCCAGTGTTTAATTTGGGTTGTTGGTTTTTATTTTTATTGTTGGTTTTATTCTGGATACAGGCTTTTATCAGATATACAATTTGTAAATATTTTCACCTAGTCTGATTCTTCTCTTTTCATGCTCTTAGCACTATTTTTGGAAGAGCAGATATTCTTCATTTGGTGAAGTCATATATATATGTGTGTATGTGTATATATATATATAGGCATACACACACACACACACACATATACGTGTGTGTGTGTCTTTTGGTGTCTTCTTTCCCTAATCAGTCTGTCAGTCTGCTAGAAGTTTACTATTTTATTACCTTCTGAAAATACAAATTTTGTCTTTCTTAATTTTTTACCTGTTTTTGATTTCATTGATTTTTCTGTTCCCATCTTTACTGTTTCTTTTTATCTGCTCATTATACATTTCATTCGCTTTTATTTTTCTATGTCTTAAGATGGATGCTGAGGTCATTGATTTTAGACCAAAGAGAAATGAAAGCGTATGTGCATGCAAAGATTGTTATACAAATATTCATTTGATTTATTTTTATTTATTTTTTGCTTTTGTTTTTGTTTTTGTTTTGCAGTACGCGGGCCTCTCACTGTTGTGGCCTCTCCCGTTGCAGAGCACAGGCTCCGGATGTGCAGGCTCAGCGGCCATGGCTCACGGGCCCAGCCGCTCCACAGCATGTGGGATCTTCCCGGACCAGGGCACGAACCCGTGTCCCCTGCATCGGCAGGCGGACTCTCAACCACTGCGCCACCAGGGAAGCCCTGATTTATTTTTAATAGTCAAAATCTGGAAACTATTCAAATGCTCATCATCAGATAAATAAATACATAAATTGTGCTATATTTATGCAAGGGACTACTACTCAGCAATAAAAAGAGAAGAAATATCATTATACAAACTATGTAGATACATCTGACAATAATTATGCTAATGAAAGAAACTAGAAAAAAAGATGTAACACATGATTTTATCTATATAAAATTATAGAAAATGCAAAGTAAGCTATAGTGACACAAGTAGATTGAGTATTGTAAATACTCAATTGCCTGGGGATGGACATGGAAGAGTAGTAAAGAAGTATTCAAAAGGGGCGCCAGGAGACTTTTGACAATGATGGAAATGTTCATTAACTTAATTGGAATCAGTGTTTCATGGGTGTACATGTATTTTGAACCTGATCAAATTGTGTATTTTAAATATGTGTAGTTTATTGTATGTCTATTATATCTCAACAGAGCTTTTTAAAAAGACACCACTATAAAAATGATAAAGGCCACAGAAGAGGAGAAACTATTTACAATACTCATATTTGACTTGTACCCAGAATATATAAAATAACTCTTACAACTTGATAATAAGAAGAGAAATACCCCAATAAAACAAGGGGGAAAAGATTTCAACAGACATTTCATAAAGAAATATATATGAAGGGCCCATAAGCCTATGAAAAGAGGCTCAACAATATTAGTCATCAGGGAAATACAAATTAAAACCACAATGACATATCACTACATGCCCATTAAGATGGATAAAATTAAAAAGAGTGATAATGTAAAAACATTGGCAAGGATGCAAAGGAGCTGAAATTTTAATGCATTGCTGTAGTGAATGTAAAATAATAAAACCACTTTGGAAAATTATTTGACAGTTTTTTTAAAAAGTTAAACTTTTATGATCCCTAGGACCCAGCAATTTCTCTCCTCGCTGTGTACCCAAGAGAATTTAAAGCATACGTCCACATAATGTATGAATATTCATAGCAAATGTATTCAAAATAGATCAGAACTGAAAATCCCTCCTCTGCTCTGGGGACTCCAATTACATGTATATTTGATGCTTAAAGTTGCTTCCCCTCCACCTCAAGTGATGCTCTGCTCATTTTATTTTTCAATTTTTTTTAACATCTTTATTGGAGTATAATTGCTTTACAATGGTGTGTTAGTTTTGGCTTTATTGTTTTTCAATTTTTAAAAAATTCTTTCTGGGTTTTATTTTAGATAGCTTCTATAGGTATGTCTTCAAGTTCACTAATCTTTTTTTCTCCAGTGTTTAATCTGCTGTATTTTTTAATATCAGATTTTCATCTTTGGAAGATAATTTGGATCACTTTATGTCTTCTATGTGTCTAGTTTTCATGTGCAGTCTTTCCTCTAGCCTCTTGAACTTATGGGATGTTGTTGTAATAACCCTATTAATGTCTTATCTACTAATTCTATTATCTGTATACTTCTTCGATCAGTTTCTATTGACTGATTTTCATCCTCATTATGGGTCATACTTGACATCTTCCAAATGTTAATTCAGAATGTTAATTCTGTTCATTGCTGAATGGATGTCAGACATTGAGAATTTTACCTTTCTGTTTGCTGGATATTGTAGTATTTCTGTAAATATTTTTGAGCTTTGTTCTGGGATGCAGTTCAGTTACTTACAAACAGTATTATCCTTTCAGAACTTGCTTTTGAGCTTTGTTATCTGGTACTGAAGCAGGCTTTATTCTAGGGTACCTTTGTCTCAAAACTGAAGCTAAGCCTTCTGAGAACTCTACCCAATGCCACATGAATTATGAGGTTTTCTACTCTGCCTGCTGGGAATAGGAACTATTTCTGGCTTTGTGTGAGTTCCTGGTACTGTTCTTCTATTCTTTTCAGAGAGTTCTTTCCCCAGACCTGGATAGTTTCTTCACAAACCTGCACTGATCAGTACTTAGCTGAAGACTTGAGCAGGACCCTCTACAGGTCTCTTTTCTATCCTCCAACTCTTTACCCTGCAAACTCTATCCACACAGACTCCATCAAAGTACTCTCCCTGGAATCCCATTCTCTGCTTCAGACAGAAACTCCCTCCAGGGGGCACATCAAGGCAAGTATAGGGTTCACTGCATTTATTTCCCATCTCTCAGGGTTCACTGTCTTTCATTGTTTGTTGTCCAAATCTTAATAACTATTGTGCCATATATTTTATCCAGATTTTTTTAGTTGTTTTAGGAAGGAAGGTAAACCTAGTCCCTGTTATTTAGACATTGCTGAAAGCAGAAATCCCATCTAATTTTGCCCCGCTACTCAATGATGTCTTTCTTTTTCTTTTTTTTTTTTCTTTAAAAATAATTTATTAGTTTTGGATCACAAAATATAGGGAAGACACAAGGGCAATGCCTGTGACCCCTTGGGCCGTACTTCCCTTCCATAAACACCTTTTAGAACCCCAGACTCATGCTGTCCAAGCATTCTCTCACATCCTGACAGCTGCAGAGTATAGTACTGACCATGTGGGACACTTAAACAGACTCCTTGTAAGCGATGCGGGGGTCCCTTCCAATTAGGTCTTCCAGCTCACTTTTGCCAATATTGCAACACCAGTGGTTGTTCCAACTGTCCATGTCCTAAAACTCTCATGAATGAATAGGTCACAGGCAAATTCTGCCTGCACAGTCCTTATAACTGTCTACTCTTTTAAAATGGCCTTTCTTAAACAGCAGTGACTAAGGCCGCTTCACTATACCCAGACTTCTAAGCCCCAGACTGCCTGTGGCACCTGGATGGCAGCCCCTGGGGGTCCCCCACATCCTAAGGTGGCGATGGAGGAAGGGCAGGCCAGGCCAAGCTTTAAGAATAAACAGTTTTATTGCGCTCAGACTAGGAATCCATGGGTCTTGAGGACCTCTGTGAATTTGTCAGTTTTCTTCTCTCTGTTCTTTTCGGCCTGCTTCCGTAGCCTCAGGAGCTGCTTCTTTTTCCAGTAGTGGATCTTGGCCTTCTCCTTTGTCTTCTCCTCCAGGGTGGCTGTTACTGCCTGGTACTTCCAGCCAACCTCACGAGCCAGCCGCCCTAGGTAGGCAAACTTCCTCACAGGCTTCAGATGCACAACCTTGAGGGCGGCAGGAACCACCATCTGCTGTTTCTTGTCATAGGGTGGCGGGATCCCATCAAACACCTTGAGGCGGTCCCGAGCGGCCTGGCCTCGCTTGGTCCTGTGGGGCAGCATGCCTCGCACTGCCCGCCAGAAGATGCGGCTGGGGGCTCGGAAGTGGTAGGGGCCGCCGGAGGGGTTGGTGTCCATCCGCTTGCAGAGGAATGCCAGGTACTTCAACTTGTTTCTATAGAAATTTCCATAAATGCTGATGCCTTCACAGCTGCACAACCACCATCTTTCAACCCAGAAGCACCTGCTTGGTCATGATGGCCGCCTGGAGGCCCAGGAGATGGCCTCGGCCATCGAGCACCAGGACCTGCCCCTCCGCCATCTTCGGCAGCTGCCTGGGAAAGCATTCAGTGATGTCTTTCAATGGGCAGGAGTTTTTAATTTTCAGTAAGTCCATTTTATTCACTCTTTTTCCATCATGCTAAGGACTACGAAGAATGCAACAGTAAGTAAGCAGAATACAGCATCTGCTTTTCTTAGACGCTCTCAGTCTTGTAAAGGAGTAGGAAGTTACAAGTAATACTTTGGGTCAGTTGAGATGAGTAGAGCCAGAGTTAAATATAGAAATGTCCAATAGCTTCTGGCTTGAAAATGGAAAGGGCTACTGGGTTTGGCAGCATAATAGCCTCCAGGGATGTCCAAGTCTCAGTCGTTGAAACTGTGAGTATATCACCTTACATGGCGAAGAGGATTTAGCGCATGTGATTAAATATAATGATCTTGAGATGATCCTGGGTTATCTGGTTGTGCCCAATGTAATCACAAGGGTCCTTATAAGAGAAAGAGGGAGTCAGGAGGCTCAGAAAAGGAACCGTGACAATGGAAGCAGGTGTCAGAGTGGTGGGATTGCTGGAAGGGGCCACGAACCAAGGATTGAGGGCAACTTCTAGAAGCTGAAGAAGGGAAGGAAACATATTTCCCTCTAGAGTCTCCAGAAGCAAAGTAACTCTGCTGAAATCTTGATTTTTGTCCAGTGAGACCCATTTTGGACTGCTGAACTCCAGAATTATAAGATGCTAAGTTTGCGTTGCTTAAAACCAGTAATGCCGTAATTTGTCACAGAGGCGATAGGAAAATAATGCAGGTATTGAATTGAAGGGCTGCTTTTTCCTCTGGTCACAGCAGGGAGGTACCTGGCTGAGTAAATTTCTCATATGGAGGCTTCCTCATACACAGGTGATCATTGCTCACCTGTTGCTCTATGAAGGACTAAATTCAAAATGCCTGTCAGTTTCTGTCAGCCTCCGCTGCTGGAATAAATATTTGAACTCAAAATGATAGGTAGTTCTTAGGCAGGTGCTTGTAGCTACACTGGTTTCCTATGAATCAGAAGGAGTCCCTCACACTCTACCCTCACAGCCAAAGGGGATCTAAATCACGTAAGGACTGAAGGGAGGCAATGACTTTACAAGACCTGGACTTGGAAATTTTATAATACTTTTAACACTCAATGGAAGAGTCTTCTTCCCTTTGTAAAATTTAAGTCTATTCTTCAAGCTTCCTACTTATGTTCAGCAACCCAGGCTTTGATATCCCTAACCAGAGGACTAGTTATATATGAGTCTCTTGGCCATATTTCTCTTCAGCTTGATTTCCCTTTTCTTGAAGTAATTTTCTAGTATTGATCCAGTGAAGTTCTCGTCGTGATGCCTGGATACCTTAGTGACCACTTGAGGTTAAGTCAAAGTGCCTCTTTAATAAAGAAAATTCCTTAATAACCAGCACAAGATGTCCATATAAAGACTACAAGCAAACTCGAGTCCTTTTCCCAGATCATTGCGTTAGAGGGTTAGCAGCCAAGGAGATAGAATGCAGAGCGCAGAGCAGTCTCCTTCCTGTCCCTGGTGGGAACAAAGCCAAGGACACATGGTTGTCACTTTGGATTGCAAAACTCCTCCCTGTGTGTGGGGATGTACATGGACAAGCAATGAGCTGAATGTGCACAAGCGTTGTATTGGATGAGAACCCTGCTCCTGGCCAAATAGCAAATAGCAGGGTGCATTGTTGAGGCTAATCCCGACTCACTTGGCCTCTCTGTGAGCAGTGAATAATGCTCCACAGCCTCATACGTCCAGGCATTGTGCTCTAAGTCCAGGCAAGGCTAGGAGGAGACAATGGGCTTAATGACTGTACTGCTCCACTTTTTTGGTGGGGGGGGCGGGAGGAGGAACATTTCATAAGGTCCTTGTGGAACAAGCCAAGACAAGATTTCAAAACAGAACAGATAAGACAAGAAGATGCTCATGAGCGGAATTAGGTTTGCAGTGTCCTAAATCTGTTTGGTTATTTACCAGATGAATAATACTTTCAAATCAGACTGGTCCTACATAGAATCAAAACAGCTGTAAAAAAACAAAGAAGTTAGATAACCAACTTTTCCTTCCTTGAGGACATGATATTGAGGAATTGGCTTGACTGACAATTTTCTCTATTTTTGTTTTGGTTTATTGAAAGAATTCACTTATTTCACTTATCTACGAAAGTTTCCATTTAGAAATGGGTTCAGGGGCTTCCCTGGTGGCGCAGTGGTTGGGAGTCCGCCTGCCGATGCAGGGGACATGGGTTCGTGCCCCGGTCTGGGAAGATCCCACGTGCCGCGGAGCGGCTGGGCCCATGAGCCATGGCCTCTGAGCCTGTGCGTCCAGAGCCTGTGCTCCACAACGGGAGAGGCCACAACAGTGAGAGGCCCGCGTACCGCAAAAAGAAAAAAAGAAAGAAAGAAAAACAGACATGGGTTCAGTATGCAGTTGTAGTGTGTCCCTGCTTTAAACGCACACACACACCTTTCTTTCATCTCTTCTTTCCCTCTCCTGACCTGGGAGATTCTCAATATGGCAGAGGCTAAAACAATACTCTTAAAATTGAGTTGAAATTATTGTACTTTTTGTGCTATCATACGGCTCTCAGAATACTGATATCGAAGTCCACAAATATTAAGTGCTGGAGAGGATGTAGAGAAAAGGGAACCCGCCTACACTGTTGGTGGGAACGTAAATTGGTGCAGCCACTATGGAAAACTTTATAGAGGTCCCTCAAAAAACAAAAATAGAGTTGCCATATGATGCAGCTATTCCACTCCTGGGCACACATCTGAAAAAAACTATAATTCAAAAAGATACATGCATCCCAATGTTCATAGCAGCACCAGTTACAATAGTCAAGACATGAAAACAACCTTAATGTCCATCAACAGATAAATGGATGAAAAAAGTGTGGCATATGTATAACATATAGACACACTGGAATAGTACTCAGCCATAAAAAAGAATGAAATAATGCCATCTGCAGCAATATGGACGGACCTAGAGATTATCATACTAAGTGAAGTAAGTCAGAGAAAGGACAAATACCATATGATATCACTTACATGTGGAATCTAAAATATGACACAAATGAACCTATCTGTGAAACAGAAGGAGATTCACAGACATAGAGAACAGACTTGTGGTTGCCAAGGGGGAGAGAGGGGAGAGGAAGGATGGATTGGGAGTTTGGGGTTAACAGATGCAAACTAGTATATACGGGATGGAAAAACAACAAGGTCCTACTGTACAGCACAGAGAACTACATTCAATATCCTATAATAAACCACAATGGAAAATAATATGAAAAAGAATGTGTATATATATGTACAACTGAATCACTTTGCTGTATAGCAGAAACACAACCTTATAAATCGACTATACTTCAATAAAATAAATTTTTTAAAAAGAATACTGATATCAGGTACTCCATTTGTAGATTGCCAACGAAGTAGTATGTAGAGGTTGGAAATAGTGTTTGAAGAACTCTGGCTTGGAGATACACTGTTGGGCCAAAAATCTCTTAGAAGACTGTTGGGCTGGAGGATGCAGCTGATTCCTGCAAATTGTAGCATTCATGAGGCAGGTGAGAACACTTTTAAGGTAGAAGGAGTTCAAGGGAGTTTGGTCCCAAGCGTTAGATAATTAGGCAAAGATAATTTAATGTAGAAAAACTCTATGGACAAAAATAGTGAATCACTGAGTCGTGGAACAGGTGGTTTTTAGAACAATTTTGGCTTGAGGCTAGAAGATCCAGGTAGAATGGGCCCTCTTTCCTTAAGGGCTACAGAACTACAAAAGGCGTTACAGTCTTAAACTTGGAAATAAAACTGAAACATGGAATTATAAAATCTAAGGGAATTGCATGCAAGTGGCCCCAAAGCTATTACTTTACGCAGCAAATGTATTATTTAGCACCTATAATGTGCAAGGCACCTGCTAGCAGTCTGAGTGCAGCAGTGGACAAGACAGGTGTGGTCCTTATCTTCAGTGGAGCTTAATATTTGGGGAGAAGACAAATGTGATAGGCCAAAGAGTGGCCCCCAGAATGTCTACATCCTAACAGTTGGACCTTGTAAATATGTTACCTTGCACAAAGGGACTTTGAAGATTTTATTAAGCTAAGGTTCTTGAGAAGGAAAAATGAGCTTGGATTATCCAGGTAGGCCCAAGGTAATCACCAGCATCCTTATAAGAGAGAGGCAGGAGGACCAGAGTCAAGAGAGATGTGATAAAAAGCAGAGTCAGGAGAGAGAGAAGGGGCCACAAGCCAAGGAATGTATGTGACCTTTAGCAGCTGGAAAAGGCAAGAAAATGGATTTTCCCCTAAAGTTTCCAGAGGGAATGCAGCCCTGCTGACACCTTGATTTCAGCCCAGGGAAACCCTTTTTGGCTTTCTGACCTCCAGAAATGTAAGATAATAAACTTGTGTTATTTTAAGCCACTAAGTTTGTGGTAATTTGTTATAGCCACAATAGGAAAATAATACCAAAAAAAATAAAATAGCAAGTAATCAGTCTAAACCCTGTTTTCGCAATCATTGTGATGGTACCATGAGGATTGAAAGCACAGGATGCCACTAGAAAGGGTGACAGAGTCTTGCTCTAAAACAGGACCAGAGCCCACCTCCCCTCCTGGAGGAGATGAGGAGTAAGTTGAGCAGGAGAAGATGGGGAGTGCTGTGTTGCGGGCAGAACGACCTTGGCCAGACCCCAGTGCATGAAGGAATTTGACTCACTGGAGATGGGGGAGGGGAGGAAGGGTCGGAGTAAGTGGGTGCCAAGATCAGAGTCGTGTTTTGGAAGATCACTCTGGCTGCTGTGTGGGGAATGGATGTGAGGAAAGACGAGCAGAAGGGGGGAAGCCAGGTGAAGACTGTTGCATTCCTCAGAGTGAGGGATGATTATGAGAGTTTGGACTAGCATGGTGATAGTGAGGGGAGGGAAGCAGATAGATTTTGGAGAGTACAGTCCATAGGACTTGGTGATCAGTTGATTTAATCAGTAATTGTTTTTAATTGCTAACTACTGTTCCATTACATGATTATATTATTATAGATTTCTCAATTCTCCTGTGGAGGAACATTTGGGATTTGTCCAGTTTGGGGCTATTCTGAATAACATTGCTGTCAGTATTCCTGTACAACCCTTATTATGAACATAAAGTTTCATTTCTCTTAGGTAAATACCTAAGAGTCAAGCTGCTGGGTCATGAGGGCGGAGTATATTTAACTTTTTAAGAAATTGCCACACTGTCTTCCAAAGTGATTGCACCATTTCATCCTCCCTTTGATGATTTATTGGACTGTGAGGGTGGTGCAAAAAAAACAGGGGTGTTCTTTCAAACTGAACAATGTGCCCAGCTCTTTAAGCAGCTCCCTGTGTTTTGAGTGTTGAGAGAGACAGAGAGGTGAAGTCCATTGTCCTATGAGCACCTCCCCCGAAAGACAGAATCCCTCGGTTCCTTGAGTAGAGGTGGGGAAAAATTTTTTTTAAAGTTGCTTAAATTGTCACCAAATCATTCTGGGAAGTATTTTGCTTGCAAACTTGTAGAGACCATATTTCACCAAATCAAATAATAAGATTGGATCAGAGGTTCAAATTTCAGAAGCTAATTGCTCTTGGACTATTTCAGACAGGGAAACAGGCCCCACGCTGTTAGGAGAGGCTCATTCTCCCCTTAGTCAGTGGAATGGAAGTCTGGTCTTGATCTGCTCTGTGGCCTATTCTGTGTGCTACTCTCTCTTTCAAACCTTCCCCACGCCCATTTTTCAGCCTCCAAATTTGCAAGTTCAGGCAAAGACCACACCCTCTTCATCACTCATCACTCACTAAACAGAATGCTTTCTGTCAATTGTCCCTTAAGTCCTGCCTCTAGAAAGGAAAATGTTCCAGCTAAGGGGTATCATCCAAACCAGGATTTTGAGAGATAAGAGGGTATCAACTAGAAAGGACACTGAGATCAGCCAGGACTGTCTCAGGCAAACCAGGGTGTACAGCCTGTGGTCTGGAAATCTAAATTGATCTATTGATACATAGTAAAGTAACAAAGGAAGGACTATGAAAGGTATACCGACTAGAATGAGAGCTGAATACATAGAACCCTAAAGCCAAGCAGACTAGGAGTTTCAAGGGAGATCTGAGAAAGAGATTACAAGTGAATGATGATCTTAAACAGCTGTGGCTTATAAGAAACCTGGAGAGGCCAGGAAAGTACGTTACAAAATGCCTTGGTGGATAGAAATGGATTCCTTTTTGATTGATTATTCTCTTGCCTAGGGAGTAAGAAATCCTTGAATTTAGAAGAAGGGGTTCAGTGATGGCTCCCCATCAATGGCTATGGCCACCCCAAACCTCTGGTGGGACTTTATTCTGAAAAGGGGTCTTTGCAGATGCCAGTAAGTCAAGGATCTCCAGATGAGATCATCCTGGGTTATCTGAGTGGGCCCGAAATCCCGTGACAAGGGTTCTTATAAGAGAAAGGCAGAGGGAGAGGAGGAGAGGGCTATGTGAAGACAGGGGCAGAGACTTGAGTTCTGCAGCTACAAGTCGGGGAACACCTGGGGCCACCAGAAGCCTGAAGAGACAAAGAAGGATTCTCCCTTAGACCCTTGAATGAGAGTTCAGTGCTGCCATCCCCTTGATTTCAGATTTCTGGCCTCCAGAACAGTGAGAGAATGAGTTTCTGTTGATTTTAAGCCTCCCGATTTGGGGTAATTTGTTACACAACTACAGGAAACTAATATAGGGTGAAAAGGAGACTCTTGGTAAGCAGATCTGAGGCTGGGGAGGGAGGCAATGAATATATGAGTATGAATGGGTGTGAAATTCCAGATAAGTCCAGACAGAGTGGAATCTGAGGGCAGGAGAAAAATAATAATAATAATAAAAGTGGAAATTGTGTTCATGGCCAGCTTCTCTTACAGGGTCACAGCCAGGGTGACCCCAGGACAGCTCTCTCACTCTGCTGTTAAATTATCCACCCAGTTTGAAAACAAAATCCAGTCAGAGATTGGGAGGAACCTACTCCCCCCATCTATCCTGTAGGTTCCATAAATACACGCAACTTCTTCACTTAGTTCAGGCTCATTACCCATAAAGCAAGCCACACAATTCAGTTCTTTTAATCATTTTTCTCATTATTTTTCGTTCTCTATTTTAGTTGTCTCATATTTCTTCACTTCTGTCAACCAGTCCCTTGGTTATACATTTTTCTTGTCATTTGCCTTGGAAAAACAAAACTAAACAGCATAATTAGTATAGTTTGTATGAAAGATGTGACTTTTTAGGGGGGAAGAAGTTGCTCTTAACTGCTGATTCACATTGTAAACATCTTTGACTACTGTGAGTGTACTGGATTTCTGGTCCCCACAGGGCCCTTCATGGGGTCCACAGACTCTGTCCAAAAATGGTGACCCAGGCGTGACTGTAGCAGAGGGACCTGGACATTGGGACACATGGCTAAGACTAGGGTGGCATGTGGTGGGGACAGATGTCCATTCTCAGCCAGCGCTCTACCAAACTGGGTGTCTACATTTAAAATTTTGAACCCAAGATTTTAAAAAGGAGGGCATTTAATCCTGAAAATAAAATAACAACTCCCTTTGAAATATATTCTCTTTAATCCAGCAGCACTTGATGTTTGCAGATGGTTTTCCTCTGCAAAGCCTAAGGAGAAAAACCTTCCTAAACCTGGTTCTTGAACTTCAACCCCCCAGCATCAGAGGATTAAGTTGCTAAATTTGATTCAAATTTAAAATTGAGTTTAGACTTGAGAAAGGCGATGTAAGAGGGTGGCTAAAAGCCTGAGCTTCAGGTTAAGCTGAATGTGTGTTTTGAAGTGCAAACATGTCCTGCTCTGAGACCTGGTCTACATGATAATAGGGCTGTTGTGAGCATCAAAGGAGAAATGTCTGCAAGGACCAGGCACACAGTAACTGCTCATTAAATGTGTTCATTTCAACAACACTGGGGTGGGCTTACCCCACCATGAAGTGTGGAAGTGAGATCTACCCCTTTTCTCCTTTTGAAGCCATTCGTGAATTATACCATTTAAGTAGTTAAGAAAAACCTCAAGGAGGGGTCCCAGCGGCCCCTCCTGGCCTTTCTACCACAGCCCTCACCATCCACTAGGAGGCACTGTGCTCAGCCTCCTCTGCACCAGCCCTGGGCTGACGGTTGGCTGAGATTCCCAAGTGTGGCATGCAGCTTCCAGCCTCTCCAGGACCCATGCAGCCAACCCTATTTGAGCCCTTCCTACCCTGGTGCAGGTCCCTGACCCTCTCAGGGCCCTGAAGAGCCCAGCTTCCAGCTTTAGCTTGGGCCCCCTCAACCCTGAGAAACACTTTGAGACAATCCAGTCTCGTGGCATCAGGGGTCTGGACTTCGGAAAATGAAAGCTTCTCAGTTCTTTCCCAGATCCAGGGACACGTAAGGCACTGGGTACAAATCCATTCTAAGAGGGAGAAAACATCACTTTCATCATATTCAGTTGGTTAAAGCGGTTGTAGACTCAGCCCAGAGTCAGATGGGAGGATAATACTCAAAAACTTGGATACTGAAAGGCATGGTTCTTTGGGGTCATCAAAGTGCAGTCTATCATATCTACTTTGTAGGCTCTATAGTACTTCCAAAACAGTACTCGGTCTCATGTATACTATTCAACTGAACACGTATTTATGAATACTATCAGTTTCAAGTCACTCTACTAAGTTTCATTTTGTTTTGCTCTGTTTACGAAACGGATGCTTGTTTCCGCTTTACTTAGGGGTCTCACAGTTGAACAGACAGAACAAATACACATGTACACAAATTCCAGTGGAAGGCATATTACAAACCCTTGCTATTCAAATAAGTCAAAAAAGAAGAGGATTTCGTGAAAAGAAAGATTATTTTGAGATATAGGATTATGGGACAGTTTCATGGAAATTGCTGGGAATGTGCTTTAGAAATTGTAAACCACGATTAAAACATTTATTACCATCGTTGTTATAAAATCATAGCCTCTGCAATAACTATATTTAGGAGTTTCTGCTTCCTCAACATCTAGTGGACCAATCTGTTCACTTTGCAAAAGCATACTGGTGAAGAGTTTGGGCTCTAGAGTCAGCCCACCTGGGTTGAAATCCTAGCTGTCTGACGTTGGGCAAGTTACTTAACCTCTTTGCGCCTCAATGGCATGACCTTAGGGTGGAGAGAATATTATCTTTCTCATCAGGTTTTTTGATTGAATGTATTTGAGGTGCCTAGAATGGTGCTTATCACGTAAACAATGCTCGTAAGTGTTGTGTTGTCAATAATTACGATGGCCTGAATGTTGCCCCTCCCCCAAGATGTGCACCTCCACAGGAATCTGTGAATATGTTATCTCACATGGCAAAAGGGACTTTGCAGAGGTGATTAAGGGCCTTGAGATGGGGGGAGGATATCCTGGATTATCCAGGTGGGCTGATGTGATGTGATGACCACAAGGATCCTTATAAGAGGGAGGCAGGGGCTTCCCTGGTGGCGCAGTGGTTGAGAGTCCGCCTGCCGAAGCAGGGGACGCGGGTTCGAGCCCCGGTCCGGGAAGATCCCATATGCCGTGGAACGGCTGGGCCCGTGAGCCATGGCCACAGAGCCTGCGTGTCCGGAGCCTGTGCTCCGCAACGGGAGAGGCCACAACAGTGAGAGACCCGCGTACCGCAAAAAAAACAAATAAATAAAAATAAAGTGGTTTTTTTTTAAAAAGAGGGAGGCAGGAGGATCAGATTTCAGAGAAGGTACGGTGATGATGGAGGCAGATGTCAGAGAGATGCCAAGAGAGGTATTGACCCAGGCAGCCTGTAGAAACTGGAAAAGGCAGGGGACAGATTCTCTCCCAGAGCCTCCGGAAGGAACACATCCCTGCTGACCCATTTTGGACTTCTGACCTCCAGAACTATAAAACAGTAAATCTGTGTTGTTTTCACGAAGTTTGGGGGAATCTGTTACAGCAGCAATAAGAATTAATGCGATGATGATGATCATCATCATCTGAAAGCCAGTGCCTCCTACACACAGTCAAGAGACAGAATGTGACCAATCAGAAAAGTGTATGCTCTCTAACACTAGGGAGAGATATCAGGTAGGGGGCTTGACAAGACTGAAGTGATTCTGTGCATTTGATTCAGTCAAGCTGTCACAGTTGTGTTTTTTCTTTTTCGATTTTGAAGCCACCAGTTCAAACATCAAAACAATGCTAACTATTTGCATTTATATTTTATGACTTGTTTTTGAAACTTTTCATCAATATTTTATCGTGAAGTCACGCATTTTACTTTAACTATATATATATATATATATATATATATATATATTTATTTTTGGCTGTGTTGGGTCTTCGTTTCTGTGCGAGGGCTTTCTCTAGTTGCAGCAAGCGGGGGCCACTCTTCATCGTGGTGCGCAGGCCTCTCACTATCGCAGCCTCTCTTGTTGCGGAGCACAGGCTCCAGACGCGCAGGCTCAGTAGTTGTGGCTCACGGGCCTAGTTGCTCCGCGGCATGTGAGATCTTCCCAGACCAGGGCTCGAACCCGTGTCCCCTGCATTGGCAGGCGGATTCTCAACCACTGCACCACCAGGGAAGCCCCTAATTATATATTTTATAAAGGTTTTCATCATGCTGAAGTATGATTTTCTTATGTATTGGGACCATTTGGGGGTTCTTTTCACCTTTGGGTTACACCTCTCTAAGCATGTTACAGCAGGTAAAGAGAAGTGTTCAACATTCTGAAGTTACTAACAGTTCACATCTGCATAGTACTTTACAGTTTACATGGTTCTTTTGTTGACCTCATCTCACTTTACCCTTACAACACTCCTGTGAGAGGAAAACAAGACTTAGGGAGGCGGAGGATGAATTAGGGGACTGGCATAGCTATTAAGTAGTAGAGCCATGTTTCAACACAGGCCTCTTGACTCAGAGATTACTATCCCTCAGATATCTTCAAAGAGTTTCAGGAAAATTTTCAGAGACTTGTCTATTTGGAAAAGAAGGCTTCCCATCTCTCCCTTTCTCTCCCCCACTGCTCGTTTAGTTTGGAAACATCTAAAATGTTCCAGATGTGAAGATACATGCATGACATGCAATACAGATGTCATGGTAAGTCCAAGTTTGAACACTGGTCCATTAAAGCATGTGTATTACCATGGTCAAAAGCAAGACGTTGGAAGCTGAGTGCTAAATATTTGTTAACACTATCAATAGAAGACACATTTTTTAGGGACTTTGAGGGTTGTGGAGTAAGAGAAGGTAATATGACTTCTTGGCTACCAGTCATTCTTTCAGAATCACTCCAAGTTCAATTTCAACCTAGTAAGCCAAAAGTCTAAAATGTTTAATGGAAAACTTGGCTGTGGACTTCCAATATAGTTCCTAGTAAAAAAATCTGAATTCACGTCTTAGCTCTTCGGATTTGGGGGCAAAAGAAGATATTGATTACCAGTAAGAACAACTGTGAGCAATGCTGGAGCTGTTTCGGGAATTTCTGCTGCAATGCTTACTCAGCCCATCACGTTATAGCACCTTTGGAAACAATTGTGCAGGCAGGGATTGAACAATAAAGAAATGCAGAGGAGCCTGAAGGAAGCAGAAAGAGCCTGTCACTAAAAGTAAACAAACCACTAAAAATAAACAAACACACAGACTTGGAGACATTCCCACCAGTAGAATTAGCCTTAAATAATGATGACAATGAAATCTCACCCCTTCCGTGAAGCTTTTCCTTTGACCTTGACCAAATATCACCTTCCAATTATGAAGTTCTGTAACACCTAAGTTCTAGCACTTTTAGAGCTGAAAAGTGGGAATCCTCGAAAGCATCTGAGGGAAATAATCTAGCCAGCTGGCTGAATACAAAATCAAGATTAACAAAAAAATAATAGCTTTACCATAAATTAGCAAAAACCAATTAGAAAACACAATGGGAAAAAAACAAATCCCATTCACAATAGAAACAAAAGATATAACACCTAGCAATAAATCTAACAAGAATGTGCAGGCCCTATGTAAGTAAAACTAAAATGTTACTGAAGGAAATATGGAAGATCTAAATAAATATGGAAGATCTACAGAAATGGAGGGTTATGCTATGTTCCTCCTAGATGGAAATACTGAAAATTTTAAGATGTCGATTCTTCCCAAATGAATCCATAAATTCAATGTAATCTCAATCAAAATTCTACTGAATTTTCACAGAAATTGACAAGCGTGTTTTAAAATTCATAGGGAAGCGAATATGGACAGAATTAACTAAGGCCTTTAAAAAAAATAAACAGAGGCATTACTCTAACAGATTGCAAAACATCCCATAAATCTATAGCTGTTAAAAGTGTGATTTTAGCATAGAAATGTGTTTTAAAAACCAGTGGGAAAATTTAGTGCGACGGGATGGTTTAAAAGTATAGAAAGAGAATCATGTGTCTATGGGAATTTAGTACCTGATAAATGCAGTATTTAAAATTAATGAGTATAAGTTATGGATGCATTCTGCAACAAGTAACAGACACCTGAAAAATAGCGGCTTCATCAAACAGGGATTTATTTTCCTCACATAAGAAGTAGAGGTTCTGAAGATCCATGTTCCCTTCAGCTTTTTATTCCAACCTCCTAACCACATGTTCTTACCTTCATGTTCATTGCCTCCTAGGCAACCAGCTGCCCATCCTTCAGTCTCATGTCCCCATTTCAAGCAGAAGTAAAAAAATAAAATCAAAGAAACAAGGAATAACTTGAAAGCAGGACTTCTCCAGAAGTCCCAGTAGGCTTCTGCCTCCATCTCGTTGGTGAGAACTCTTGTCATGCCATCACAACACGAGTTACAGTCATCTTAAAATTCTTTTATCTTTGAACTTGTGTGTTGTAAGTGAAGTCCAATGGGACAACGGAGCATGTGCATGAACCCAGGAGGTATGTGCAATATGCATGCTCACTGGTCTGGTTGCCCCTCATGGACAGCATTCATGATGAAAAATGAGCAAAGAATTCCAGTGGATACATGGAAATTCAGTGAGACTCAAAGCAAATACAAAATAAGCACACTGTATCTGTAACTGAGGGAGTGGGGGCTGTGACAGCCCGAAGAGGCATGTTTTTCATTCAAACCAGAACTTCCTTCAAGCACAGAAGAAAGTTCCTCGTCCTTTCTGTTGTTCCTTACTAATCAGTAAGTTTAAGGTAGAGAGCGTTGTTGGAATGTGCATGTATCAAAAAGTGACATTTAAAAAGCTGAATTAGTTTTGTACAGTGTTCTCACCATTCTAGTAAGAATAAAACACATATATGCATGTACAAGCCATGATATATTGATACAAATTGTACAATTTCAGGGATTGTGCAAAACAGTTATGCACAGGGCTGTGAACATGTCAGGACGGTTCACATGATTAGAAAAGACCTGAGAATACCCTAAGCTCTCACCTTTGGATAATGAAATCTCTGGTGAATTACTAGGGACCACCAAAGCTAACCAAGCAGAGAGTTCAGTGGTCACACATGACAAAGAATACAAGCTCTACAGAATTGTTCAGAAAATTTACTAAGTAAACAACAACTACAAAAAACAGCAATAATAACAAACTCTGGAAATGGGGCAGACTCTGAATTCTAGAATTGGTACATTGTATTATTTTAAACGTCCAGTTTTCAACAACAACAAAAAATATAAGACATGCAAATATACAAGAAAGTATAAACCATACACAGAGGGAGGAAAAAGCAATCAATAGAACCTGTCCTTGAGGAAGCCCAGACATTGGACTCACTAGTCAAAGACTTTAAATCAACTGTTTAAAATATGTTAAAAGACAAACAAACAAAATATTTAAAGAAAGCCATGTTTAAAGAGCTAAAGGGGAGTATGAGATTAATGTTTCATCAAATAGAGGATATTGTAAAGAAACAGAAATAACAAGAAAAGAACCAAATAGAAATACTGAAGTTGAGAAGTACAATAACTGAAATTTTAAAATTCACTACAGGGGTTAAACAACAGATTAGATCAGGCAAAAGAAAGAATCAGTGAACTTGATCATGTTAATTAAGATGATCTAGTCTGAGGAATAGAAGGGTAAAAGAATTAAAAAAGAAAAAGAACAGAGTCTGAGATATGTCAACCATAGCATCATATGCACAGTGAGAGTTCCAGAAGGAGAGGAGACAGAGAAAAGAGCAGAAAGAATATTTGAATAAATAATGGTTGAAAATTTCTCAAATTTGATGAAAAACATTAATCTACATATCCAAGAACTCCACTGAACTCCAAGTAGTATAAACTCAGAGATTCATGCCGGGATACATCATACTCAAACTCTCTAATACAAAAGGCAAGGAGAGAATCTTGAAAGCAGCAAGAGAGTAGCAACTCATTACATACCAAAAAAAAAAAAAAAGGCTTCAATAAGTTTAGCAGCCAGTTTTTCTTCAGAAACCATGGAGGCCAGAAAGCAGTGCTGAAAGCAGTTTCTTTCAAAGTGCTGAAAGAAAAAGGTGTAAATCAAGAAATCTGTGTACTGCAAAACTATCCTTTGAAGAAGAAATTGACATTGTCAAATAAGCAAGCACTGAGACAGTATTCATGTATTTTTTGTTTATAACACTTTTTTTCTCCTAACTTTAAAGACAGAAAATAATAATTATAAATATGTGTTGAAGGGTACACAGTGCAAATTTTTATAATAATAACAACACAAAGAAGTTATATAGGAACAATGTTTTGTATACTATTAAAATTAAGTTGGTTTTAATTTGAACTGGACTGTTTTAAATTAAGATGTTAATTGTAATTCCCAGGACAACTACCAAGAAAATAATTCAAAAATATATAGTAAAAGAATTAACAAGAGAATTAAAATGCTACACAAGAAAATAGTTATTTAACACAAAAGAAGGCAGTAAACGAGTAATACAGGAGCAAGAAGACATAAGATATGTAGGAAACAAATGGTAAAATGGCAGATGTAAATCCTACCTTTATTAGTCTGCTCAGGCTGCTGTAAGAAAATACCACAGACTAGGTAGCTTAAACAACAGATACTTGTTTTCTCACAGGTTTGGAAACTGCTAGCAGGGTTGGTTCTGGTGAAGACTCTCTTCCTAGCTTGCAGATGGTCACCTTCTCATTGTGTCATCACATGGGCTTTTCTCTGTGAACACACAGAGAGAAAGACCTCTGGTGTCTCTTCCTCTCTTAGAAGGATATAAGTCCAACTGGATTAGGACCCCACTGTTATGACCTCAATTAACCTTAACTACCTCTTTTAAGGTCCTTTCTCCAAATATAGTCACATTGGGGGTTTGGGCTTCCACACATGAATTTTAGGGGGCACAGTCAATAAAACTATCTTAGTAATTACAGTAAATGTAAAAGGAATAAACACCCCAATTAAAGTAAATGATTGGCAGAATGAGTTAAAAAAATTTGACTCAACTACATACTGTCTACAAAAGACATGCTTTAGATTCAAAGTCACAGATAGATTGAAAGTAAAAATAACAGAAAAATATGCACCTTAAAACAATGATCAAAAGAGAGCTGAAGTGGCTGAAGATAAAACAGACTTGAAGAAAAAATTGTTGCAAGAGATGAAGGACATTTTATAATGATAAAAGGGTCAAGAAAATATAGGCTATATATGCATCATACAGAGGTATTATATATTACATACATTATACATTTATATATAATATATAATGTGTATATATTATATGATATAATATAGATGTATAATATATATTGTATAAATATATATATTATATATTGCATATATATACACCTAACAAGAGAGCACCCAAAATACATTATATATTATATACTTTATCATCTATGTTATATTGTATAATATATATTATATATTAAATATAGATGTATAATATATAGTATAAATAAATATATATTTTATAATATACATATAGTGTGTGTGTGTGTGTATATATATATATATATATATATATATATATATAAAACAACAGAGCACCCAAAATACATGAAGCAAAAACTGGCAGAATTAAAGGGAGAAATAGACAATACAACAACAATAATGGGAGATTTCAATATACAACTTCCAATGATGGGTAGAACAACTAGCCAAAAGATTAACAAGGAAATAGACTTGAATAACTCGATAAAACAACTAGATATAACAGACATCTATAGAAAACTCCATTCAATAATGACAGAATACATATTCTTCTCAATTGTACATGGAATATTCTCCAGGACAAACCATATGTTAGGTCATAAAAAAGTCACAAAACATTTAAAAGGATTGAAATAATACAAAGCATGTTGTTTCCCAATCACAATGGAATGAAGTTAGAAATCAATAACAAGGAAATTTGGGAAATTCACAAAAATGCAGAAATTAAGCAACACACTCTCAATAACCAATGTGTCCAAGAATAAAACCACAAGGGAGATCAAAAAATACTTTGAGATGAGTGATAATGAAAACAAACTTACCAAAATTTATGGGGGGCAGCTAAAGCAGTGGAGAACTTTTGCCCTATCTGCTTTGTTTGAAATTCATAAGAATGCACTCAAATGCAGTAATACGATTTTAAAAAGTTTGTAATTGTCAAAAGTTTGGCAATTCCTCATTTAACAGTTGGAGACCCAGTGGTCCAGAAAGGTTGAAAAATTTTCCCACAGTCACAGTGCTCGTCAGTGGAGACTCAATAGAACCCAGGGACCCCAAGTTCCTGCATTATTTGTGGATCCATCACACATCCCTTCCTTCTCCATCATACGTCTGTATTACACCACTAATATTCAAATCATTCTTTCTTTGCTGTCACAGGCTACAATTCATTGTGCATTGACTTTAATCCACTAGACTATTAGTTCATCAAATATGAAGACTTCCTTGTGTTTCTCTGGGAGCATTTGCATGGCACTTTGAATAGTGATTATGAAAGCATACTTCGGACACCCATTATATTGCAGACACTGGGCTAGGCAGTAGAGATAAAAGGTGAACAAGACACAGTCCCTTCCACTGAGGAGGTCAGTCACAGTCTAGTACGTGCTCAATAAATTCTTTGCTGATAAAGTAAATGGATTATGAAGCCTCCAAATAGACCATCCTGCTTACTTAATAGCACTTTCTATGTTCACTGAAATACTTTTAAACATCACATAAAAAGCTCAGAATGAAGAGCTAATCAGACACTTACTTCTCCAACAGTATATTAAAACCGCTAGTGAGCCTCTCAAACTCACATTTTTCAGACCAAAAAGATCTAAAATAAGGTCTAAGTAAAGCTTTTCCCATCCAGATAGGTGATTTGTGCTGATAAATGCAGTCATATGCTTTCAAGCAGTAGGTCCTTGGGGATACTTCCTGCACTTTGAAAAATAAACTTAAGGGAGATTTCTTTTTAAATTATTGACAGCAACAATATAAAATGCATCCCTAGTTTAGAAAGTAAATTCAATTGCGGACGCAAAGTTAACATACTCACACAGAGAAAGAAACTTGAAAGAAATGGGTTGCATTACAGACTGGATTGGTCAGGTCTAGGTCTTTCTAAAGAGCAGTAGTTTCCTGGGCCTTTCCTAGCTCTGTTACCACCAGACACACGCAACTGCTGTAGAAGGGATAGTGCCAAGGCTCTGAGGAGCTGGGCAATACTGGTTTTCATTCTCTGTGGGCTCTGAGTGTCAGGCTGCTGCAAAATGTAGCTCTGGGAAGACCCTGCACGTTTGTTTTCAGAGGTCACCGCTGCCTCTTGATGCTTGCTGGACCTTTTCCCTAAACAAACAAACAAAAAAGCTCTGTTACTGACCAGTTCAGTTACAAAGGATAAAGGCTGGAAAGTCTAGAAAAGAGTTCATGGGTAACAGGAGGTTTCAAAAATGGGACCCAGAATTGGAGTCATGGTGACCTAGAACCTAAAGAAGCATTTTCATTACTTCTAAGTTGAGGCCCAAGTTACTGAATTCAGATTTTTAAAAAACTTAACTTAGTATTTATTAATATTTAGTGACTAGCATTTTCATAACTTCTAAATGGATGGCCCAAGTCACTGAATTCAGATTTTTAAAAATCTTAACTTAGTACTTATTAGTATTTAGTGACTATTTTAGTCAGGGCTGGCTAGGTTATGCTGCAGCAAAACAAACAAACAAACAAAACAAACAAAAACTCCACGTATCTTAGTGGGTGTTAAGAAAGTTTTATTTCTGGTTCTTGTAATATGTCTATCACACGCTGGCAGAAGCCTCTGCCCATTGTAGACACTCAGAATTCTAGGCTACTGGAGCTGCCACCATCTCAAACACTGCTGGTCACCATGTGAGAGGAAAGAGAGATCTGGAGGGTCTTTTTCTGGCAATTACATGACCTTGCCCAAAGCGACACACATCCCTCCACTGACAACACAGTCGACAGAACTAGTCACGTGACCCCACCCAACCTCAAGGGGGCAGGAAGTGCAAGCCTACTGCTGCACCCAAAGTCAGAGAGCCAGAAATATTTGGAGAACAGCAATGACCTTCACGGGTATAAGAGCGATCATCAAAGCAAAACAGAAATTCCAGCATTCCAGTTAGTAAACCTCTGCCTATGTACCATCAACCCTTCATCAAAAGCATTTCATTTCCTACTAGGGGCCAGGCTCTGCATTACTGTATTCCAAACATCTGCCCCATTATTTTGTGATCAGCCCTATCCTGTTCAGCCCATCATTTATGTACGAGCAGGCAATTTGGACTCATACCTTCTACGTCTCCATTGATTGCAGAACCTACCGTGTGGATAAGCTGTGACTAAATAATCAGTTCAACTGAAAATTGCAGGTGGAGTCATTTCAAAACAGGTTCTGCTGCAGTAGAATATGGGGTTTAATATGATTTGGAGTTTGATATCTGTAAAGACAGTGTTGCAAACTCAACTGCCCACGGGGGACAGACAGGTAACGTAACATAAAGGCACGGAGAGGCTGGGTTCTTATGGGAAATTTTGGTTTGGGATTTTGGTCCCCCCCCCAAATCTATTTTTTAAAATGACACTCTATGAAGCAAATAAAGCATATTATAAGCAAAATTTCACCTGCAGGCTACCAATTTTCACTCTCTGCTGAAAAGGTTTGGGTTATTAATATGTGTCCCATGAGGCTGATTATTTCCTGTTAGGTGCCACTTCGTGTTAGGCACGTAGGCTCACACTTTAGGTGCCTGACACTGGGTTAATGATGGAAGGGGCATCTGAAGTCACAGGCTGTGAGTGAGGATGCAGTGTTACGGTTGAATTATTGAAAGAAAGGGTCAGAGAGGGCATGAGGTTTACCTTGATGAACTAAGAATCCTTCTATAGAAAGATCACTCTGACAAATTGAAAGGACGCATTTTAATAACAGCCAACATTTCCTTTCAGACACAGAGAGTACTGAAATACATATTCAAATAAACAGTTACAGTTAACGTTTGGCTGTCACTAAATTTCATCATTACTAACTTGTATTGTGATAAATTTTTATCTCATCCAATGCACGTCCTCAAGTTTTCCCCTCAGCTCCAAGCTCCTCCTCAGAGTATATGTGCAGGATTGTTTAGTGATTTCAGAACATGGAATATGGAGCCAACTTCGCCTTCATCAGCTTCATCACCTTAGGTAAGTGGCTGAACTTCTCTGTGCCTCAATTTCTTATCAGAAAAATGGGGATAATAATAGCACCTTCCTTTCTTAAATTAGTTTCTTAGCACTTTCTTATTAACTATAAGAAACTTCTGTGTTGTCACTCTTTACTAGAAAGAAAATAATTTTTTGTTTTCCAACAGACTCTGTCCTTGACATCTATTCTTTGAGTGTTTTTCAAAGTTTTTGAAAATAAAGGAATGTCTGTATAGCTTCAGTAAAATCTTAGCACAATAGTCCTTCTTTAGTTTAGTTTCATTACCATTTCAGAACCTGGCTCTGGTCAGTACTTCTCAGAAAGCCCAAACCTTGCCTCCCTTTAGTTAGCTGGTGACTCCTATCTCACACCCCATCCCTCTGCAGACACTTTCAAATGCACTTGAACACCATAGACCAATCACATAGCAAAGTTAACAATAATTTCTTCACAGGGGACTCCTGAGGGGATCTGTGGTGCTTGGATAATCTGCAGTCATGGCAACAGCAGATGAAGTGTTTGGGTCATTGGAATGCTTTGAACTCACTCTTCCTGTGGCACAGACTACTAATTGCTTCTCGGTAGAGTTTTTCCTCTTCCTTTTTAGAAAATTTTAGCTGAGTACATTGCTATCCCACTGAAACATTTCTCTTACAGCTTAATGTTGCCATATGAAAGTGTTAGCCAAAGAGATGTAAGCAGGAATGCTGTGAGCCTTCCAGGAATTCTTCTTAAAGAGAAAGTACCAATCTTTTCTTCAAACTTTGTCATGACACCTTGAATGTGAATAGAATGGCTGGAGCTCCAGCAGCTACTTCAGACCATGAGGTTTAAGACAGCAATTCTCAAAGTGTAGACTGAGGACACATAGGGTCCCCTAAGTCCTTATTTGGGAGGCCCAAAAGTTTCAAGTCCCTTTTCCAATCACATATCTATGTGAAGCCTAGAATTTTCTTCATGGACTTCAACCAAAGCAATTCATTGCAACAGATTGCATGCAGTAACAGGTGTTTGATTCAAGCTGTCTTCTATTAAGCCAGCTAGGGATTTACAAAC
Organism: Delphinus delphis; assembly: GCF_949987515.2. NCBI lineage: Eukaryota > Metazoa > Chordata > Mammalia > Artiodactyla > Delphinidae > Delphinus > Delphinus delphis. The sequence continues at coordinate 31,509,030 of NC_082689.1, read as the reverse complement.
ATGTAAAACAATTATTCTTCTCAATAATTTTGTTTTGTCTTAGAAAATAGCATTAATTTTCAGAAATCTGTGTTATTAATGTTTACATTCAATGGGTTTACTAGTATTTTAAAATAAAATAAATTTGTAAAAAATGTCTCAGTTTTAATTTCTAACATGGTAACCCACATTAAAAAAGTTCTTGGGGCTTCCCTGGTAGCACAGTGGTTGAGAGTCCACCTGCTGATGCAGGGGACACGGGTTCGTGCCCCGGTCCAGGAAGATCCCAGATGCCGCGGAGCGGCTGGGCCCGTGAGCCATGGCCGCTGAGCCTGCGCGTCTGGAGCCTGTGCTCCGCAACGGGAGAGGCCACAACAGTGAGAGGCCCGCGTACTGCAAAAAAAAATAAATGAATAAATAAAAAGTTCTTGGGGGGGGCCTCAATAATTTTTAAGGGTGTTAATGGTATAAAGGGTGCCTGAAACTTGAAAACTAAAACTGGTCTAGTCCCACATTCCAGGAATGGCAGAGAAATGAGGTACAAAGAGCTTGAGTTAGTGTCAACTTCCTTTCAGGTGAACAAAAATTAAACTTCTATTGTGTGTAAGGCACCATCATTGGAAGTATTTCTGTTATATACAGGTAAATTAATTTTTAACAGATCCATTCATACCTTCTGTTATTTCGGTTGAGACTGTGGCTAAGAACACAACAAAGCAATTAAAAACTCAAGGTGTTGGGCTTCCCTGGTGGCGCAGTGGTTGAGAGTCCACCTGCTGATGCAGGGGACACGGGTTCGTGCCCCAGTCCGGGAAGATCCCACATGCCGCGGAGCGGCTGGGCCCGTGAGCCATGGCCGCTGAACCTGCGCATCCAGAGCCTGTGCTCCGCAACGGTGAGAGGCCCGCGTACTGCAGAAAAAAAAAAAAAAACTCAAGGTGTTTTATGAAACACTCTTGGTTGAGAGCGCTATTTAAACAAGACAGTGTGAAGCGTGCATTCCTGGCCTTTTTTATACCTGGAATGTCACAGATGTCTAACTGCAGATTTTGCTGAAGTTCTACATCCAGTTAGTCCTTCCTGTCATCAAACCTAATTTTAAGGGAACAGAACTGGCTCCAGTATCCTGGTACTGGGGTAGCCAGGTGTGTCTGAAGATCAGGATCACTCACAGGTCTGCCCCAGTGCCCCTGGCAGAGGGCCAAGTAGGGTGCAGCAGAGGCCGTGCCACTGCGCAAGCTGCCCCCAGTCTCCAAGGCACCCCCTCTGTGTTTCCTGCCTTCACAAAAGATGAGAAGGAAACCCAGCAGTTGGTCACTGCCAGGAAGTAACAGACACAAATTCTAGGGCCGTGGGAAAGGGAGACAGGGAGGCCAGGGGAGGCCCTTCCATCTGAGCACAAGCCTAAGGAGCATTTGGGAAGAAGAAAAGCAGAAGCTTCCTGTGATGTGAAACCCACTTTCTATACCAAAAGGAAGAGCCTCTGGTCTGCCGTATAAAGTGCATATAATTCCCCTTTGTAACAGAAGATACAGCAGGTGGGCTGCACTTCCTGCAATTCACAGGGCTGAAACGCATCATTTCTAAAATTCAGTTCGCAGCTAGAATTTAAACCTGGTTTGTGTTGAACACTTGAATAAAGGTGAAGCAGGATTTTCTCCACATATTTGCAATACATTTTAAATCATAACTCTCTTGAGAATAATATGGCAAATGTGCTCTGTTTTAAGGCCCACCAATCTCTGCATTGTTCTCCAGTCTAGACTTTCTTCCCTTTCTTTACATTGCTGTGAATCTCTATCTGATCTGCCCACCACTATACCTCCAACACCTATAATAATACTGCAGGGCTGAAAATGCTCTTATGCTCAGTTTGTCATCAGCAAAAGGAGTCATTATGCTTCTACAAGAGACATCTTGGGAGGACCTTCAGTATATCTAACGGCCATAAGCAAATTATTTGGAAAAGATTATTTAAACTGTACACTGGCAGGAATTAAATATTCAAGTGTAATCATTTAATTGATTAAGGGATTTTTTTTCCAGATGATGTAGTAACTAAAAAATCAAATTGGTGCAAATGTACTTTTAAGAATATATTTAAATGATTGATTTCCTGTACAGCTCCCCCATTAAGAAGCTGTTTTGTTCCTACTGAAATGGAACCACCACTTAAGGGCTGTGAAATCATGGAGGTTTCTGTGAAGAACTCAGCCAGAGAGACCTGTCCTTGTCCAAGCCGGATGCACCTCACCAGCCTGTGCAGAGCCCAAAACTACACGGGGGGGAGCATTTCTTATTCTTCTCCGGCTTCTGAGCTGACTCTCAGATGGTGATGTCTATTTTGTTGGGTTGTATAAATTGCTAGCCACGCATCCCCCCCAGAAGGCCCCCTGGAGTGCCAAATTTGTGCACGTGCGCACGCGCGCGCGCGCGCGTGTGTGTGTGTATGCATGTGTGTCCAAGTTTTCCTGTGTTGTGCTGTATTGTATAGTAGATTGGAGAAGCAGGACTCCTAGGTTTAATAGGGGTGAGTCATGCCTCAGTCATGCCCTTTGGAAAGAACTTTAAAATAAGTGCCAGTGGGCTCTCCGGATTGTTAAATGAGGGATTGAAAGGTCATAGTAATAATGTTGGCAAACCGAAAGAAAACGCACATGTTATCTCATAAATGAAGAAACAGAGGCCTGGAGAGGTTCCATGACCTGCCCAAAGCCACACAACTAGTTAGGGGTAATAGACCCAACCTACAGCCTAATTCTCGTGGCTCTTAATTAGTGCTCATTTCCTATACCACACCACCAAAGGTAGCCTGTAAACAAAGCAAACCTGTGAAGGCATTAGGAATACACTTTCTGTATCCTTATAGCATTTACCACCATTTATTAAAATTATTTGTTGACGTGTTTCCTCCAGTAAATTATGAGCTCCTTAAAATAAAAAAAATATGTATTTATTTATTTGCTTCCCCTGGGCCTAGACCCAGTGCCTTACACATAGTGGGCACTAAATACCTTTGGGAGAAAATTCATATTTATTTTGAATTTGTCCTGACCATTCTTACAGGAAGCTACGAAGTGGCCATAGTGGGAAGATAGATCAGTTAGGGTCCAGCCAAGGAAACAGAAACTACTCCCCATCTTTATAGGGCATATACAGTATAGGAAATTAGCTACACAGCATGGAAGAACTGGGAAGACAAACAGGGGACGGTGAGGTAATGATCAGAGATTATTAATGGAGGGAACTTGGGAGGAAGTGGTGCTGAAAGAAGTGTTTAATGGGAACTAGCATCATGGAGGGAATGGTTGTGCTGTAGGATCTGGGGTCTTTGTGGAGATGGACCCAAAGCTGGAGGCCCCAGAGACAGAGGAGAAATACCCATGTCCGCTCCTACCACCACTGTCTCGTCAGTAAATGGAGAAGGAAAGAGGACATGGTCCCTGGGAGCCTGGCCCACTCCTCTGGTGTGCTCGGTGCGTCACTTCCACTAACACATGGAGGTCCTTCAAGATGATCCACTTCCCTTCGTGCTAATTCACTACGCACCAAGTAGCCCTCAAACCTGAAGCCTAATTCTATTTGCCATGTTGTTATTTCAACCAAAGTGTGAAAAACTTTTTTAAAAAAAAATAACTGGTCAACTGATCCACAAGTAGAGGGGGGAAAAAATCAGTGAAAACAACTAAAATTTGTTAGTTTAGGGGTTTCTCTTGCTTTTTTTGTAAATTATGAATGAAGGGCCTAGAAGATATGCAGATGGCCAACAAACATATGAATGGATGCTCAACATCACTAATCATTAGAGAAACGCAAATCAAAACTACGGTGAGGGGCGGGTCCCAGGGGCTCGGGCAGCCGGAGGTGCGGCAGCGGCCAGGCAGCCCAGCTTTGCGAAGGCTCTCGGTGCGCCGCGGCCCGCAGGCACCGGACACGCGCCTGCCCCGCCGGCCCGTTGCCCAAGAGGAAGGTCAGCTCCGCCGAGGGGGCTGCGAAGGAGGAGCGCAAGAGGAGATCGGCGAGGGTGTCAGCTACACCGGCTCCCGCAAAAGTGGAAACGAAGCCAAAAAAGGCGGCAGGAAAGGATAAATCTTCAGACAAAAAAGTGCAAACTGGGCTTCCCTGGTGGCGCAGTGGTTGAGAGTCCGCCTGCCGATGCAGGGGACACGGGTTTGTGCCCCGGTCCGGGAGGATCCCACATGCCGCGGAGCGGCTGGGCCCGTGAGCCATGGCTGCTGAGCCTGCGCGTCCAGAGCCTGTGCTCCGCAACGGGAGAGGCCACAATAAGGGAAAAAGGGAGCAAAGGGAAAACAAGCTGAAGTGGCTAACCAAGAGAATGGAGAAACTAAAAACAAGGAGAGCCCAGCTTCTGATGAAGCAGGAGAAAAAGAAGCCAAGTCTGATTAATATCACACACCTGGTCCTATCAGTGGCCCCAGTCTCCCTTCTTGTACAATCCAGAGGAATATTTTTATCAACTCTTTTGTAAATGCAAGTTTTTTAGTAGCTCTAGAAATATTTTTTCAAAGGAGGGAATCCCAACTCATCCCATTTTTTAAGTGTAAATGCTTTTTTTTAAGAGATGAAATCATTTGCTGGTTGTTTGTTTTTTTGGTAAAACCAGAAAATAGTGGGATATTGAATATGGGAGGTTTTGATTGTCTTGGGTGTCAGCTTAACATTCCACAGATGGAGGGTAGCTTTTATATCTTATAATACAAAGCACACTAAGTGGCAGTTTGGAGTCCGTTGTGCATTTAATGTTTTAAACACTTTAAATTACTTCTCTTCCCATGTTGTTTTTGGTAGAATTGTTTCCTAAAGTAAACCACTCACCCCTTGATCTTGGCTCTCCCGGGCAGAATTTTGTGCACTCTGGAACATATTTGGTCGTGGTTGTCCGGTTCTTCTAGAAACTGTCAGTGTGCTATGAACGATTGACAATTTGAGTATGTAGTGTATATGATATTAAATTGTGAATTAGTGGGACTTAACGATGTAACAGCATATCAATATTTGAAGATATTGGTACTTGATATCCTGTGAAGAAAAATTTGCCTCCAAATTTTAAGCTGGAAAGTCACTGGAATAACTGTTCAGAAAAGAATCACAACTACATAATTTTTTAGATTTTTGGTACGTATGTTGAGAACTGTGTACAAATTGAAATGTCTGTGTACTGGTCCTCAAAACAACCAATAAAATCTCAACTATGAAAGAAAACAAAAAAAAACTACAATGAAGTATCACCTCACACCGGTTAGAATGGCCATCATCAAAAATCTACAGACAGGGCTTCCCTGGTGGCGCAGTGGTTGAGAATCAGTTTGCCAATGCAGGGGACACGGGTTCGAGCCCTGGTCTGGGAGGATCCCACATGCCGCGGAGCAACTAGGCCCGTGAGCCACAACTACTGAGCCTGCGCGTCTGGAGCCTGTGCTCCGCAACAAGAGAGGCCGCGATAGTGAGAGGCCCACGCACCGCGATGAAGAGTGGCCCCCGCTTGCCACAACTAGAGAAAGCCCTCACACAGAAACGAAAACCCAACACAGCAAAAGTAAATAAATTAATTAATAAACTCCTACCCTCAACATCTTCTTAAAAAAAGAAAAAAGTCTACAGACAATAAATGCTGGAGAGGGTGTGGAGAAAAGGGAAACCCTCTTGCACTGTTGGTGGGAATGTAAATTGATACAGCCACTATGGAGAACAGTATGGAAGTTCCTTAAAAAACTAAAAATAGAACTACCATAGGACCCAGCAATCCTACTACTGGGCGTATACCCAGAGAAAACCATAATTCAAAAAGAGTCATGTACCACAATGTTCATTGCAACTCTATTTACAATACCCAGGACATGGAAGCAACCTAACTGTCCAACAACAGATGAATGGATAAAGAAAATGTGGCACATATATACAATGGAATATTACTCAGCCATAAAAAGAAACGAGATTGAGTTATTTGTAGTGAGGTGGATGGACCTAGAGTCTGTCATACAGAGTAAAGTCAGTCAGAAAGAGAAAAACAAACACTGTATGCTAACACATATATATGGACTCTAAAAAAAAACGTTCTGAAGAACCTATGGGCAGGACAGGAATAAAGACACAGACGTAGAGAATGGACTTGAGGACACAGGGAGGGCGAAGGGGAAGCTGGGACAAAGTGAGAGTGGCATGGACACATATATACTACCAAATGTAAAATAGATAGCTAGTGGGAAGCAGCTGCATAGCACAGGGAGATCAGCTCCGTGCTTTGTGACCACCTAGAGGGGTGGGATAGGGAAGGTGGGAGGGAGACGCAAGAGGGAGGAGATATGGAGATATATGTATATGTATAGCTGATTGATTTTTTTATACAGCAGAAACTAACACACCATTGAAAAGCAATTATACTCCAATAAAGATGTTAAAAAAAAAAAAAGAATGTAGGACCTAAAACTTTTTGACAAATAAAGCATATATTTCAGCACAACCGTGGAGTGTCAGTGAGACAGGGTGGGCCAGGGCAGCCTCCCAGCAAGGGTCTTGCAGTTGCTTGGATTATTTTACAAGTTCCACATGAGGGTCATCTTTTACATCTAGGTGTTTCTCCCCTCTTTCTTTTGGAAAAAGATAGAAATAAATTCTAGCCCAGAGAAAGAAAGATATCGTGGCCTAGGATTAGGAAAAAGATAAAGAAATAAAAGGAGGGAGATCTAAAACTCCTTGCTGAGAACCTTCCTCCCACTGTCTCCGGCAGTCCTGGCCTCATCCCTGAAAATGAGCTTCCAGAGAAGCCCAGAAAGAACTCCCTTTAGTCTTGACTCTCAGATATGTGCACAGTTAAATTTGTTGATCTCAGTGGTTGCAGCAGAAACTGACAGATATCGACATTTAGACAAAATGCTGCAGGCCAGATAAAATTGAGATTAAACCAGAGCGGCTCTGAGGTCCAAAGGTGCCCCTGCTCCCCAAGTCTGGCTGGCAAACACATGGCATCAATAAGTATTAGATATTATCAAGGAATTATTGCTAGGGTTCTTAGGTATGATACTGGTAGTGTGGTTAGAAGGAGATTGGGCATAGTCTTAGGAGATGCCTGCGTAAGTATGTAGGGGTGAAGCTTTAATGATGTTTGCAATTTATTTTCAAATGATTCAACAAAAAATATTTTTAGATATGTATGCATAGCTATATACCTATAAATGTAGATGGTTAAATGACACAAATATGGAAAAAAGGTTAACTATTAAACCTAGGTGGTGAGTATAAGGATGTTCTGTATTTTCAAAGCTTTTATGTTTGAAAAATTTCACAATAAAACTCAGGGAAAAATAACTGCTGTCCATTTGGCAATTATAGTTCCTATCATCAACTATTAACGTGGAATTACTTTATTAAAAAAATCTGTATCTCTTGAGTTTGGCAAATTTGAACCAATTAACTACAGTCTAAGTGAGATAAAGAATGGACTTTCTAAACCTGGTAAGCTTGAGTGATCAAACCCTTGTCTAGATAGAGTTCACCGTGATGAAGCAAGAATTAAGACCCTCCAAAATACTGTGACATTCCAACTACTCTAATATAAATGGCTGTGGTACCGACTTTGACTTAGGGCACTATTCTCAGCTGTTCATTCATTCATTCGGCGTTTAAGCACCTGCTATGGCCCTAAGATTGGGGAATAGTCACCGTCTGCTCTCCAGGAGCTCCTAGACCACAGAGGAGATGAACATGGGAATGAAGTGGGCAGTGAAGTATGACAGGTACAATGATTCAAGGGGTCACAAGGATAAGAGTGGGGACAAAGGAAGGAGCAGGCATTTCAACTAGGCATCAATGAAGGACCAGCAGGATGGGATTCAAAAAGGAAGCCTATCAGTCAGAGAGGTTAATGAGGGATGATTTACAAAAGTGTGGCTGAGTTAGGGAAAACCAACAATGGATGGTGAAGCCACCAACTGTGGGGACCCATTCCCTGCCCTCAGTGTGAAAGGAGCAAGAGGAAGGGGCACTACCAGACCTCAGAGAAAGCAGTCGTGACCTTCATTTGAAGGATCCCATCAACCTGCAGTGACTCGAAAGAGAGGATGCCAGGGGAGGAAATACCCTGGTCCTGTCCTCCCGTCCAGCTCTCATCTTCCACCAAGACCTCCCACTGGCTCAGCTCAGTACAGAAAGCTTGGTTGATGCAGTCCCTAGAGTTCAGCCCCCAGAGGCAGAGGGCAGGGTAGAGAAGGTCAGGGCCAACAATGTTATTCAGCAAAATGGATAATGCTGGAGGGGGCATTAAACAGGAGTAGGGGAAGTGTGGGCCAGGGGGGAAGGTAGAGACGTGTCCACTATGGGAGAGTGAAGGACATGTTATACAGCAGGGACAGCATGAGCGAGGGCAGAAGTTAACCTCACATGCTCAGGAGTTGCAGGCATCTCAAAGTGAGCTTTGAATTGCTTCACCAGTGGAAGAAGGGAATTAGTTGTCGCCATCTCCCTCTCTCATGGACACTCCCTTAGGATCAATCTTTTACCATTTTGGCATTTTTATATATGCAAAATAGATGAGCTTTAAATTCCTTGACAACTGGTCCATATGGATCTTAGAAACCTTCCCAATAACTCCACAGTTAAGAGTCTTCCAACTATAAGAGACACATGCTTAGCTTAATTAGCATAAGCAAAAAGGAAATTAATAACTGAGACATTCAAGAGGTGGCATGAGTTTTAAGCAAAGCCCTATCCAGGCATTGAGATGATGTCACTATGCCTTTATCTCCCTCTTTTCATCTAGTAACTTTACTTTTTCATCTGTTGGCTTCAGTCTCCAGCTGATCTTCTCTAGTTGGTGGCAAAGATGGCCACAGAAGTTCCAGGGATATTTTGTCTTTACAACCAGTGAGCCAGGAAAAAAGAAGAGCAGCTTCTTTCTCATTCAGCATTCCTATCAGTCCCTCAGCGTGGATTTACATCAACCCTGACTGTGTTAAATGCTCACCTCACCCAAACCTAGTATCCAAGGAGGAAGAAATCTTTGCCATCCAAGATCGTGTGATCATTATGTGAGGGAAAATGGCAGAGGAGGGGTTGTAATTAGGCCTGGGCAATTCATAAATGGCCAGTGATGAAGAGACTAAAATATAGATGGATGTTACTGCAATCCACATGCTGTGGATCCACCCTTTCCTGCTTCTATTCTCCATTTTCCTCATTCATTCATGCAGCGTTTTTGAAGATTCACTTTACATCAGGTGCTGTAAGAAGAGTAATACACCAGTGAACCATAAAGCCCAGTTGTAGCTTATAATCCCTTTCTTATTTTTGCAGTTGTTATTGTTTGCCATGATTCATATACCCCTCCAAAAATAATGCAAAGGCTGTTATAATTCTACAGTTTGTTTTATTTTCCTGCATATACATTCATTCAGCCAATAATTTATTGAACAATTAAAATGTGCTAGATAAAACAGTGAATATGAATATAAAATTTTAAATGTTTGGCTGTTTTTATTTGCTAAAATCTAAATTAAGAACTCTTTAAACAGTGAATAACATTACAACCATGTAAAATAAGTTTCCATGTCTACAGCTCTCTGTTGATATTGGTGTTATTGCTGAAGAAATAATACAATTTTTTTTACCATAAGGAAAGAAAAGAAAGTGATCTTTATGTCTCTTTTTAGTGATTTTTTAAAAATATGCTATTTTATTCTATAAATATTCAGTCTATTATAAAATATTTAGTAGATTATTTTAAGTCTTGAATAATCATGCTGTACCTTTATCACAGTAATGAGAAGATTTTAACACAAGGTTATTTTCATAAGTATGAATTACATATTTTGTTTATGAGCTATAGTATTTGAATTTGAATGTCTTAATAATTTTTTTTAAGTTATAGAAAAGATTTACTCTGTTGACCTTTTTAATACTCTGCTTTCCCATTGGCTATCTATCCTAAACTTTTCTTCCATGTTAGTAGAAATTGTTGCAGTGAGAGGAGTGGAAGTACCAGCCAGTCAGAAACCAGCATATTAAAAAGGTCAACATCGTACATTTTTCTTCTATAATTCATAAAAATATTAAACATCCACTATTTCATCTCAGGCCCAAGATTGTAATAAAAGCAGAAAATGGCACAATATTAATTCATCTTCATGACAAATATTGTAATGTGAAAAGGAAGTATACAAGCTACAAATATTTGGTTACCATTTAAAAAATATCTTCCATCCTTTACAATGTAATGAGAGTAAATTTATACTTCCTCAAGTTGAACCCTTTCACTAAATACCTACTGCCTTTTAAATTAATAGGACTCCTTTGGGACTATACTGAAATTAGACTTAATCCCCAAGAGACCTACTAGTTCCACTAGTAGCTAATAAAAGACATTCATTATTTTTAAAAAATAAGTAGAAGTCTTATTTTAGTTAATAGTTCACTTTTGCTGTTATTAAGTTATTTGAATATGACTAATTATAATTTTCTCACCATTTTAGATGGTTATTTCATTTCTACCTTTATATCAACATAATTCCCAAATAAAGTAGTATTCCTTCATGATCAATTCTATCATATGACAGAAGTTGCATTATATAACTAAGAAGAACAGAAATAAGGGCTTGTATATTCAGAGTCTGAAAGAACTCAGTCAATCAATTCAAATCAGGCAGTAAGCCTCATATGCATTCAACACAGTTTTGAATTTGTCTTTTCGTTTGTGTGTATGTGAGGTGAGAGGGAGGAAAACCAGAGACCTAGCAGGACTCAGAATCCAGCTCAAATCATTTATTTAAAGGACTGATGGCAGAGCTGTGAACAGGAGTGAGGGAACCTGCAAGGTGGATGCAGCCAGAGACTAGCAACAGCAGAATTTCATGAATGCCTCTAGGAAGAGGGGCAAGGGGAGGAAATGCCGGCGCAGCCCTGTAAGATCTGGAGCTCTGGTGGAGGAGCCGGCACCAGGAGCCATAGCATGGAAGGATGAAGCCCGTGGCCAAACAATGAAGAAGAGCAGGGAGGAGAGAGAAGGGAAGAAATACCTGGACCTCTCTCCCCCCACCATCCTACTGACCAAACCCAACCTAATGCCAGCTGTCAAGGAAGCCTGGGTGAGGGAGGCACCAGGACCAGGCTCTCTGGCTCAGAGCAGGAAAAGGATAGGCAGAGGCACAAACGAACAATAAGCAACAGAGATGTTAAAGGGGGACTCAAGGAGACCTTACTGAAGGCAGTATTTGAGGTCTCCTAATATGGTGAGAAGGAGCACAGTGAAAGGAGCTAAGAATGGCTGTACAAGAAAATGGAGATGGAGAGAATGAAGGAAAAAGTAATCAAATATATAGCTCTCTGGGTCGGACTAGAATGTGGGTGATGCTCTCCCTTTTAGAGTATTGTTTGAAAAGCTGCCTTAAATGATGTTAAAAATAAATAAATCTGCCAAACAACTGTATAGAATATTCCTGGCGCATTCATTTTGAAACGGGAGATGATGCTGAGAGATTGTGAACTTCCATCTTTGGTAGTTTTTTCTTTTATGAGAGCTTTGAGCATTAAAAAAAAAAAATCCCCTATAAAACCTGCCATTCCAAGTTCTTTTGGTATTCAACTTGCTCTCGATAGAGTGAATACAACTAGAGTGTTGAGTGACTTGTTACCAAGAGTATCATTGCTGCTTGCCTTTTTACCATAGCTTATTTACTACTAACAAATATCATCTTGCGATGCTAAAGAGTGCCTTTCACCCACTGGATCCCAGTGCTTTATGAACTACGAATGCAGGAGTAGCTAAAATAGAGCTCTCTCTGGGATGGAATAAGACAGCTGTTAGCCTTGCAGAAAGGTTGCACAACAGCCTGAGTGCAAACCAGGGAAGGGTTCTCAATCTAACTGAAACTGCAAGAAGAATTTTAGTTGATGGACTAATTGCTGAGGCTGGCATTTATTCAAAAAACCAGGGCTTATTCTTCTCTGGTAGTGAGCAAGATTCTTCACTGAGTTCCATTTAATAGATCCTGTTGCTTCCATTCAAGAGATGAGGAAACTGAAGTTCAGGGCCCCAAACTGTGCCCAAGAGAATTGGGTTGTGATGCATGCCTTCTGAGTTTCCGGTTGCTATTTATCTTTGGAGTCACATGGCAAACAAGAGCATCAGCAGGGAAACAATGACTTGGTACCAACGTGAGAGAAACAGTACACCCAAGGTGTGCATGTTTTTGCAGAAATTGGGCTGCTCTGGGAAGGTCACCACGTGATCCTGGTTCAACTTCACCCTACATAGTTTATGAACTCAGGCAAGTTCCAAGAGCCAGAGGTGGTATGAATGCAAAACACTCTTCTGCCTTTAAGAAACAACAGATCGTGAGTCAATGAAACTTTAAACTGATTAGTTTGAGGTGGGCTTCTCTTGCCTCACACTTCTTTCATGCTGGAATGTCACATTAATTGGTTCTTAATTGAACAACGTGCATCCAATTTTCAAAACCCAGCAGAGTATAAAACAGGAAGTCAGACTCTTTTTCTTTGGAATAGAAAGTCATATGGGTAAAGATACAGTTCATAAGGATTAAACTCTCACAGAGGTTGGAAGCTGTCATGCAAGCATTCTTCTACTCAGCACTGTAAGGTATAGTCCTTCAGGTTGTCGATTTTCACATGGAAAGCATTTTAATGCTACTTATCTGCAGGAGACCATCATCTTGTACTTGAGCTATAAGATGATGCCAAAAACTTTCTCAGCTACTTGATTTCTGGAAAACCAAGATCTCTAAATGTAGCTGTGTGTTGTATATGGTTAATTATCCATTTCCTCTGTAAATAAATAAGTTGCTCTTAATTTGTGTATGTAAAATAAGCCGTCATTGGATGGTAGCTAGTTAAGTCCTAGACGTGAGAGTTTCTTATCTACAGTGAAATTTGGGCCAAAAGGTCTACTTTCCACCTGTTTAAATTAAAAACCTGTTTGTTCATGTTCTCTCTTTGGAAATCTTTCATGTACAGGCAAGTTTATTTTTCTCTCCTGAAGAAATATTATTTTTAAACAGGATCTGTGTTCTGAATTCACATGGTGTGAAAAGTCAGAGACAGAAGGAAAGTTGCCTTCTTGCAACAAATAAACCTTTGAAAAAAACTTGTCAAGTTGCTGTGCTATTTTTTCCCCCAATATGGCTGTGCCTGGGGAGAGAAAATGAAGCAGAGTTCCTTAGCTCAGGATACTTAAGAATTAGATATTTGTTTGTTTTCGGTCACATCTGTATCACACTTACTCATCTTACAAGTGAGAGAAGGACTTTTCTAATTGCATGCTCAAACATAGATCATTCATCAAAGTTGGGGTATTTCTGCCTCTTGCAACACAAGTAGAAATTACATTCTTTCTCCACCTTGCATCATAAAATATGGTCTTATATTGGGCTTCCCTGGTGGCGCAGTGGTTAAGAATCCGTTTGCCAACGCAGGGGACAACGGTTCGAGCCCTGGTCCAGGAAGATCCCACATGCCACGGAGCAACTAAGCCCGTGCGCCACAACTACTGAGCCTGCACTCTAGAGCCCGTGAGCCACAACTACTGAGCCCACGTGCCACAACTACTGAAGCTTGTGTGCCTAGAGCACATGCTCTGCAATAAGAGAAGCCACTGCAATAAGAAGACCATGCACTGCAAAGAAGAGTAGCCCCTGCACGCCACAACTAGAGAGACTGTGCAGCTACGAAGACCCAGCACAGCCAAAAATAAATAAATAAAATAAATAAATGTATTTTAAAAAATAAAAAGTAAAAAATAAAATGTGGTCTTATATATTATAACAATTAGTTAGCAATTGATAGAGACTTTGCTTCTTTAGGGATGCACTGGTCCCGTGGTTATAATAAAGGTAGATAGAAAAAGCCCAGGAGACAATGCCATTTTAACCACAATCTCTCTGATTTTATGGTGTGTGTTATGATGACATGTTGGATTAAGGTGCAGTTAGATTATGATTTTAAAAAGAAAAAAAATACTGTAATCACCAACAAATCAAATACTACTTGATTTGTTGCTATTGCCTCTCATTAATGAAGAATCCTTGTAGACTTGCATCCTTTAAAAACAGTCTGGAATAAAGGTTAACCAAAGAAACACACCATGATCTCACTGAGTTAATGCTGAGCATCTCCAGCTGTGGAAGGCCTCTGCCTCTCCATCCTTGTGGCAATTTACTATGCTGATACCCTGATCACACATCTTCAAGTTAATTAGTCTCATTCGCTCAACACCCATTCCTTCTACTCTAACAAGACTTCCTTAAACTTCCCTGGGACCAGATCTGGCATCAGAGAAGCAAGCAGAGCAGCAATGCTGCCACAAGAGATAAATGTTTCACTGGGTACAAACTCAATAATAAGTGCAACATGTGACAAAGAAGAATGCTTTGGTAGCCCTGTTCAATCTCTCTAAGAAATTGACACTGTAGACTACAGGAGCAAAGCCCAGGTAATGACAGCTACAAAAAGCTTTTGTAAGCAAAGTAATCAGGCCCATGTCAGCTGGTCTCTCCTCTCATGATCTCTTGCCTGAACAATTGGGAAAATGTGATCGATGAGGTATTTTTCAACCTCTATGGCAAGTCATCAATCAGTGTAAGGTGACGCTCAAGAGCAATGACCTAACAAAAACAAAGTAGGAAAATGGCCCCTAGATTGAGGAGAGAGCTGCAGGTGTAGACACAACTTTCAGAACTCTTTTGTCACCAATTTTCACCCAGCAGAATTCAGTCACTATTTTATGCAAGCAGCCATGCTCAGCTGATTTCTATGCTATGTAGGTGCTTATGGCACCTGTATCTCTGCTGCTTCTGGGTATGGGGAGAGTCCGAAGAGTCCTCCTTGGGTGACTTCTCCTCCTCAACCCCCTCCAATTGCTCCACTTGTAAAATAGAGGTAAATGGTTCCAGGTAGAAGTCATTGTTGTTCAAGCCAACGATCCTCTCAATCCATCCATTACTTTAGAAATCTTTCACTTTCAATATATACAATGACAAGGTTCTGTGTCAGCTTTTATGAGAGACTGTCACTGTGAGTGTCCCTGATGAACACGAGGAGTTTGCTACTAGAGGCGGGATCACACACATGTCACTGCTTTAGAGGATGATGAGTTCCATAATATCAGTATAAAGTGTGAAGGTGATTCAAGGAGGTGTGAAGCACTTGTGGCAGAAATTAAAAGGAATTAAGAGGAAGGGCTCCTTGGAGGTGGTGGCATTTGAGCTAGGTCTCAAAGATGTGTAGAATTTTAATCTGTAGAGATGTAAAGTAAACAATGCAAATGAAAAATATCGTGGCAGAGAGGCTTCTTGCTAAGATGCTTTAGCCTGAGGGAGAGTGGTCTGGGCATGCCCTGGAAGTTTATTAACAATGGATTTCTTGCTTTAATATTTACAAAGTGCTTATACAATAGTTCCCCGTTATTCCTGGGGGATATTTTTCAAGACCCCCTGCCCCAGTGGATGCCTGATACCGTAGATACTATCAAACCCTGTATAACTATGTTTTTTCCTAAAATACATACCTTTGGTAAAGTTTAATTTATGAACTAGGTACAGTAAGAAATTAACAACAGTAACTAATAATAAAATAGAATCATTGTAACGACATACTGTAGTAAAAGTTATGTGAATGTGGTCTCTCTCTCACACACAGAAAATATCTTATTGTACAAATTTAATGCTTTTTCCGTCTTAACTAAGCACTTATCCCGCGTTGCGGCCATAACTTTTGCAGTTTGAGGTGCAACTGCAAAACTGGCACAAATTTCTTTTTCCTTTTTCACGACTCCAAGGATAGAAGATTCTTTCTTACTGTAGCTCTTAGCAACCTCAGCATACAATCTTTTTTCTTTGCTTATTGGATCGAGAATTTCCACCTTT
Source organism: Delphinus delphis (assembly GCF_949987515.2). Classification (NCBI taxonomy): domain Eukaryota; kingdom Metazoa; phylum Chordata; class Mammalia; order Artiodactyla; family Delphinidae; genus Delphinus; species Delphinus delphis. Next base: position 31,493,161 of record NC_082689.1, on the reverse strand, counting down.
GCACTTAAAGGAAGCACTTTATGGCTTCTCTTTGGCAATAACTGATTTGCCAGCATCACTGCTCTTGAGCTTTGGGGCCATTATTAAATAAAATAAGTGTTCTTTGCACACAAGCACTGCGATACTATGACAGTAACCAAATCAGCTACTAAGTGACCAGTGGGCGGGATGCTCTGGACAAAGGGATGGTTCACATCCCTGGTGGGATGGAGCCGGACAGTGAAGGACTTCATCAGGCCACTCGGAGCAGTGTGAAATTTAAACTTGAGTTGTTTATTACTGGAATTTTTAATTTAATATTTTCAGACTGCAGTTGCCTGTGGGTAAATGAAATTGTGGAAAGTAAAACTACAGATAAGGTGGGGGGGGGGACTGCTATATCCACTCAACCTTAGAGGGGCTATGTGGTATAGAGGTAGAGATGGAGAGTCAAAGCCACAGTGCCTGGGTTCATAGTCCAGCTCTGCCACTTACCAGCTATATGACCTTGGCTGAATTATTTCTCTTCCCTCAGCTGTACAATGGGGATAATCATAGTACCTACCCCACAGGCTGATACAGGGATTAAATGAATTACTTCATTAGAAACACCTAGAACAGGGCCTAGAACACAGTAAATGTTCAATAAATATTAATTTTCTATTCTAATTCTCACACAACTCTGTGAGGGTAAGTGCTACGTGGCAGATGAGGAAACTGTATTGTTCAGAAACAACCCAAAGTCCTGGCAGAGCTGACGGTTGCATCACGTCCTCTGTCTCTCAAACATGTCTCAATACACCCCAGCAAGCCCCAAGTGAGAGAACTCTTTTTTTCTTCTTTATTAAAGTATAGCTGATTTACAATGTTGCAATAATTTCTGCTATATAGCAAAGTGATTCAGTTATACATATATACACACTCTTTATCATACTCATTTCCATTATGGTTTATCGCAGGATATTGAATATAGTTCCCTGTGTTTTACAGGAGGACCTTGTCGTTTATCCATCCTCTATGTGAGAGTTTGCATCTGCTAATCCCACACTCCCGATCTCTTAAACACACCATACAACAACTCCACACTTCACACTCGTGCAGCTGTCCCCAGCCAGGAGTGGTTTTGCACAGACACTCCCCAGGGGACATTTGGCAGTATCTGGAGATACTTGCAGTTGTCACAGTTGGGGGTTGCTAGCGGCATCTAGCGGGGTAGGGGCCAACAGAATGCTGCTAAATGTCTTATACTGCACAGGATAGTCCCACGACAAAACATTTTCCAGCCCCAAATTTCAATAGTGCCCACGTTGAGGAACCCTGACCTAGAGCTATCTCTTGGAGGCAGGTTCATATTGAAATGTTTCAACAAGACTCCCTCTTACATACAATATACTTTGCTGGAAACCATCAAAGCAAAGGGCAAGTTGTGGAGCCAGTGAAAAATCTGAGCCAGTGAAAAATCTAAGTGTTGATGGAATTGTTAGGGGTGTTCCTCTTGAATAGAATGCCAATGTTCATGCGGGAAGAAACGCATACCTAGCAGTATGGGGGAAAAAGAGCGAATCACTTGAAACCATGATCTACTAAAACAAATCCTAAAAAGCAGTTCAGCTGCTATAAGAGGCAAACAGCTCATGCCTTCTGCCTACTGCCCGCAGCGTTTGAAGTCTCCAGCTTCACACACACACATAGCCACAAAAATGTTATTTATTTCCATCCACAGCTCAAGGCTACGTCAACTGTCAAAAATTCTAGAGAAAAATTTGTCTCCTTCACATAGATAATCGTCATTCAACTTCAATTTACTCATTCAGTGAGTAAATATCACTCATTCCATTGAGTGTGCTGTGATTATACTTTTTCTCTTTAAAAGGCCATTAAATCAGGTGTAAAAGGCCCACTAATTTTCTCCTCTAAGTAGGCTCAGAAGCACTAAATACGTCATTGTTTGAATTAGTCACTGTAGTTTACGCAGATGAAATTCTCTGCGAAGCCATGGTTTTATGCCCTGTGTCAGCCACTCTCATCTTCCCCCAGTCCTGGAAACAATAACTCAGTTTCCAAACACATTAAATGCATTGTAAATAGTACACGCCTCGACAGCGCCACCTTGACGGACTGATCGACCTTGTTGCAGTGCCATAAATTTGAAGACATCTAATAAAAGCGGCCACGTGCAGCCCGACATTTCTGTTCTAAGACATACCAGGCAGTTCAGCAAAGCAGCTCACCTTGCTCATTCTTGCCCTGCCGTCGCTCCCATCTTTGCTTCTGCAGACACACCGTTACTGTATCTTAATAACAAGAAGAGTTATAAAAATCACATTTGTGTAACACTTTCCAACATACAAAGCACCTTTGTGAACATTTTCTTATTTGTTCTTCATAACAATATTTTGAGCTTGGAGTGGCAGCTCGTAAAATGATCCCCACTTTGTAGATAATCGAGCACATGCTACTACCAACTCAAGTTATATAAAAACATCTTCCAGGGCCTCGGGGCAGGTAAGACAAGGAGACCCACAGGAGATGTTCTCATGGTGCTGGGTCTTAGCTTGGGTTCCTCCAGAAGCAGAACCTAAGACATGGATTTGAGTTTAATTGATTTGGGAGATGGTGCTAGGACATGCCAGGAAGGGAGTGGGGAAATAAGACAGGCAGGCAGGCAGTAAAGGGTGCTTCGTGAGCACATTACCACTGTGACTGCTCAGGTTCACTGCTGCCGGGGAGCTCTGTGGTTAGTGTGGAGTGATCCTCCCTGAAGGTGGGGAAGCTGGTGCTCGACGCTCCACCTCCCATCCATTATCACCTGGAGGCTGTTCTTTGGAAGGCATATGGGATTAACTCTCTGGCATTCTGTCCAGGCTGAGAAAATCCCCCCAGGGATTTCAGGGCTTGCTAGAGATCATCCAACGAGCCAATGGAAGGCCGAATGCACAAGGCGGAGTGCTTCTGTCCTCAAAACCACCAGTGTCAACTATGGTACCACAGTGCCAAACCTACTCAGTGAAAATGTGGAGATGGACCTTAGCTCTCTTTGCTGTGCCATTGTGTCCCCGTCATCCTTGTGATTTGCATCTTTTAATTGTAATAGACTCTCTCCCCTGACTTCTGAGGCTTAGTACCTTCAGACATATTTCTCCCCCACTTACTGATGGGACATCTTCTCCCCTCTTAAAGCTTCTTCTCACATTATGGATTTACTCCAAGGCATGTCTGATTGATAACTTAAAAAATCTCCCTTCTTAGATAGCAAAGCAGATGAAAGTCTTAATCAACAGTAGTCCCCAAAGATAGATCTAGGCCTATATATTGTTTGGTTTGACCCACTCCTGGCTTTAAAATTTTTAATTAGGGGCCACATTTATTTTTAATTGAAAGACTTCACTTAAAAAGTGGAATTCTCTTCGGTTTCCCTGGTGGCACAGTGGTTAAGAGTCCGCCTGCCAATGCGGGGACATGGGTTCGATCCCTGCTCCAGGAAGATCCCACATGCCATGGAGCAACTAAGCCCGGGCGCCACAACTACTAAGCCTGCGCTCTAGAGCCTGTGAGCCACAACTACTGAAGGCCGCGCACCTTGAGCCCATGCTCCGCAACAAAGAGAAGCCACCACAATGAGAAGCCAGCGCACCGCAAGGAAGGGTAGCCCCCGCTCGCTGCAACTAGAGAAAGCCCACGCGCAGCAACAAAGACCCAACACAGCCAAAAATAAATAAATAAGTACATTTATTTTAAAAACAAAAATTGGAATTCTCTTTTTCTCCTGAAACATCAGATGATCTGGCAACCCGACTCTTGTGAACAATCTACTGGAGTGGAGTGGAGGCTGCCCATCTAGACTGGGCTTGCCTTCTCCAGCTCGCCGCAATCCTGCCACCTCTACGCTCAGCATCTTCAGTCATTCCAGCCACCTGCCTGCTTCTCCAGGCTTTTGAATTGATGTCACCTGACCTATAGCCCATTAGAGAAGCGGGAGAAGATTCTTAGAGGTTGCTGCTTTTGTTATCCTCTGTCAGCGTCCTTGAAATCACACTCTCCAGTGTGTAATGATTCTCAACCCTTACCTAACCTTCTAGCTCTGTAAGACAATAAGGCTTTGTTGCAATTTTTGAATGAGGAATGACACAGACCGTTAGATAAACGTAGATTTAATTTTCATTAGACTTGTTCTAGGTAGTGCTTGAACTTTAAATCCTATAAAGTAGAAGTAAATTTGTGTTTGAAATAGAAATTGCCAGAAGAAAGAACAAGGAAGACATTTAGATAATTTCCTCTGGACGTGCTAAGTCAGAGCAAGATCCATCTTTGCATTATCTGTAAGTCGGGAGCCACCTGTTCTTCATGACTGTCTGACGGCTGGAATGCGAGGCCCTGAGTTCAATTAATTCACATGTGTGGGAGGAACAAGCTTTGTAGCAGCAGCAGTTAGATTATTAATGGACTCCTATATTGAATTCCTCATATGTTTGAAAGGCTAATTACAATATAATTTTAGTTTTAAAATATTGCTTTGTCAAGGGTGGGAATTATATCATGTACCATGAAGTGGTACTTTTTTTGTTGTTGTTTTTTGCGGTACGCGGGCCTCTCACTGTTGTGGCCTCTCCCGTTGTAGAGCACAGGCTCCGGACGCGCAGGCTCAGCGGCCATGGCTCACGGGCCCAGCCACTCCGCGGTATGTGGGATCTTCCCGGACCGGGGCACGAACACGCATCCCCTGCATCGGCCGATAGACTCTCAAAACCACTGCGCCACCAGGGAAGCCCGGTACCATTTTTTTTTCAGTCTTGGGGTAAATACTGGTTTGGTCACGGTAGTCTTTAATATCTGTTTTTTTCCCTTGCCTTTGTGCTTCATGCATCTAACTCTTGGAATAGAAAAATATGTTCCATGGTTGTCCAATACCGAAAAGCTACACTGGAGTTTTTTGGGCTTTTCTATTTTTTTTTGCATGCAAAAAAAGTTTTTTAATTGAAGTATAGCTAATTTACAATGTGGTTCGTTTCAGGTGTACAGCAAAGTGATTCAGTTATACATATATACATATATTCTTTTTCAGATTCTTTTCCATTATAGGTTATTATAAGATATTGAATATAGTTCCCTGTGCTATATAGTAGTTCCTTGTTGTTTACCTGTTTTATATATAGGAGTGCATATATGTTAATCCCAAACTGCTTAGAGATTGAGTAAACTAAATATCGTGATTTTCTTTGCTGTCTGAGACCCGTGATCTTATCAATGATACAATTTCAACATTTCTGGGGGGAAGCTTGAAGTAGCTGTCTAATGAGCTAATTCTGGAATTCATGCTACCATTACCCGGTTGTGGGTGCATACATAAGTAGGACTCCAGTTGATTGTAATGGGAATCACATGATTTTTAGATTCAAAGGCCTAATTTAGGTTCTTGTGTTGGAAGCTCTATTTACTAGGTATTCCAAATGGAGATCAACACACATACTTTCAACCTGCATATCCTCCCATTGAAAACCACGGTCACTCAGTGAAATTTCAGTTTTACCAAATCAGAGAGAATTAACCTACAGAAACGAACATGAATAGTGAGTAATTAGGACGTTGCTGGGAGGAGCTTCAGGCAGAAGAGGTGTTTTTCAAGCAGCACCTATTCAGAGCAGTCTTCAATGAGGCCAGGGCTAGTCGGGTAGCTGTGATTAGCAAAGGTTGGCATCGGCATTAAAGCTGCCCCCAGCTCAGCATCTCCATGTGGCTGTCCAGACAAACATTGCAGTAGTTGGCTAAGTAACCTTGCACTGATACAAGGCTCAATTTCCTCCCATTAAATTTTGCTGTATTTTATGTTTTAAAAAATCATTCTGCCTGAAGGAAGTACTAGAACTGAGGAGAAAGGCCTCATGTGCCCTGAGAGATGACCAATCCCTTAGGCCATTCACATCACTCTCTTGTCTAGAGTCATACTTTCTCCGGCATGACCGGCCCCTAGCAATGAACTGGGATTCTGCCATCTAATCCTTTGTTCAGGCAATACCAAGCCCTGTTATCCTGGGAACAGAGTGGTGCCCATGGAAACCAAAACAACACAAAGTATCCTTTTATCTGATTATTCCAAGGCCAAGGGTGTTCCTGCATTGTTTTGGAGCCTGTGACAGAAGTCCAGTCCTGCACTGCCTCTTCGCTCCTCGTCTCCAGTGTGTTCTGACTGGTAGAAAGCTGATACATTCCTAAACCATTTCAAGAGCTAGTCCCATAACTTTTGGTGGCAAATCTACCCCCTACCGCCTTACCCCAACTGAAACCTTCCCCAGTGTTGTTTACATATCTTCAGTTCTAACTGGGGCTCTGAGTCAGCACCTCACCGCTGATTTGCTCTTACCTTTTATATTTAATCATTGTAGTAAATCCAATTCTCTGATCCCTCCAGCGGCAGCTGTTTAACTGCTGAAAGAGGAAAGGAAGAAAATTTCACTACTTCTGCATATCCTGTTAGTGATATTAAGAGGGTCAGGAAGAATAAGGAGTGAGGGAAATGCCAAGACTAAGCGCTCATAAGAATGCCCCGAGACTGGTAAGGGTGTGATCGTAGAAGAAGGAAAACAGCCCTTGTTGAGCACCAGCTGTGGACCAGACTCTCTGATCTGGTTCTACTCGGGCTGAACGTTGTCTAGAAGTGGCCACAGTTAAAGATGAGTCTGTGACCTTGAAAGAGAAGAAAGCCAGATGATCCAGAAAGAGACTGAACTCAGAACCGTGTGTACTAGAGTTTATAGCTGGTACTATAGCTAGAAATTCTGGGGGAAGGAGCAAAGATGCTTGATTCGCTCAGGTGGAAGATATATGCAAGGCCATGAAGTGAGTGATAAAGCAAGTAATGGCTAAGTATTAGGTCTCTTTGGGATTTTATTAGACTTGCAGTGCTTGGGGGCACAGGAAGAAGAGAGAGAGGTGGCAAGTTTTTGGAAGGCTTCCTGCTTCTTATTCTGTCCCAGGCAGAAAGTATTAGCTATAAGGGCTGCTTAGTTAGGGGGTAATTGTTCCCTCAAGCTCTCTAAAATACAATTTTCCAGTGGTGAGGACCCTGACGCTTGAGCCTTCTCAGATAACCTTCTTCAGTGCCTCAGGCTCTTGGGTTATGTGTACAAAAGACCCAGGCATTCCATAACGACCTCCTCAGGACCCTGAAATCTCCCAACCTAAGGATCCACCATTACAGGAAATGAGTGCTGGGCTTCTTCCTTGTGTCCTCTTTTTGGTTTAAGAAGTGCGGAGCAGTTGTTTGACATAATTCCTTCTTCCCCTTCATCATTCCCAATTCCACTTTTATCCCACTTAGTCTATACCACCGGTGGCCACTAAGATGCATTAATTACCTGTGAGCAAGGGCAGAGGCCTAGATAGCTGTTGTGCAAAAGTCCAGGTGCCCACGGGAGGCTTTCCATACCTGTTTGCATGTTGGTACAATGGTATGCTCAACTTTTGACAGCAATTTGTCAGTATAATCCTTACATTACGTGGCTCGCATGGAATCTCTTTTCCCCTGGGCTACACTCTGTCACCACCCAAAAAACTCCGAGTTGCTAGGTAATGTCCTCCAGCCCACAGAAACCAAGAGGGAGCTGTGGCTGGCCTCCACCTGGCACCGCTCTGAATTTGTAGTGAGCCAGGGGATTCAGGTCAAAAGATAAGAGCCTTAGCTCCAGGTGCAAAGGTGTGGATTTTTGTCTGGGTGTGAAAGAAATGAGGTCAAAGAAGGTAGGAGATGTCTATCGGTTACATGTCACTGTGCCCTCTGGGACCCAGGCCTTCTCAGGAAACGCCTCCTTCTCAAACTCCTCTGAGGCCTCCTGCAACTGCTTTGTTCCCTGAGGTTAGTGCAGGCCCTACAGTCACGTCAGAGAAAGGCACACATGCCTCTCAGTAGATCTTTCCTCCTTCCTCTCCCCTCCCTCACCATGGTAGCTTCCAAACCACTTGTCTTTCCTGCTTTAAAAACCCGTGCTCAGGGCTTCCCTGGTGGCACAGTGGTTGAGAGTCCGCCTGCCGATGCAGGGGACACGGGTTCGTGCCCCGGTCCGGGAAGATCCCACATGCCACGGAACGGCTGGGCCCGTGAGCCATGGTCGCTGAGCCTGCGCGTCCGGAGCCTGTGCTCCACAACGGGAGAGGCCACAGCAGTGAGAGGCCCGCGTACCGCAAAAAAAAAAAAACCCTGCTCAGGTGAAACTCAAGACTTCTACTACCCACTTCAGCTGCTCAGCCATCACCACCTTTTCCACCACATTTATGAAGGACTTTAGCACTCAGCTCACTGCCTTTTTCTCATCCCAAGGCCTCATTCAACAGCCCAATCTATCTGCGTTTAGGCCTCCTTGTCGTCATCATTTTCCTCCATCTGCCTCAGCCATCTCTCTGCTTGGTTGTGTTCTGATCTATGTCATCACTCATTTCAGACGTCATTCTTAGCCACAATTCCCTGTCCTTCTAGGTCAGTCTCCTTTGAACCCTCCACTGCAACGATTCGTCCATGCAATGGAAATCTCCAATGTGTTGAAGCCACCTATTTTAAACTATCCACAGGCCTCTGTCCTGGTCTTCACTCGCCAGTTTATCCAGGTAGATTCCAAGGTCCCTTCCTGAATCACGGTTGCAAACATCCTAAACTTCCGCCCTGCTTGGCCTTGGTCAGACTAGAATGGTAACATTTCAACCACCCCCTGGCTGGACATACACCTGGCCAGCTCAGGGTGACTGGAAAACATTAAACAACCGGACTAACTCCTTTTGCTTTCAATTTGTGACCACCCAGTTTCACCCATCCATTATATTCTTTTTTCCTAAGGAGTATAGCTCATCTTTTGAGACCATTAAACTTTCCCTACCTCTCATTTCTCTTCGCTCTTAGCCGCTGTGTCTTCCTTCATTCACAAAATAAATACCATCTGAGCAAAATATCCTTATCCTTCCATCACCAAATGTACAAACCTGCCTATTCCCTTCTGTCATAAAGGATGCAGTATCCTTGCTCATGGCCAAGTGGACTTCCTCCACTGGGACTCTGATACCCACCTCCTCTCACTCCTACTAGATGTCACTCCTCAGTTATTATCTCTCTTTCCTGCACCATCAAACTTTCTCTGCCTGATTGCTCAAATGTGCTTTAGCAGAGGCTATTTATTGGCTAATTTTTGGAAAGGTGGTGCATTCGCATCATTCAAATTTTGAAAGGTACGAAATGTTTACAAAGGAGAGCCTCCCTTTCCCAGTGCGTTCGAATTACGTCATTCTCCTCCCTCTAGACAGGCTGCATTTTCACCATCTAGTGTACATATCCTTCTTAAAATGCTTCATGCAAATGTGTAGATACCTACAAATATGCATGTCCTTTTTCCCCCTTCGAAAACAAAGGTAGCACACTACACAGATTTTTCTGCACTTACCTTTCTCACTTAACGTTACGTGTTAGAGATCATTCCAATTTAGTTCATACACAGCTTATTCATTCTGTTTTACAGCTGTATAATTGCATTTTGTAGATGTATCATAACTTATTTAACCAGTTCTGTATTAAATATCTTTTTCTAACATCTTTATTGGAGTATAATTGCTTTACAATGGTGTGTTCGTTTCTGCTTTATGACAAAGTGAATCAGCTATACATATACATATACCCCCATATCCCCTCCCTCTTGCATCTCCCTCCCTCCCACCCTCCCTATCCCACCCCTCTAGGTGGTCACAAAGCACCGAGCTGATCCCCCTGTGCTATGCGGCTGCTTCCCACTAGCTAGCTATTTTACATTAAATATCTTTTTAAAAATGAACAAAACTGCAGGCTTCTGTGCCCTCATATTCTCCCTCCAGCAGCCTTCTATTTTCCTGTTTCTCTTTTCACCCAAACTCCTCAAATGAGTTGCTACTCCATGCCGCACCTAGATCTTTATCTCACATTCGTTCTTCACCTAACTTCCGTCTGGCTTCATTCTTTACTGAAATTGTTCTTTTCCAGGTTACTAAGTTCAAGGACTGTTTCTCTGACTACATCTTACTTGAATTCTCAGGAGCAAAGTTAATCACTTTCCCCTCTTGCTCTTAAAATACCATATACTCATGGTTTTCTATCTGCCAGTTCTTGGAGCTTTCTCTACCTACTTTTATTTTTTGGAGTACTTTAGGTCTTCCTGTCTAGTCACCCCCTGTCCCTAGGTGAACTCATCCTGACTTTTGGCTTTAAATTCACATACCATAATGATATTTCAAACCCAGGCGCCTCTGAACTCCATATCCTCCTGCCTGTTTAATATCATCACTTGGATGTTAAATAGGAATCTCAACCTAGACTCACATCAGATCCTCTTGATTCTTTTCATCTTCCCCAAGCCTGTTCCTCCAGCAGACTTCTCGCCCCAGGGCATAACGCCACTCTCCACCATTACTGAAGCCAAAAACCTAAGGTTCATCCTTGATTCGTCTCTTCTAGTTTTTCAGTCCATATTCAAGTCCTGGGAGTTTTACCTGCAAATGTACCCAAGCATGTCTACTTCTCTCCATCTTCCTATCACCCACCACATCAAGCTACCGTCCTCTCTGCCTTGGACTGCCCTGACAACCTCCTGGGCCTCTCTGTTCCAGCTCTTGTCCCCTCCAATGCGTTTTTCTCAAGGAGCAAATGTAAGCCCCTAAAAATGTAAATGGAATCATGTAGATCATATCAGATTTCTTTATTGCTCAAAATGTTCCAACGGCTTTCTTTTGCACTTAGAGTCCAAATTCCTTGTGATGGCCATAAAGATCCCAGAAGAGCAGGCCAAGGTCTCCCTAATTGCTCGTATTCCCTAATTTCAGTCCCAAGTACAACGGCCTCCTTTCACTACCTCGACTCACTGTCCCCTCTGCCTGGAATGTGCTGCCATTCATCTGGACATTATTGGCTCACTTGCATCCTTTAAATCATAGCACCGATGTCACCACCTCAGGGAGGTCCTCCCTGACTACCTCCTCTGCCCACCCCTGAGCTCTCTCACAACTACCTGTTTATTACCTTCATGGGAAGTATTACACTCTGTCATTATCTCATGTATTTGTTTACTATTTATTTCTGTCTCCCCTGCTATGACATATTCTCTAAAAGGCAGGACCCACTGGTCTTCTTTAGTGTCTAGCCCCTGGCACAGTGCCTGGAATTGCCTGGAATCTCAATAATTCTTTGAAGAGAAAACTTTTCCCTAAACTGCAAAATTACTAAAAAAATTTTGCTGTGTTCTGATTTTACCAAAAATCTCATAAATATTTTATCTTTCCATCCTACTTATAAAATTTTTTTGTTTTTTTTTATGGTACCAAAGTATTTAAGTTTAGGACCAAAAAACACATTTGGTAGTTGTTCAAAATCTATGGATTTTGCTTTATTTCAAGGCTTCTTTTTTGGACAGTCCTAAATTTTACTTGTCCTACAATTTCACAAAGAAATTTTAATTTTTAAGGCTTTTTACTTTTCTGTAGTTTATATTTATATGATTTGATGAAAAAAAGGCATTAAATAAAATTCTGTTATGTCACAGAAACATGATTTCTCTGAAAAAGCTCAGAACTTACCAAAAAAAAAAACCTTCGACGGGATTGTATAGCTGACAGTGTCCAGAGGAAACCTGGTAGAAGTGATACAAGGCTGCATCTTGTCCTCAGATACACATCTCTTCTGGTCATGCCTTAGGATCTTTAACCTTAGTTTAAGGAAACTATTGCTACTCTGTGATTAACATTGGCCAAATCACCACTTCCAATCACTGTTTTCTCCACCCCTTATCTGTTCCCATAAAATAGGGTTCATTCTCCCCAGAGCTTTCTTCATGTAAAGTCATGCATACATATTGGAGTTCAAATAAATAAATCTTCACCTATTCACTGTTTACCGCTTATATCACAAAGCTCCTGCTGACCAGCTGGCACACATGAAGTCTCTAAAGGTTCTGGGGCTTGATTTACTTCCCAGTCTCTTAACTCACACGTATGATGCCACTGTTGTATATTACAGGGGCGGGGCCATCTCTTCTATAAATTATGAAATCAGTTGGAAAGCCTGATTGCCCGTTACTGAATGTGCGCTCCGTGAACATTAATCTACACACGGGGCTGCAGTCAACCAAGTCCTGGCATCAGGCCAAGCCACCAGCACTGGAGCACTTTGGACTGTGAGTCGGTTTCACCAAGTCAGACAAGTGTGGAAGTTGGATTGCAGAGAAGCCCTCCCAGCTCTGGTAGGATGCAAAGGATGGTGAGGACTTTAGGCTGAAGAAACTCGAGAAAGACTCGGCAGAATATCTCCAAGTAGACCATGACAACTGAGAAGCAGCAACAAAGGCCAGATCTTTCTGGCAGAGAGGAATCAATGATAGAGTGGCAGAGACATCGTGGAAGGGGGGCGGGGCAAGAGGCAAAACAGCTCCAGGATCTGAGAGACAGAAACTAGCTGATTAAGGACATGTATGTTGTGCACGTCAGACCGAGAGAGATGCGTGTGTGTGTGTATGCACAGATACACCTACCAAAAATGAGGCCAGCTGCCTTCCAAGCTTACCCCACTTGTCAGTGGTAACATCATTTTTAAAGTCCTCCATAAATCTTAGAACTAAATTTTAAAATTTTCTAAAAAAGTAACATATGACCTTTGCAATACACACACACACATATTTAAAATTGTCCTGAAGTATATAAAGAGTATAACATCAAATGCAAAATTCCCCATTTACCACACCCCCTCCAACTCTATGGAACCACTATGAAGAACTCCCATCAAGTACCTCCTTTGAAGCTTTCCTCAAACTTGCCCTTCGTTCTCTCCCCAAGAAAAGAAATATGCATTGAACTCAAACCTGCATGAATAAGGGGAGCTCTCTAGCCTTCATCTCTGCACTCACCCATCCCCCAGCCAGGACTAGAATACTCTTGCTAGAGCAACCTTTCCTCTTAGCTAAGCCCCAGCGGCACTCCCCAGTGCCTACCACATGGAGTGCAGATCTCCGTTGTCATCATCCTCAGTCCTCCTTACCTAACCACGTTTCCTACCCCATATGCACCTGAACCATCCTTCCCTGGCGTTTCTGCCCATACCGTTCCTCTGCCTGATACACCACTACTGCGCGCTCCAGCCCATCTACCTCTTGTTCCTTCTTTGCTCATCTCTTTCCACCTTCTTCTTCAATGTCCACCTCACTCTCTAATTCTTCGATAAAACATACCTGCTTCTCCAGTCCAGCAGCTGTCTCTTGTCTCTAAATACCTAGTGAGTCACAGGACTAAGCATTTATTGTTTTCTAATTATTTCAGGAGTGTTAATTCTGTCTCTCCCAATTAAAAAGATAACTTGAGGTTAGGAAACTCACCTTAACAATTCTGTTGTCCCCACAGAACCTGGCATCACGTTGGATGCTTGGGAAAGCTCAGTGTCCCATAAATGCATAGGACATGACCACATGACACAGAAAGTTTGCCTTTCACTTAAATACTCATCTCCCCCCTATTTTGTATGTTGGGCTGGCTTTCACTTTTTGGATTTTGGTTTATAACCCTATAGTCATCCCTTTTATATGGTCAGTAAAATAGAGGTAAAATTACCTTCAGTGAAAGGTAGCTAATAGGACTGATAGATTAACTGCACCCTTCCTTTCAAGGATAGGAATTTTTTGTATGTGTCCTAGAAATTTAGAAAGATACTTGTGGTCTCAAAACACCAGCCCTTGGAGGTACAGAAGGTTGTTAAGCACTACCTAAGATTTGAGACCCCCTCGATTTTAACCTTAAACGTTTAATCCATATGACATTTTAACAAGTCATGAAATGCTTTCTTTGTTCCCATTTTAGTGTAGAAAAAACTTTAAAGAAAAGGGTAAATCTACTGGTATATGGCATATGGAGGTCAAGATCTTACATAGATTTTCAGCATTAAGGCAGAACAAATGGACTGCAAGTTTACAAAGAAAACAAATTCAGAGCAGTAACCTTTTGAGAACTGCCAAATTACTGGTAAGATGAAAACGGGGCTGCATTTGAGAAATTATGCAGTTTTGTGCTTCTTGGAGAAATGTACAGCACAGAGAAGTATATGTGTTTTCGTTTGAAACTCTATTTTTAATATTCATAATGACACAAATTGAGGCAAATCTGTCTATATGTAGAACATCCAGTAAATGGTAAATGGTGGTGGTGGGGGGAAATAGAGGCTCTGGTGAATCACGTATATTTTTGAAATATCAGACAGACACCTTCAGCCTGGATGCTGAAGGTCACTATACAGGGTGAAAAAGAACTCGAACATTTGCCCAGAAAAAGTCTGAAGTCATAGCAAAGAGAGGGCTGGATTCTCAGCAGTGTGAAAGAAGGAAATAAATGAAAGAAAATGTCTCTCTGCAAACCATAAGAACAGCAAAATTCCCAGCATATGCCGATGTTTCACTTTTGTATTTTGGCAGAGATTTGTGACTAGTTATGGGTAGGGTTGTTCTCAGATGTATGTTTCAGCCAAGGATGATGAATGCTCAGACTATTTAACCTGACCTTACATGCATTTGCTTCTTTTTTTTTTTTTTTTCATTCCCCATGTGCCTTCTCCTAATATTTTCTATCAGAGAGTGTTCCCAGGCAGCTCCATTCGGGATCACATCAAGAGATGCATGGACTAATTCCATTTAGATATAAGATTGACCCATTTCTGAAATGTGTTCCTTTATTTCCTACATTTGTTTTGACATACACAGAAGAGCAAGCCAAGGAGAATTTAAATAACATAAGATTAATACAAAGCAAACACACGCTAGTACAGTTTTAACTCCTACATCCATTACTTCTTTCCAGGCTTTGAGCAAATTACACTTAAAGGTTTCTCCATAGTTCAATCGGTGTATTAGATCTTGGGTCTGTATTATTTTCCAGTTCTTTTTTCCACTCATATTTCTATATGTAGATAAACTCACACATTTACATTCAATACCTGTTTGATTGTTCCATGTTCTTAACATACCACAACTTATTTAGCTGTTTCCCTTCTGTAGTACATCTGAGCTATTGTCAAAGTTTTACTATGATATACAGCAATGTATCTGTGTAAGAGATCACTTATTTTGGTCTCTGTTAGGTTACGTTTTAGGTTTTTTCCAAAACTGGAATTCCTGCATGAAAAGGAAATAAATTTTGGGTCGGAAGCTCCTATAAGCTACTACCAAATTGTCCTCCAGAAAGCTGCAGTCAATCTATTGTGCCAACATCCATTGAAAGCGTGTCTGTTTTCTCAGATCTTTTATAAAATTGAGCTTTCTCACATTTACTAATTTGAGAAACCCATTGAATGACTTTTCATTTGTATTTCTCTGATTTCAAAAAAGACTTTGGGGCTTCCCTGGTGGCTCAGTGGTTGAGAGTCCGCCTGCCAATGCAGGGGACACGGGTTCGTGCCCCGGTCCGGGAAGATCCCGCATGCCGCGGAGCGGCTGGGCCCGTGAGCCATGGCCTCTGAGCCTGCGCGTCTGGAGCCTGTGCTCCGCAACGGGAGAGGCCACAACAGTGAGAGGCCCGCGTACCGCAAAAAACAAAACAAAACAAACAAAAAAAAACCTCTTTGATGATTTGGATTTTGTTGGCAATATGGCTTCAGGTGGAGGTAATAGTGAAAATATTTAACAATTGACAGCATTTAACAATATTAACCATTGTTTCAGGAGCCAATCAAAAAATTTAACAATTGATAGAAATCAGTCAACTAGAACAAGGCATCCACCAATCAGAACAAAGTAGTTGGCATCAACCAATAAGAATATACTCAGAAAATATCATCTCTGTGCTCCAGTTAACTATTTTCTGTCCTGCTAGCTAATCGTTCTATTGACATGTATTTCATAGCAAATTCTTTCCAGAGCATGATACAACTTCTGATTTGCAATATAGTCATTTTTCCTTCCAATAGGGATATTTAAGTGGTTTAATTTTGTTCAAAGTATCTGCCTTTACCTTTTACTTCTAGTTACTTAAAACATCTAGCTATAGCTACTTTCACTGGTACCATACTAATTGCAAAATAATGCCAGGAATAAGCAAAGTTCAGCTTGTCATGCAGACTTCAAACGGAATGTTGAGCGTATATAAGCTATTTAAGCCGCACAATATAGATTCAGAGATTGTTGTCACGATGCTAAAACCAGATAAAATGTGAGAAAGACATTTTAAAAATCTTCTTTTTAACACATTATAATAAATGCTGTGATGTCTGGAAGCCCCTGGTTGTCTGGAAGGAGCTTTTTACTTGTCATTGTATAGGCACAGCTACAGCCTCTGGTTATCAGAAAGTTCATTGACCAGCAAATGGAATATATTCCGCCAATTGGTATTGACAGAATTCTGTCATTGCAACTGCCTATTCCATTGATATTTGCTATTTTTCTCTCAGAGAAGTGAAGTAATAATTACAAGCTGTCTCTTTGGCTTATACATGGTTGGTGCCCCCATTTCTTTTTCCACCTTTTAGGTAGTTCTCACAGTTCAGTAACTGCTTCTTACGAGATGTGTACTGCTGGGCTTGGCGCTCTGAAAAAGTGAAATAAAATGAGAGCTGTGTTTACCAATCATATTGGCAAAGATTCCAGGACGATGTATTATGTGGAGTTTATTATGACTTGTTCATCACATTTTCCCCATTCTGTCTCTTGCCTTTCGAATTTTAATTGGTGTGTTTCACTGTGTGCATATTTACCTGGTACTTTTGCTTTCATTTTATTTTATTTTATTTATTTATTTATCTATTTTTGGCCACGCCGTGCAGCATGTGGGATATTAGTTCCCAGATCAGGGATCAAATCCAGGACCCCGGCAGTGAGGGTGCCGAGTCCTAACCACTGGACCACCAGGGAAGTCCCTTTCCTGGTGCTTTTGAATATACCTGTAGGAAATATAACGTGGGCCATCCTGTTAGAGGGGCGTCCCTAGCACTCTGAGAGGCAGACTGATAGAGCTGGCATGTGATGGGCGAGATCAGATAGTGCAAAAGTCACCTGAAGTCACCTGAAGTCACCAGTCTAAAAGCAACAAGATCAGGTCTTGACAGTGAGTAATCATGGAGTTAACATATTCTAAGAAAACATATGTCAGCTTTGTGGAATCTGCAACTTAGAAATCCAGAAAATGGGCGTGAGAGCCAACATTTCAGAGTTCGGGTCAGGCATCTGGGAGGAGGGTCTCATTGGGCAGAGTGTGAAAGTATATTAGAGGAACCCCAAGGAGCAAAGGGGCGTATGGGGCAAAAACAGAGGGTAAGCCTGTGTTCAAGTCCCAGTTCTGTCACTTACCAGCGATTTCAGTCCAATTACTCAACCCCTCTGGGCTTGTTTTCTCACCTGTAAAATGGAGATGATGATAATAATACTTACCCTATGGATAGTGAAATAAGTTAATAATATATGAACGCATTTCAAACACTGCCCACCACATAAGGACTAGAGAAGTCGATAATGAGTAGAGCTTTTAGAATGCGCCTAATACATAGTAAGCGCTCAATTACTGTTTGATGCTCTTAATCACAAATATCATTGTGCTTGGATGACATAGTCACCAAAGTGTCCCTCTTATGATCAAGCACCTTCCCATGTACATTTGCTCAGTGGGCCAGGATGTGCTGATCTAGGGAAATAATTATCCAGTCCAATGAGGTATTTTGAGCTTTCATGGAAATTAATCTTCTGGTGTATACATCATTCTGTTATGCATTTGATTAGTATAACTTTGGCTGAGGAAACAAGGTCTGCTTTTCAAACCTGCAACCCTGAAAGCCTGACTTTGGGTAGAGGTGACTCCACTGAGATGCTATCCCTTTGCATGCTTCTGCCTGAGTGACAGGATGACCACAGCAAGTCACAGTCCTATCCTCCTCATGAAATGAAACTTGTGGAGCTTGCATGAAAAAGTTCTAAGGTTCGTTGATTTGTGAGCACACACCCATCAGGCCAACGCTTGCAGACGGACAGGAGTGTCAGCCACACTGTAACTTTGACAATGAGATCAGATAAATATACAGAATGACATACAGCCAAAGTGCTCTGCTGTTAGTATCAGTTACTCAAGGAATTATTTATTCCAGCGAAGAAGTGGCATTCACAAAAATGCACAGTGCTTTTTGTTCTATTAATAGTATTTAAATAACTAATTATGTTGTATCACCCGTTATATTCACTGAGTGGCAATAATTTGACAAGCGTGGTGGTATAAATATCCCCCAAGCACCCCCATGGGTTGCGGGGAGTCCTGCAAAAGGTCACTGAGTCGGCTGGAGACTTTACAGAAACTTTTGCTGGAAACCTCCACTGGGAAGATATGTTTTCTATGGTCTTATTAGTTTAAAAGTTAATGATTTTTCAGCATTTATGGCTTTGACAACAAGCTCCCATTAGAAAAGAAAAAAAAAAGTAAAAATCTTCGCTCTTGCTTCAAACTTGAATAGTTTTATAGGATGCTATTGTTTGAAACCAAATGCCAGGACAATGATGCTGGAGCCGGTGAAAGCTACTGGCTGAACTCCAGGAAAAGGGCTCAATAGCAAACTTGCTCCTCAATCCCAGAGACCAGGCTCATTGATAAATAATAGAAATCAGCTCCAGGTACTGAGGATGCTCTCGAGATTCAGAGAGTCATGCCCTCATCACAGGGACGGCATCACATGGACAGCAAGACCTAGCATCCTTCCTGGCCTTTGAAGACAATTAATAGGTCCCCTACTGAATCTCTTTTCTCTTTAGTTAAACGTCCATAATTCATTCATCATTCCTCTTATGAGATGGTTTGGGTTCCATCATCATCTTGATAAGATTTGCCCAGAAGACCCTTCAAGAGGGCCAGATCCTCTGTAGGTTTTAGTCCCAGAATATAGGGTATCCTGACTTCAGGAACCAAAGAGAGGGTTATATCACTTTACACTCACCCCTCAAAATTGTCAGGTAACTACTTTTCTGTGTGCACACCAGGAGGTCCTCAGAAAGGGAGCCATGCGCTTGTGTGAACTCAGCTTTGACAAAACACTCAAAATTCACCAGGGACTTGTCGTTCTTTGGACAGAGCAAAGTCGTGAGAGCATTTTTTTGAAAGCTGTCAAAACACAGGAGGTCAACTTAGAAGATAATAAAAATAAGGAGTAATAAAACTGCCAACTCCTCTTTTTCTCTCCAAGCTGTATTTAGGCAAAATTCCATTAGTTCTCTTACGGAAAGAGAAGACTGTCAGATTTAAGGGGCCAAGCAAACAAGAAACAGGGCATGTTAATTGAAAGAATTATTGTAATCGAAATTTGAGTGCAAAATTACATCCTTCATAATTTTACAATTAAGTGAAGTGCATTTCTGACCATGCTTGTAAAGACAGAGAATTTTCCTCATGTCTGACACGTCAAATACCAATAACCTTGCCACGCAGTAACTAGAGAAGAAGGTTGGGTGAGTTTGAAAGCTTTTTTATTGTAGTGAACATGAGGATGAAGCGAAAAATGCTTTGTCACTCTATTATGTAGGCATCTAGGTGTAGGATAATTGATCAAAACCCCTGAAAGTGTGACTGGAGACAACAAAGCATGTAAAAAGAAATGTTTTAGTTCTAAAATGGTTATATGTATAGAACTTTTTATATATTATAAACTTTTTATATATTATGCATATTTCAGAATTAATGTATCATGATCTACGATGTTATAAAATATTAGCTAAATGAATTCAGTTACAACTTGATAAATGTCACTATACTATGTGCATTTGTGACACAATACAAAATAGGGGTCAGAAAAATATAAGGCACTGATGCTTCATCATTTTTAACACATATATTTTTTTAAGTTACTGGCAGGTGTAATCTACATGTAAAAGCCTTCAAATATCAGGACTGGTTAATACAACAAGGGACACCACTCTCAAATGAACCGGTATCCTTAAGTCAGCTCTGCTCTGCAGACAGGTGCATTACTCTTAACAAGTATCATAATAGCTGATGTTCCAATTGGTCCTGGATTATTTCCCTGTAACAGTGAAGAGATTTTCTGAGCCATCTCTATGCTTTCCTTCGGTTTCTTCTATGACAAATGGCTTCTTGCAATTAAAGAAGCAAAGTGGTACAGTCATCAGAATGTCACAATGATGTGCAGTTTCTCTGTGTCAAGCTAAACAGTCTTGAAGTCTGCATTCCTTAAAGTGGGGTTCCAGACACCTATATTAGAATCCCCTAAAGGGTATCTTGTTTACAAACAGGATTCCTGAGTCCTGTCCAAGACTTAATGAATCAGACTCTCCCAGTCGGGACTGGAACCAAGCCTTTTCAACAAGCTCTTCAGGTGATACCCCTATACGCTAAATCCTACACACTAAGTCTTGAGAAACAGCTCTTAAAGGAATTGCACCAGGGACCTAGACTAAATTGGCCATACATAAATCAGTGGTTAACATCCCTGGTTGTGCAATAGAATTACTTGGGGATGTTTAAAGCCACACAGCCACGATTGTACCTAATCCCCAGAACATCTAATTTGGCTGAGGTGATGCCTCACATGTTATTCTAATATGTAACTAGGATTGAATGTTCGTAGCAGTATTATTCACAGTAGCCAAATGTAGGGAATAACTCAATTGTCTATCAGCAGATGAATGGATAAATAAATAGGATGTGGTTTGCATATATACAGTGAAATACTATTCAGCCATAAAAAGGAACGCGGTAACATGGATGAACCTTGAAAACATTATGCTAAGTGAAATAAGCCAGACACAACAGAACAAGTACTCTATGATTCCTCTTACATGAAGTACCTATAATAAGCAAATTCGTAGAGACAGGAAGTAGAATGGGGAGGAGGGGCTGGGGGGAGGGAGAGATGGGTCTAACGCTTACTGGTTACACAGCTGCTGTTTAAGGTCCTAGAAAAGTTTCAGAAATATATAGCAGTGATGGCTACTGATACTGTGAATGTCTCTAACGCCACTGAATTGTACACTTAAAATGGTTACAGTTATAATTACAGTTGCAATTACAATTATAAACTTCATGTTACATATATTTTATCACAATAAAAAAGTTTAAAAAAGGTAAAACACATATACAACTAGGATTGAGAACTTCTGTGCCTAACAGATACAGGTGAAGCAAACCACCTGCCAAAGAAACACCTGAGCTGCTCACTCCATTCGTTAAAGCAATTGACCAAATCCTCATTGTCCACTGAAAAAAGGTGAAGTCCTGAGCGTGGGCCTCCGTGACTTGGCCCTGACTTACCCAACCAATCTCATCTCTCATCTCCACCCCCATCCTTTGCTCCAGCCATAACTTCAAACTGAACGATATGTAGTTGCCTATGTTATTTATATCCCCACATCCATGCTTTTCCCACATGCTGTTCTTCCTTTCTGCAAAGCAATCTCCTTACCGAAGACTCCTGGTCCAGCTCATTATTTAAGGCCAAAGTGTCAACCCTGGCTACACATTAGAATCACCTGGGGAGCCTTTAAAAACTAAGCTCGCCTGGGCCGCTCCCTAGACCAATGCAATCAATCTATTTCAGAAATGGGAACTGAGCATCAGTCATTTTTGTAAATGCTCCCCAAGTGATTCTAATGTGCCAGCTGGGTTGAAAACCACTTCTGTACTTGTTGCTCCATGTGTGGTCTGCTGACCAGCAGCCTTGACATCATCTTGGAGCTTGTTAGAAATACATAGTCTCAGGATATTGGGAGGGGGAAGGGTAAGCTGTGACAAAGCGAGAGAGTGGCATGGACATATATACACTACCAAACGTAAAATAGATAGCTAGTGGGAAGCAGCCGCACAGCACAGGGAGATCAGCTTGGTGCTTTGTGACCACCTAGAGGAATGGGATAGGGAGGGAGACACAAGAGGGAGGAGTTATGGGGATATATGTATGTGTATAGCTGATTCACTTTATAAAGCAGAAACTAACACACCATTGAAAAACAATTATACTCCAATAAAGATGTTTCAAAAAAAAAAGAAATACACAGTCTCACTACTCGTTTTTAGACCAACTGACTCAAAATTTACATAGTAACAAGATCCATCGGTAATTTGTATGCCCAATTAAAATCTGAGAAGCTTTCTGAAGGCTCATCTTAGGACTTGAAGAAGCCCTCTCCCAGCCACTGTAGCCTTGTTGACCACATCTGCCTAAAACATACCTCTATCTGTGCACCTCTCTCATTGTACTAGGATTTTGAGGTCTTGAGGTTAGGGACAATATTTTATCTTCATATCTCTAGTCCCTAGCAGGGCATCTTCCATGGTAGCTTCCATAATTACTTGAATTATATTAAAATTTAAAAGCAACAGTTAATTTTAACAACTAGCATTTCAAAGACAATGATAACACTCTCAAAATAAAGAATAAGGCAAGACAGGAATAAAAGAACCCACTTATCAAGCAGCTATTATGTGCCAAGACCTTCAGACATGGTATGTCCAGTCAATCCTCACAACAGCCCCACGGAATAAGCATTTCCAGCTCTTTTATAGACAGAATAATTGAAGCTCAAAGAAGAGAAGAAATTTGGTCACAGAGCTGGTACATAATGGGACTGTGATTTGAACCCAGCTCTGTCTTGTTTCACAGTCCATTTTGCTGAGCTCCTAATAATTTAAAAAAACAACTCTCATTTCAGAACCTCCTGAGTGTATCTTTATTCTCTTCTCTATTCCTGTCCTTCCCTGCCCTTCACCATCCCTTCCTCTCTACCACGGAGTGTGACCCTCTCACTTTGTTCCAAACATTTTCTCCTTCCTCCTTTCTCAGTCTCTGCTTTCCTCCCCCTCAGTGACTTACCTGATCCCTCAACAGGAATTGAGGTACATTTAAGACTCTTGTTTTAATTATCAAATGTATTTTCCTTTTCTAAAATTTAATATCAGGTCAATTACACTCCTCAGTAGGTATTTAAGATTTCTGATAAGTCCTCTTCTGATAGGACTTGAAGTAGGTTATAGATTAAAATACAATTTGAAGGTAATTTTAATTGAAAGTAAGGAATTTTACTGTTGCTCCTCTTTGGTTTGATTTTAGGCAAAAGATATAAATTATAAACCTAAATTAAGTTGTTTTTTTGTTGAGAATTAGGGCTCCAAGGATGACTCTTGTCCTTCCTTGCCCTTCAACAGAAAAGAAACCTAATTTTACTTCATTTCTTTTTCTTCTAAGTGTCAAATACCAGATTGGATGGAAACATCAATTTGAGGAACTAAATGTTTCATTATTTATCTAAATGTCATATATAAATATCTATCTTCACAGAGAACTGTAACAACTGGACACAATCCAGTTCACAAATATATATTTTTTTCTTTGAAAGAATGTTTTCTTTAATAGAACATTTCAAAAACTTCCTAAGAAAAAGCAATGGTAGCATTAACTTAAGCTAAATGTCAAGACTGAAAAACCCCAAACTTAATATAGAGCAATAATTCCTTTGCTGGAATAGGATTTGAACAAAAAAGAAATAGTACTGTGATGTATAGCCTGGTATATCCACATAAAGATTACCAGGATATTTTATGATAGCATTATAAGGCCAAATGGAATAAAATTATTGCCGGTTGAGCCTTCACAGTTTCAATATAACAGACTTGCTTTGGTAATTCGATACTAGACAGTAATGCATATGATGTACATTGTATCCTCTTAGGAAGTCTTCTCCCATACGCTTGCTTGTGAGAACTGTACCCACTGTGAAGAGTTAGCCATCACTGCAGGGTGACCAACTTATCCGAGTTTGTCCAGAACTTCCCCAGTTTTATCTTTTACCCCTGCCCTAAAAACCCCTCAGTCCCAGGCTAATTGTGATGGTTGGTCACCCCACCTGGCAGTCATGTGCCTGACCACAGACCCCCTTTCTATTTGCATATAGAGGAGTGAGTCAGTCACATGCTCTCTCCTGGTTAATCTTCCTTTCCTAGTGCAGGTTTGAACTGAGGAGATGTAAACCAGGTCTAGGGCACTGTATGGTAGAGCTGGTTATGCCCTCTACCCAGGCATCATGTCTAAGGGGGGGGCACCATTCACACTGTAGATGTTAGAATACTGTATGTTCATGTGACATTTTTTTCCCCCAGCGGTAAGGAGTCTTATTACTACAAAATCAATGTATTATGACAATTTTCTGACTGATGGAATTAAAGTGTATTGGGGAAGGAAGCCTATTTCTAATTGACATGTAAGTGTCACGTGGGCTGGTGGCAGCCCTGAAGGCAACATGTTTGGTGATGTGCCTTAGGGGAATCTGAGAAAACCACTCAGTGAAGAAAAGGGAGGATGAGGAAGCCATGAGTATAATCAAAGACCAGAGCCCATGTGTGAAGGCGGAGGGAGGCTGCCTTAATTCTTCATTCCAATCTTCCACTCCTGAGCCTGACTGCTTCCTTGGGAAGATACTCAGAGACCTTATAACAAAATCCTCATTTTTTTTTTTTAACGTCTTCATTGGGGTATAATTACTTTACAATGGTGCGTTAGTTTCTGCTTTATAACAAAGTGAATCAGTTATACATATACATATGTTCCCATATCTCTTCCCTCTTGCGTCTCCCTCCCTCCCACCCTCCCTCAAATGGATGGATCCTATAACTCAGAATCAGCAATGCTAATTCTGTAAGTTGCATCTAAAAGTCAAAAACGTGAAAACAAAGCAAACATATTATCTGACAAAAATGTTCATTTTATTTATTTTCTGAAATGACCAGAAATTTCAATAAAAATAATCTTCTTAGCACATTATTCCATGTAGACATAGCCTCTGCAAAACAATGTATTAGAGAAATCATAACTGGAAAGAACATTTTGAGTATACATTACCAATTACATTTAGCAAATAATAATAAAGACATCTGGGAGTACAGTATTAATAGTAAAGTACCCTTTGGATCTCTGTAAATAGATATTATTAAATCTTAGCAATCTAACAAATTCTGTATAAGAACTTAGCCTGATGGGGAAAGATGTTGTTACTGGCAAAGAGATTTAAAGTGAGCATCAAATTTGTTTATCTCTCCCTTTCAGCGATGGGCATATAATGCCAGTCTTGAGATAGTGAAATGAAGGAAGTCTTCAATTAAACCCTTGATAAGAAACTGCAGAATATCCATGACACTTCATATTCTTTTTATAATTGTAAGTCTTGATATTTTCCAAAGCATATTGTGTTTGCTCAATCACATGTAACATCTACAGTCTAACACACGTAATTCCGTTGTGGGATTGCAAGGTTTCTGTTCTATAATACCACTCATAGTGGTGTTACTGTGTATTTCTAGAGGGCTTTATTTTAAAAGTAGGTGAGGGCTTCCCTGGTGGCACAGTGGTTGAGAGTCCGCCTGCCGATGCAGGGGACACGGGTTCGTGCCCCGGTCCGGGAAGATCCCACATGCCGCGGAGCGGCTGGGCCCGTGAGCCATGGCCGCTGAGCCTGCGCGTCCAGAGCTTGTGCTCCGCAACGGGAGAGGCCACAACAGTGAGAGGCCCGCGTACCGCAAAAAAAAAAAAATGTAGGTGAGAGAATTGTCTTCTTGCTCTGCACCTGTGAGGTAGATGCAGCTCCAGTGCCATGCACAGGAAAAAAGAAATCTTTCTAACGTTTTCTAAAGAAAGTCGTCACTTTCTTCAAACCTTTCCTTACCAATATTACACACTCTGTGGCTAAACAAAATGAGCTCCACATCTCCTGGCATAATTGAAAAGCTTATATTTAAATGCCATATGTTGCTATGATTCGTGCTGTGTTTTTAATGATTATCACACATGCAAGCAAAATGCTATATTAGTTTTATATTCATGTAATTCCTGATTATCACAATGAAAGACAGGAAATGCACAAAGACAGGAGCAATATTAAGGTGCCAGAGATGCAAAGAATCTCAAAAAGTTCTCTAATCTAGCGTCTCGTCTTTCTAGACGATTGAACTTAAGTCATCCAAGACAAATGGTAGCATTTCCTTTTTCAGTTCAGTAAGTGTTTTATGGAGGTCCACAGTGTGAACTATGCTACGGAGAATAAAAGTTGAAGAACCCAATTCTGTCCCATTCTTAAGGAATATACAGTATTTTTTCAAAGAGGTATAAAATAAATGGAAAATAAATAATAGTATATTAGTGTTGTGTGTGTCTTGGAATGGCATATGGTAAACGTTCTCAAGTTCTAGCATGCATTAGAATCCCCTGGTGGGCTTGTTAAAACACAGATTTCCCCCGCCTCCCATCTCTGATTCAGTAGGTCTGGGATAGGGCCCAAGTATTTGCATTTTCAACAAGTTCCCTAGTGATGCTGATGCTGCTAGTTCCTGGATTATACTCTGGGAACCACTGCAGTAAAAGATAGGGATTAAACACGTGGGCTCTGGAGTTCAGGTGTAGACTTTGAATCCTGACTGCATAATCTTGGATAAGGTATTTATGCTCATTGCCTCAGTTTATTCAGCTGTAAAATGGAAATGATAACAGTGCTCACCTCAAGTGTTATTGTGGAAATTAAATGAGCTAATGTTTGTAAAGCAATGGCACAGTGCTTGGCACATGGTAAGCACACAATAAATATTCATTATTAATGCTATTTTATATTAGTTCCTACATACCAGTTCTCAGACCAGTAAACCAGTACTGATGTGGGGGCGGAATATATATATATGTGTGTGTGTGTGTATATGTGTGTGTGTGTATATGTGTGTGTGTGTATATATGTGTGTGTATATGTGTATGTGTGTATATGTGCGTGTGTATATATGTGTGTGTATATGTGCGTGTGTGTGTGTGTATATGCGTGTATATATGTGTGTATATGTGTGTGTATATGTGTGTGTGTGTATGTGTGTGTATATATATATGTCTTCTTGGGAACAATTTTCTTTTACCCTAAAATAACATTCTTCTGAATTTTGGTGTTGAAATATATTTATGCCTGTGAAAATAATGGTAATAGATATTGTCATTTATTTATTTGTATAATAAACTTTGACAATACTGTAACTGTTATCCTCCCCCATTATAATTTGGGGTTGAAATAGAAAAAGATAAATAGAGGAGAATTACGATTGGGGCCTTCCCAAGAGGGCCACCATGACTGTGTCATGCCAAAAATCTCAGAAAGGGGATGGGGAGCTCCTATAGGAATGATAGTTGTGGCATGAATAGCAGTCGTGGGAAGAGGTCAGTAGGACAGTGTGCAAGAATGGAGTTCACAAAACACAGGGCTGGTTCTGTTTAACTCACTTGATGTAACAGAACAAGAAGCTGAGATGTGCTGGGATGGCCTCCCTGTGGCTTCCCCTAATAGGTGAGTGTACAGTGGAGGATGGTCATCCCTGTTGTCACAGCAACTTTAAGGCAAACTATCTCAAGACCTAAAGCAAGAAGTCAGGGCCTAGACCCTGTCCTGACCACTTGACTGATGATTTTTCTAATAGAAGTTTCAATAAGGCAGGACTTAAACTCAAAATTCATTCTATTCTGCCAGGGTGGGAATTCAGGTTATCTCCTGGGCTTAGGGAATGGGCTCAATGGTGGCAGTCAGATGTTTCTGTCCTTGCCACCCTGATCTACGTTCAGTCATCAGGCAAAACACACTTAAACCATATGAAACTCTCAAAGATAAAATACAGCATCTTGCAGATATTTTGGTTTAATTGTTTTGGCCCTAATTAACCACATTTTCAAGATTTTAGATTAGAAAGAACAATTCTAAGCAAAGATTTTGAAGAAACATTTTAAGTTCCATTCAAACATCTTTAGGTAGAGGACAAGAATCGAAATCAGGGAGATGGTAGGATTCAGGAGAGGGGTAAGACTTAGTGATATCTTTGGGAGCCACCAATAGGTGATGACCAACTGTTCTGATGGTTCAACGATCCCATTTTGAGCATAACAATGGCTCCCCAAATCAGCTGTAGCAAAAGGACCCGCTTCAAGGTAAACAGAGTCTCAGTAATTAAAGGTCATGGAAAAGTATTGTCTTAGGGGGTGGGAGAAAATATCTGCAAATCATGTATCTGATAATGGGTTAATATTCAGAATATATAAGGGACTCATACAGCTCAATAGCAAAAAAACAAATAACCCAATTAAAGAATGGACAAAGAACCTGAATAAACATTTCTCCAACCTATAAATGGCCAACAGGTATATGAAAATGTGCTCAATATCACTAGTCATCAGGGAAATGCAAATCAAAACCATAATAGATATCCCCTCACACATGTAGGATGGCTATTCCTAAAAAATAAAAGATAACAAGTGTTGGCGAGGATGTGGAGAAAAGGGAATCCTGTTACTCTGTTGGTAGAAATATAAATTGGCACAGATATGATAGAAAACAGTGT